>NC_143397.1:226376546-226736546 GCF_052110815.1 Crocodylus siamensis | reverse complement strand
GCCTTACTCTAAGTGTTAACAGGATCCATCATATTTGCTTCTACAGAGGGAGCTTGCACCAGGCTCACTGCCTCTCACTACTTTGCATGTTTTCTTTTACTTCTGTATTTCTCACAGGCCAAACTTTTCAAATAAGAGCATCTCTGCTATAGGTGAAACTGAGAACATATCAATCAAGAACACATCCTCTTCGTTTCCCATGTGTAACTGAAGTGGCAATAGCAGAGCCTTTGTTGATTTAGAATGGTAAGATTCCAGGAGCAGAAAATATGAAAACATTTTTGCTCACTGCCATGTCAATTGCACTAACCATATCATGGCAAGACTTTGATATGTGGTATTTTGCTTGACGTGCCAACTATTGGAACTCTGGGCTTACTTGGGAAAATATAATGAAAATACTTCCTAAAGGCTCAAAAAACCCAGAGGCAAACAAAAGGAATATATATATATATATATATATATAAAAAATTTTATTTTTTAAATGTCATTATTTTAATTCAGTGTGAAAATTGCCACTTGAAAGGGTCAAAGTCTCAAGTCTTCTAAGTCTGGAACAGTAGGTTTGACAATTTTACATTATCAAACTCAACTACAGTATTATACAATTACTTTAATTTGTGGGAATTCTCCATTCCTACTCCTCAGCTCTATTAAAAAAAAGTCTTTAATAGTAAAATTCAAATATGTTTATTTTGACTTTAAGAAGTATCAGTTTGAAAAACATGGTTGATATTGTTTTCCATCTCTAGGCCCTCTCTGTGGTTACAGGCGGGGGTTGGAGTAGTTCTTTTACTGACATAAAGGTTAATCCATGGCCCTCTAAAGTCAAAACCTTTCTATTAGGTTTGAAAAGTTTTAATTAGGCCTATGGGTGAGAGAGGAGAGAAGACTGCCTATCAATCAGGCTCAATTTTTTTCCAGTTACCTTTTCTGACCAGTTGGCATAGAAGTGTGGGAGTACTGACTATGCCACAGCCATAACTTTGCTAAATGAATTATTTTTATTTATAGTAAAATTAATTATCAAGTCTATTAACTTAAATGATAAAATTTTCTGTTTAAATTCAACACTGTGTCAGAGAAGTAAGGCCCAGTTGATGGGAATGGTCAATGGCTTTGTTTAAAAGATTGCTTTATTTTTATCTTATGTCAGGCATCTCTTGGTCTACTATCTGGTACCATGTAAGCAAGTATAGCTTGTTCCATGGTTGCGTTGTCAGCAACAAAACTGGTGCCCCAACCTGGGCTAGCCTGGGTGAAGAGGGTATGTGAACCCCCAGTAGGATTAAAAACAAGACCTGTCAAAGGGCAGATGAGCTCCCTGTGAGCTCATCTCACAGGGACTTGGTGGCACCCATACCTGGAGAGAAGATGGGTGCCACCAAGTCACTTTCCCCAAAGAATCACTAATAATTCATAGCATCTAAGGTGCTCTAATGGTTGCAGTGGCCACAGGCATGACTTGACTTATTTTTATGATTACATATACCTAAAAAGTCATTACATAGTTTCATATCTCTCATTTTGCCTTGTTATGTTTCTCAGTCTAGTAACAAAATCATATTAGTTCTCTGGCTTGAATTAGAAAAAAAAATACAACTTCTACATGAATTTACTTATAAAACACCTTATAATTATAGTTGCATAGTCATTTTGTCACTGGTATTACAAAGAATTTTTAAAAAATATTTGGCTGTATGAAGTTGCTCTGGGCTGCAACTTTTTGTTTGGCAATGTGTACAAATGTGATTTTTCTCCCCCCAGATGAATTGGAGATTTTAAACCCATTATTCACTTTGTTCATTAGGGTGCATTAACTTGTTTCTAAGACATACTTATGTATGTTTCTTCCAATTAGATGTGCTTAAATGTGCAACTCTTATTTGTGCTTTAATTAAATTTAAATCATATACATTTAATAAACAAAGATATCAGAGACAAATCAATATGCATTAACTTGACAGGGAATATACACAGTAAGCAGAAAGCAGTTAATTGTAGTTGTCTAGAAGATTCAACACTATGACTAGATTAATCCTAATTAATTTTACCTCATTAATAATTGTCCAAATGTATTCTTTCCATAAGTCTTTTTGGAATAAGCTGTGACTGACCGGGCATGCTGGGCATGTCTAGACAAGATGTTTTACTGAGCAGTAGACTAAACTACTGTGCAGTAAAGCATCACCATCTACATGTGCACAGTATTTACTATGCAGTAAATTAGTCTACTGTGCATTTGGCTACTACCTATAGATATAGGTAAGAGATTTACTCTGCAACAGCACACATGTGGACAGCTGGCCAGGAGCAAATTGCTCTGTCATCCCAGAATGCAGGGCACAGGGAACTGTCCCCCGCTCTGGGAAGCTGCTCCCCGATTTGCAGGTGCCAGGGGCTGGGAAACAGTCACCTGCCCTAGGCAGCTGGCTGTTTCCAGGGCAGGGGCATGGGACTGTTTCTCCAGCCCCTGCCTTGATCTGTAGATCAGGGTTCAGGCTGGAAGCAGGCAGGTGCCCAGGGCAGGGGACTGTTTCCCAGCCCCACCCCAATCTACCGATAAGGATATGGGGCTTGAAGGCAGCTGCCTTGGAAGCAAGACCCAACCTCAGTGCTCCCAGTCAGCCCAGGGCTGGCACCCTGGGGAGCCTGGACCTCCCCCTGGCTGCTATAGGTGGGCAGAGCAGGGCAGGAGTAGCCTTGGACTGAACTGCTTCTGTCAGGAACAATTTTATTCCCAATAGGTGCACACATTTTGAAAAATGACAGTTTCTGCCCGCAAAGAATTTTTATTTCTTATTTAACACCTACTTCAGAAAATAAAGAAGATAGAGGAAATCATTAAATGGTTTAATTCCAGCTGTGTTGTTAACTACTCTTTCCTTTCCCCTTTCTACATAGACCTGATCCAACTCCCAGTGAAGTCTCTGGAAGTCATTTTTATTCTTTCAGGCAGTGAAAGAACACTTGGCAAAAAACAGGCAGAGAAAGGTTTCTTGTGATCTCACAGAGAAAAGAAGAGGTTTCTTTAATAGTTATTAACCCAGTAGAACACTATTAGATATGACAGGTATAACTATTCTTCTCTTTTTTATTCTGGATAACTTCTACCTTTATTTAGTATCCTCCCTGGTAAACAGATTAGAACTATATTGCTGAAGCACTATAGTATTTCCTGGCGTTGAAATGCAGTCTGCTTTCCATGATGTGAAAGAAAATCTTATCAAAGTGTTACAGATGTTCCTCAAATGATTTAATACATACAAGAATAGCATCTAAGTAAATGAGGCAAATATGTCATTGGAATCCTCACAGCCTTGATAATTAAAAGCAAGACCACCAGCTGACTACTTTTATTTTTGAAAAGCCCAATTTGATCAGCTGAAGGAATGCAACCTTCTTCAATAATGTTTTCCCTCAAGAAGTGAAGAACCTACTTGTTGAACCTGAGGCAAATGCCAGTTGTAGTCTAAGATTCATCATCAAGTTTAATTAATTCTGCTTCCTTCTGGGCATCCTACCTTCACCACAATGGGAAAACTGTGGTCATTAATATCAGTCTAAAACTAGGAGTGTACTTCAATTAGGGGACCTGGAGTTTCACATAATATTCTCTTGTGTTTTTAAACACCATACAATTAGTGGTGTGGAGACTGGCATATGTCTGAGGATCTAGCCACTGCCAATTTTCTTTACTATTTAAAGGACTTTTCCACTACGCAACTCTAGTTATGTATTTCAACCTGCAAATAGCATAAATCAAGAGTTTATTTGCAAGAAAAACTACTCTTTAAGGACCCAATCCAAGTCCCAGAGATATCAGTTGTCAAACTTCCTCTGACATCAATAGGATTAGAATTCAGTCACAAATCTACACATTGCTTTCCCTGGATATTGGCACATTTTTCCCTGATCTTCCCCTGCCTAGCTACTGTACTCTAAGGCCTATCACCTGCAAGATATATACACTTAAGTCACTAAACTGGCCTTGTGTTAAAGTGGCAGTAAAGGACTTAATAGGCTCTTTACAGTTGTACTGCAAGGTTTTACACCTGTTTACTAATCTCAGAAAAGTAAGACCCTGTGCAGGAGGAAGGAAGAGGAAAACAACATCTGTTGTTTGGTTCAGAGCTGCGGAGATATTTGAGGACAGATATATCAATTGCAGAAGCCCCCCAGTTCAAATAAATTTCCAGAATAAATCTCCATGTATTATTATCCTCCATGTTTCAAACTGATGGAACATAAATCTATCATCTGTATCTCCAGCCACAATGGAGGAGTACATTTTCAGGGCCACCATTTTCAGAAACGTCTACTAAATGTGAGGGACCTCAATTCCTAGATGCCCTGAAACCCAGACTGTACCTTAACTATAAGAAATTCTTTCTACTTTGGGGGCTAGCAGGAAGTCTCTAAGCATTTAAGTACAAAGTGGACATTCAAGAAACTTTGTAATTGATTTGTCCCTTATGCCGCATGCATACTTCATAGGTGTAGCACACATAGTACCCAGAAAAAACATACTGTTTTTTCCTGGATGTGCGCTCTGGCATGGGGTTATTTTATTTTTGTTTTTCTTTTTCCCCCATTGAAAAAAATACAGACAATGGAAAATATTAGGGGTGCACTGATAAAGATTTTCTTGGCCAATACCGATAGTTGATTATTAACCAACCATATCAGTCAAGGCTGATCCAATAACCAATATTTAGTAATAATGAAAGGCATTTTCAAGTACTGACACAAATAAACCTTTTTGTTTTGGCGTGCCTTAGCAGCCTTCCACGTGTCAACATCCTAGCTGACACATGTATCAGCATCCCTGCACTTAAAAATGTCAGGGAGGGTGCTTTGTTCAAGTGCTGTCACCACCTTTTTTAAGTGCAGGGCTGGTTTAAGTGGATCAGAACTGAGTGGGGCAAGATGTGGGCTACCTGCTGTGGGCTTGGGGGTCTCCACCCTGCTGCTTTTCTCCCATGAACCTTGAACTGGCCTTATACCCCCTGCCCACCCAGCAACAGGGGGCACAACACACTACCCCCACTGCTGCAGGGCAGGCAGGGGCTGTGTGACTGGTGCAGGGCTCTGAGGGAAAGGTAGCAGAGCAAGGAACCCCAAGCCCACAGCAGGCAGCACGCATCTGCCCCATACACAAATCTGGGGGGGGCCACATGCCCTGCCCATGCTCCTCATGAGGGGGGTGCATTGGTGGGGGGCCACCAACCTATGCCACCTGGATGAGTTGCCCATGGCTCCATCCTGCTCGCCAACTGGGCCCCAAGCACATGCTGCCCAGCTGTATTCCTGACCACATGCATGTGTGAGGCCACACACATGCATGTGGTGCCCCCTGAATCTTGCTCCCATCAGCCCCAAACAGGACCCCTTGCAGGCTAGAAAGTTGCCCTCCTGCAAGGGGAAACCTACCATTTCCCAAGGGAACCCAGGCATCTGGGGATCCCAGCCCCATGGGGGAGAGGGAACCCAGCTACCCAGGGCACTGGCCAGGAGACATAATTATTGGTAAACATTATCAACTACAATGACCAAAAAAAGCTGATAACCGATAATGTCATTTCCCTTTTATCAATGCTGATCCAATAAGCGACTGATAGATCAGTGCACCTCTAAAAATACCTCTGTTAATACAATGTTTAGTGCTAGTTTTACCATAAAACTTAAATCAGGGAAGAGAATACATCAGGCATGAAATTCAGTTTTACCACTGAACTCATATTTGAATCCTTTGTTCTTGTACTATAAATGTAAGATTTTCTATGAGTATTTTCTGTGTTCACTGTATGATTTACTCCACAGTATTAGGAGGCATGTGAACAGAAAGATCTGAATTTGTGCTCCCTTAGTTGTTTTGCCTTTGTAGTCTTTATGAAAGTAGCAAGAAATTTCATGGTATTTGCTCAGGTCCCATGGGATTCGTAGAAAACCTGTATTGTAGCAATGGCTCCTGTTCGACAATCTTAACCTTTCTTCCTGTTTGCAAATTATTTGAACAGGTCATGACACTAGCAAATGTATTCAGTATTCAAACTTATTTGTCATTCTTTTGGGTGGAAAAAACATATAGCTTTCAGCATCACACACAAATTTACCACAGGCCACATTTTCAAGTGTCCAAATCCAAAGGTTTGATTGCCCAGCTGTATGTGGCACGGGAAGGCTTTATCAAGGCAATAACAAATTCAAGAATTCCTGGCCCCAAGCCGTCTTATGTAACCAGTAGACTATATGTGATTTTCAATCACCTAAAAAAAATACAAATCAATAGCTGTTCTAGACTCAAAAACACAATTTAATGAATTTACCTAGTCACAAAGCTGGTAGGATATTTTTGTATGCATGATCAATGCTATAGAACAGAATACAAATTGATAACTAATTTGATGACCAATTCTATGAGAATTAACTGATGAAGTGTCAAAATGCAGCCAGTCCAGCACAAGTGCAAAAGAGATCAGGAATGAACACACAAAAAATCTTTCTGTTTTGTCCCTAGAGAAAGGCCAGTCATAATCACAGTTCTTGCACATCTCTTCTGCCTTTAGTAGTGGAGTGGATGATATGCCCCTTATGGGTTTAATGCAACTCCCCAAAATAAGGTGTGGAGGAGAGAGAGATAGTTAATCCCTCTTTAAGGACAGCAGAGCAGCTGTGCAATCTTGGAAGCCCTGAAACTGCTACTGGACAGTAACAAACACTCCCATATGGGGTTGCACGTAATGCCACAATTAAACCCAAAATATCTCAGCATCCAAGAAATTTTAATATTGTTCTGCAGGATGAAGCTAGTACTTACAAAAATAACGAACAAAAGAAAGATCAACTATGTGCTGTAAAATAAACAGCTCAAGCACTAGTCTGAGATCAGGAGTTCAAACTTGCAGTCTTTCACAGTATTATTTTCGATTATGTTCAAGAGAAAATACAACTGGCGCATGGAAAAATGTTTCATTTTTCTTAAATTACTGTAGCTTATTGTTGACATAAAGTACTCTGGTAGTAATAACTTTTCAACTGTCATCACCATGACTATAATATATTTTAAGCAACATTCATAGGTCCCAGAAGTATAAGCTTGCTAATATATATTTTGAAGAAATAAATTATGCATTTTTTACTACTTTACTGTGCCTCTCACTGGAAAAAAATTATCATCTTATTTCATGGAGAATATCACATACATTGGGGATAGTCTTGTGGGCCATCAAATATAACAACCCAAGCACAGGATGGTGAAATGTAACCCCTTCCTTGCAAGAGCAGATCGTCAACATTCATTTTTTCGGGTCTCTGTGCCCTGAAGTATCATCAGCTATTCTTTGTCCTGCAACCAAGAATCTCAAAAGGTAATTATACACACCCTGATTTGGTTCATATTCCTCCTCTCACACCAAAGTATAATTCTCATGGGTAAACTCTAAAGTCTTCACCTTCTGAGTGCTACAAGGCATAATTCTCTTCCTCTAGATTATTCATCTTTTATCTGATTTTACTGGAAGCAACAAAATGCTGTGCTAATAACACACAGCTTTACAATTCTTTTCATGTAAAATGTAAATGGCACCAGCACCTGGTTTTCTTAAGCCTAACCAAAATCAGCATTTGATGAGCAGAATATTGATCAAGATATAGCCAGGTAAAATGGAGGAGATGATGAAGATAAGAAATGGAAGCCTGTTCAGTTTATTTTCTGTTATATTATTAGCTGCATCGTTTCTCAGACTCTTGAATTGGCCAATAGCTCCATGGTCCTTTTAACAATTTCTTTTGTTGTTGGAAGCAAAACAGCTTCAATAGGGAAAAAAAGCATATTCTTTCTCATGTTTAACTTACAAGACTACTGCATCCCATCCTACGAGACTTGGCCAGAGATATAAATACATAAAGAAATGCAATTCATATTCTAGTCACATGATATAATGATGAGAACCCATATTATCCATCTCTGTCTTTCACAAATATTCTTGTAATTTATATTATACAAAAATGTAAACTTGTTAACAGGATCCTGTATGACTTCTGGATTTGGTATAACTTCTGTAGCTTTCCAAATAGTATCTTCTATTTCTTCATCATTTCCCTAAGGGATTAATTTTTTAGTTAATATTTAAGCCAATTGTGGCAGGGCACCTTTTGTGGCTGCCACTTTAAGAGGCTTAAGCAGTCTGTGGAGCAGCCAGCAGGTGCGGTGTGGCTTAATGAAGCCGTCATATGACCACAACAGGGCTCCTGGATTGGTGGATGGGGCTGGGCTGAACAGGCCTCAGTATAAACCCAGGCCCTTAGAGCTAAGTAGGCTGTTGCTGTATGGATACTGCTGGAGTAAAATCACCCAGTTGGAGATCCACTTCTCCCAGAACATCTGGAGGTCAAGGGTAGGAACTATAGGATGGAGGAAGTTCCTGGTCCTGGGGCATGACCAAAAACTACATCCTGCTAAGGTTGGTTGTTGTGGTGGAGCTGCCTGTGATGGGTTGGTCCCCAGGACATGTCACACCAGTGCCTCCCTAGTGAAAGGTGAGTATGGGATACTGTATAGCCTCAGCACCCGTGACCTGGTGGGTTATCCCATAGAGGGGACAGGCAAGGGGTCCAGGCATGTCATTAGACCTGAGATCCAAGGGGTGTAAGGTAGAGAACCCAGTGAGGGGGCAGAGTAGTGGGTGAAGTTAGGGCATGTAAGAAAGCAGTAGAGTGACCAAGTGAGAAGGCTGTATACAGTACGGTTTGCATGGACGGCCCTGAAGGGCTGGTCATGGGCTACATAAAGTAGAGTCCGCATGCCTGGGCCTGAAGGACTGTGAATTAGTTGGCTTTAGTGGTCGAGTGAGCTGTGTTTGGAGGGGCCCCAAGAAGGCGGAGCAGTAGGGGAGAGTGAGGTTGAGCAGCTCAATAACCTAACCAGAGTAAACTCAATTGGTCAATGCTGGGGCCAGGTCTGGGAGAGTCAAAGGGCCAGAGCACCACTGTGAGGGATGGCCAGAGCCAGGGGCCAAGAGTTTCAACTAGCTTAGAGGCAAGGCCAGGGCCTGTGTGGCCAAAGGTCCCAGAGGAGTCTACAGCAGAGAGGGAAAAAGGCTTAGGGAGCTTTGCAGCTCAGAATGAGTAGACCGCCTGAGGAGGAGGGATCTCATTTGGGTCCAAATGTCAGGCAGGTATAGAATGAGGTCTACTGAGGGGCCAGAGCCATACAGTGATGCCATCTGCATGGGACATGGTGTAGGGGTGGTACGGAGCCTTGGCATTGGGCAGTAAATGGGCAGCCTCCTGCCTATAAACAACTATTTTTAAGTTATAACAAAGGTGTGGCAGAAGACACAGGTGGGCGGACTGCCCTAGACAGGTGGGCAGGCCAACATTAGGACTGCCATGAGATGGCCCTCTCTTACATGAATAAATTTAATCCCGGTTCAAACAACCTTGAAGTTTCGTTAGAATACCTTTCCAGTAACGTTACATGAAAACACTTGATTCTATTCAATATCTGAATGGTCCTTCAATTTTAAAGTGCAGGTAGGAAATGATGGAGCCCTGTCTCATTGAATTCACAAAATTATACAATTTAATTCAGCTGCATACTGAGTGGCTGTGCCTACACATATGCTTTACTATGCAGAAGGTTAATTTACTGCACAGTAAAGCATCACTGTCTACACGTGCAGACAATTGGGCCAGTGTGGACTAATTTATTCTCCTGCTGAATAATCCCTTCAGACACAGGTACTATCTGCCTTTCACTGGGGAGAGTAACTGGCCTGGCATTTCTGGGTAGCTGCCCCACCACAGGCAGCCCTACCAGGCCATCTTTCCCTAGCAGGGTGGAGTAAATTACTGTGCTTAAATGGATGTGCAGATAGTGACATTGGGATTAGTTTACTCTGCCTCAAATTGCACCAGAGTTTACTCAGTCGCATTAATTGCATGTGTAGACATGCCCTGTAAGAGCAAGGCATGCTTGACTCAGTGCAACTGTTGGATCTTGGAAAGAAGGGCACTTAATGCAAATAATTCTAGAATATGGCTTTCAAAACTTTTAAAAACACTGAAAAGTGAATTAAAACATTCCCTATTTTAAAAGGCTGTTGAGTGCACAAAGTGAAAAATATGAAGGCAGATGTCACCTTAATTTAGCAATTATAAAGGCAGATATAACCTTCATCCAGACTTTCTAATGTACATAGTACAAAATAAGACTTTATTTCTCTTGAAACTGGGCTTTCAGATTTGAAGATAGATGATTTGTATCAAATGAAGGAGAAAACTGAGAGCCCCGTGTCATTCCAGTAACATCTTTTATGCTGTGTATTGAATGAACAACCATTCAACTTAATTTGAATTTAAAAGGAGACCTTGGATGCTCAGTATTTGTTGAATGAGGCTCTACATTGTTTTAACAGAGTCTACTTAAAAACCATGCTAAATAGTTCAGACTACTAGTATACATCACACAAATACTTCTAACGTTAGAAGACTAGAACTTATGGCTAGGTACAGACATTCAAAAAGCCCGAGGCAGCATTGATATACATTATTCAGTTTTATGAAAGCGGCACAGTTTAGATCAGTAGAGAACAGAACACACATTTGCACTTTGGTGGGGAGTAGCTGGGGGGAAAGAGAGGGAACAAATCTTAGATTGGATGCCACCATTTTTAAACCAGTCTGTGTGTGCCAAACTTCTGTTCTATTACAGGTATAGACCAGTTTTAAATCCTGAATTTCTGTTCTGTACAGACTGGTTTCTGATGACTGATACCAGTAACAGTGTAATGTCTGTACCTGGCCTACATAATGACAGGAAACAATGAGATACTGTATTTTACCATATAAATAAGAGTATATCATAATGCGCAAAGGTACTTACATACACAGGTCTGGCTTTTGACTACTGGCTTTTGCTCAGCTGAGAAATATTAATGTTCTTTTAACATACTCTGTTTATAGAAACACTAGAATGAAAGTCTGAAAATTAAGGTGTTCATTGAAGACTACCAAATTAAAGTAAAATCAAATGCCTGCAGATCTATATTTTTTTAAACTACTAGAGAGTTCAACATTGGTCTCCTACTCATTTTCAAAGTCAGCAGTAAGAATCAAGTTCTGTTGTTCTCCCAGATAGCCTGCAAACCAGACTTGTAAATGGTTTACTCAAGAATCATAAAATCGTTGCAAGTATGCACTGGAATAGGCCTTCAATACCTGATTAATTCTAGAAATTACCAAAATAAATACAGACTAAGTCTTTGCTCATTGAATAGGATAAAGTAACTTCAAAATCCACAGCCACTGGTTGCCATGCAACCTGCTATAATATTATGGCAGAAATAAGCTGTGCTCGAATTTTCAGTGCCCTCTCGCTCAGCCTTCTTGATGTTGTGATACTCTAATGCTTCTCAGCTAACTTCCATTAAGTAGTTTTTTGTGGGGTAGTATTCCAAGGTTAAAATGATTAAATAACTTTTATGGTTGATCAAATATAAGCCCTTATTATACACAGTAGGCAAAACCATACATTTTAATTACTTTGTTATCAAAGATCTAGGTATTTACATTTCATTTTTCAGTTATAATTCTGAATTTAGTTTGACCTTCACAAAAAAACAGGAGACCCAAGATTCTTGGTGTCTTAAATATCTTCCCCCCCATAAACAAAACAACAACAAAAAGCATTAGCACACGGTAATTATAGAAACATTGCAACAAGATTTCTACCCAATGCATAGTTTATTAGGGGTATTTTCTTTTTTGCATATTTTGTTTTCTTTAAGCTATTTTTTATTGTTCAGTTTAATTTTTAATTAGTTTAATTATTTCAGACTTGGCATTTCATTTGCAACACTGCACAATCTAAGTGAAATGGATCAGGATTTGATCATATTTACATTGCATTGATACAAATTTACTTTAGTGGTATCCCTACAATTATTAATTTTTGACAAATCAAATGTGTCACATGTCCGGGAAACAAAACGATAAGGATAGAATAAAATTAAAACAAAATAAAAACAATATTTTAAGACTTTTTAATCGACATCTGCTTTTTACCAGCAATGCGTTAATATTTGCTGTAATTAGTGCATTCTAATATTTAAGGGGATAATAAGTTTAGAGTCATAATGTAACTGAAAGTATGTATTGCACAATTTTGGTTTCTTAAATTATTTCACTACAACAGAATTCACAGCCAAATTCTACTTAATAAGGTCTAGTCTTACACATTCATTTATAATCAAAAATGTAATGCAATTTAATATCTATCCATTAACCTCTAGCACTTGTGTAAAACTAGATTTATTAGAATAGGATAGAAATACCATTTTGGTAATTTACACTATAAATATTTCAAAATAAATATACTACCTTACATTTATTAAAGAAGGGAGAAAATGATAAATTTATTTTTGCAGTACTTAGATAAAAAGATGTTCAGGTGATAGCACCTGATAGGGAAAAAAAATTCCAATTAGATCCACATAGATTTAGCATTGTTCCTGTTTGAAACTGGCTGCATTAAGCTGAAAAACATTATTAAAGAAATTATAAAATAAAATTAGGTAGGCACTTTAACTCAGATTTTTTTAATGTTTTTCTCCTAAGAGCTTTTCTCCAGATACATTAGTATCTTCTTAAAATATGTTTTTATATATACATATGTGCATAAGTACAAATATGTGTGTTCATGCACATGTGCATGCATGCATGCACACAGTATTCAAAAGAAAAAACTGAACTTTCAGTAATATAGTAATTTGCCACCAATAAAAAATATACCAAATAGAAAGCATGAAATTAACAACATGCAGTAGATTCAAATATCCTTGTAGCTGAAGCTTTGTAACTTAATTCCAATAATGGCTCAAAGATACATGGCTTAATACCATTTGCTCTTTTTCAGATTTTAATGATGCTCACGTGTAAATGCATAGACTCAGCTTTAAAAATGGTCTGCTTAACACATTTCTTTTCAGATTTTTATTCTTGTGTCTGCATAATATTCCCCTTTTAGGCTTCAGGATTTTATTGATTTAAAATATAAAATTAGCTCCTAATATCACCGCCGTATACTTACTTGTTGGTCCTTTAAAGAAATATTTGGTTTAAAGTATAAATCTAAAATGATGGTCAGACCATTCTTACTTTGGTTACAGAGGTAATCTATTTTGAAATAAAATCTCTACCAACTTGTTCTTTAAGGAGTAACAAGAGCAGACAGCATGTAAGTAACACATTGTCTTGTATTTCAGAAACAGATGAGGGCACTCTCCAGTATGCTCAACAATATCATGCATAACATACTAAACGGAGGATAATCAGAGCTCACTTCACCAAAGAAAGCTGTGATATAAGTCCTTGTAATGGTACAGAACATGATTTGAGCCATTAATAATTAGCAATGCTAAAAATGCAAGGACACAGTCATTACTGTCACGTGTTTTGATAATGCCATCAAGCGTGGAGACCAGAGCCTAAAATTATTTTGTAAAATCAGTGTATCAGTTTTAAGAAAGTATTTCAGTTTCTTAACTTGTACTCTTTAGACTTCCTGGTGAAACTACATTCTATAAAAGAACATACAGTACTACACTGGAATGGATATAAAGCAGAAAAGAACTTAAAGAAAAAGTTTAAAGGATCTGTCATCAAAACTTTAAATAGGCCTTTCTCCAGCTGTAGCTAAATTATTGTACTTCTTGATACTGTTTGCTCCTCATAGCAATTGAAAGCATATGTAATTTAACAGCAGGCCTCAATCCTTTAATAAGCTGTCTTTAAAATACCTTACATGGATTACCTATCTGTAAATCTGCTTCCCATGCAGAATGTGACAGCATTATGGAAATTGTGAGTTCAGTAAAGATGGCATGTACCAAAGAGAACCACATCTGCACACTGTAAGATTATACCAAACATTGGAAGTAATCTTTAGTCATTTATAATACTGCAGAATGCATAATTAAGATTAAGGGCTCTATTCTGCCCTTACTTATGTCCTACGTAGCTCTTTTTTGTGTAAATTAAACGGAAAAAGTACACTGCAAAGATTTTTTTGTTCAAATTATGAAAAGTTGGTGTTCACTTTCCTATAATTTGGTGCTCATCTGAGGAAGTTTGTCATAAAAGGTAATGATCACATATGGAGAAGACACCATATTAAAGAGTTATAACTGCCAAAAGGAGCATGTGGCACATAATTAACTACTGCTGACCCCCCAGCGTTCTACCAAATGGACACATGGTTTATAAAGAGGCTCTCTGGTCCCCTCTACACTAAACTACAGACTGCAGCCCATGAGGACTAAAAATGGATGAAAATTTCCTTTAAAACAGTGACATCAGAGAAGCCTATAAAAGCCACTCCTCGCAAGCAGCCAGTAGATGTGGCTCTGCATGCTTTGGCAAAAAGGAAATGAGTTACACAGCATGTGCCCATCAATACACTGATCCAGGTGCTATCTAATGATCTTACTTTCCTCTGTGATTTCTAATAGTGGGAGCCAATGAGAGCAGCGCTCCTCAGAATTTGTGCTGCTCTGAGGTGATGGGGGTTGAAGAGCAGCCCCGTCAGAATGGCTCCCCTGGTGGAAGCCTTGGGATTTACAAGCCAGGCATGTGCATGCTTTGCAGATCCTTACTTAGACTCCTCCAGGCTATAGGAAAGAACCTGCTGTCTTCTTCAGAAATTGCTTTGCAGTGTGGGTGCCATATAACAGAAATGCCACCAAGTGACTGTGGCATTTCCCAGGTTCTCTTTCCCTCTCCCATATCAAGTTTCAATTTTTGACTATTTTAAATTACTAGATACTTGTAGTAATAATTAATTAATACTTTGCACTTGCAGGGAAAATTTCCTTCAACATTTGTGATTAGGTCCCACAATGTAAAGTTGGTAAATTAAGCACAAACTAGGCCAGAGTTTATACCCTAAATCTGTCTAATCCTATTACTATTTACAGACTGTCAGTGAAATTAAATGGCTATCATGCAGTATGCCATTCATTATATTCCACCACAAAAACTATGAAACATACCAGTTAGTGGCACAAATAACATAATGCACATTCCTCTTTTGGCTTTTTCTGCTCTGGCAATTTGTGAGAGCCAAACAAAGGCAATTTTTGGAAAAGAGTCCACTAATGACTAAGATTCTCACACATGGTTAACGTCTGCTGCTTTGGAAACAGTGGCATTTCTAGGACTTGGCATTTGAGATGGCAGATGGGGTGGAAAGGAATCTGCCTCTGGGGTTGGGGCACCGCATCAATATCTTTCTTGCTTGCTATAGAGCATTTGTTTTTTATTTGCATTTACAGCAATAAAGAGGCCTCATTTTAAAGCATTTTAGAGCTAAGTTTTATCATTTTTTTTAATTCCCAGAATTGCTACTGTATATTAATGTTGGTCTTGCTAATAGCTAAACACATTGCAAATACGTGCAGCACATTCAGGCCCTGGAGAAGCTCCATGGTTAAGTGATATTTCAGCTGTGGTGGCAGCTTTCTCACACACGTGAGCTCTCTCTTCCCTCAGGAGGTAGGTCCACGCCTTTTTTTAGAAATAGAGTTGGCAAAATAACGCATGGAGTTAATAATATTCCCAATCCTGTTTTCAGAACAATGCCCGTCTCATTAATTTGAAGAATATGATACTATTACAAGTGTAAAAACCTCTCATTATATATGATTAAAAAACATGAGATGTCCATAATTGTACTGGGTGAGGTGAAAATATGATATGGCGGAGAAAGTTATTGATGTTCTGATAGGTGAACAGAATAACTCAAACACAGAATATAATTCCATACAAATAGTCATATACATAAGAAAAATACTCCACATTCTCTTACTTGGGTGAGTCACATAGTGAAAACCTGGGTAAAGATTCATCGTATGGTGCTTTACATATGCACCATATGAATAGCTTTAGATCACTGAAAGCTCTACAATGTTAAGAAAGTTGTCAAGTCATTTGCCCAGGCCCAAGGAACGCTACATGCCAAACTAAACTCCTGATGCTTTTCCACTATTTCTTACCTGAAAGCATACTGGTTGATAGCCAAGGAAACAGAAGTTTGCTGCTGGGTTTGGCTTGCTATTACTGCTCAATAATCTTTCCAGAAAAATGAGGTAAGTAAGGACATTATTTTCAGGTGATTTTTTTTTTGTTTAGTATGGCACAGATCAATGAAGGTTTGATAGTTTCTGGCAGTCTGCCCTTCCTTAGAGACATATTAAAAACCTCCACCACTAATCTCCAGCAATTTCCCATTGGCTTTCACTAACCAGAAGATTATTTGGGGGATTTTCCCCAGTGCTCCAAGAAGAGAGACGTTTATTCTTGGCCTACAGACTGGATTAATACTCATTTAGCTCTCTTGAGAGATCTAGGGTCTGCTCTAGGTTACTAGCTGTTCTGGTGGTGAAGATAACCTTTTCTGGAGTTGCACATGCTCAGTGGGTATGTCTGCATGAGATGCTGACTGCGCAGTAGCTGAAAAATGCTGCACAGTAGCATGTCACAGAATGGACAGGGATAATATAGTAGGGCTGCACAAAGCTTTGGTCCCTAATTTGATTTGGTGGAGATTTGGCCCAATTCAGTAACCAGATCTCCGAATCTGAATCAAATCAAAGGACCCTTTAATCCCTCTGAATCAAATTGGAATCCTCCGAATTGACTTGGAAAGATTCAGCGATTCAGACATAGACACAGCTTTAAATATTTTTTCTACATATCTCTAGGTAGCAGGGGCTTGTGAGCGCTGTGATGCTGGAGCGCATGGAGTGTCCCACAGAAGCGTGGGGCACGCTTGGCAGCAGACCTGGAAGTGGACCAGAAGCACTTCCAGTCCACTTCTGGGTCTGCCAAGAAGCATGCTGGGCCCCACCCCCATGCTCCCTCAGCTCAGCGACTGGTGCCTTCTGGGTCTGGAGGGGGCACCTGGGGTCCCCCTAGGGCCAATTGCTGAGCCGGGGGGGCACAGGGTGGACCTGGAAGTGGACTGGAAATACTTCTGGTCCACTTCTGGGTCCGCCACCAAGCACGTGCAGGGCCCCCCACACTCCTGTGAGATGCTCCATACACCCCAGCGTTGCAGCGATCACAACCCATGCCTGCTACCGCAAGGTATATAGAAAAAACTTTTAAAGCTGTGTCTGTGTCTGAACTGTTGATTCTCTGAATCAGCATCAAATCTTCAGATTCAGATTTGGCTGAACCGAATCAGGGACACTGATCTGAATCAATGAATTGAATCACTGTCCCTGATTCAGTCTGAATCTGAATCGAATAGGCCCTGCTTTGTACACCCCTACTGTGCAGTATTATTAGGCTACTATGCTATAGCATCACTTAAATGACTGCGCAGTAGCTTCTTGTGCAGATGTGCCCAGTAGGTAGCAAACATTTTGGAGTATTTCATACATGGACGTTAGCCTGGACCACCATGAGGGCGTCTTTCTCACAAATGAGACATTCCAGTCATAGAACAGAAGATTCAACTGCAGAAGAAAGTGGACAATGAAGAAACAGTAGTTGAAACAGCAAACTAATAGCACAGAGAAGTGAAGCAGGGTTAGGAACAGTTTGTCCAAACCTTTCCAATTCATTGTGTGAAAACATAAAACAAAGGTTTCATGTAAAAGAAGGGGAAATAAATATTGCAGAACAAAAATGGCAACAAGAAAAAAAGAAAGGAGTGACGATAATACTTCATACTTTTTCCACTATCTTGGTAAAAGGGGCTTGGCTGCATTATAGAATGGCGAAACATGATTTTACAATTGTTGCTATTCCCAAATAATTTGGAGCTGGCTGAGCACTAAAGAGTTGCCAACATGCTGGTCAGTAATCAGCAGCAATACCCATATCACTTGACCTGCATGCACAAAGTCACTGTATGCATGATCAAGCCTATAATTCATAGGATTTTGTTGTTTTTGCATTGAGTTAATCACTCCTCCAAACACTATTTATCAGAGGAACTACAGAATTCACTTTTGGCTTCCACCCTCACTTACTATAGATCTAATAATTATGTAAAATATAAACTGAAATAATTCAACAGAACCATGTTCTCTCTAGCCTGCTAGAATTTATTTTGATTGGATTAGAAGAGAATGAAGGAGACAGAAGAGGAACGGGTTCTACCAGTGGCATCATGAGCTCACTGAGTGCCTAGGCCGGGCGTGGGGGAGGAGGGAGCACAGTGGGGGAAAGGGGGAATGGAGATGGATGTGAGTGAGTAGAAGGGAAGGCTTACCTTCCTGAGCTATTGCTGGTGCTGCCAGAGCAGCATCAGCTCCACTCAGGCAGTAGCAGCCATGTGGCTGGTCTCCCTGGGAGCTGACCCTGGTGCCTCTTTCACTTCCCCACACCATATACATATTGGGTGTAGGGCTATGCCTTTTCTGGAAAAGTGCCCAGGGCTGGTGCACAGCTTTCCCTACTCCAGTTACATTCTTGGGCTTTATCATTTCAAAATCTGTTCTCCTTTCCCTACACTAAGGGACATTTGTACCTTCTTTAATTTTCCCATGAAAATAAAATGCGTGGGTGACATTCTGTTATTATTTGGCTGTGTGAGGGCGATATCCTATTTCCATTTGGTTTTTTAATGGCATAATGGTCTAATGGCCTAGACAGCCAAATGGAAATAAAATCTAGACAATCTGCTCTTTTGGTAAGTCTAATAGTGCTGATGACTTAAGATTTGGTGGCCTATTTTAAAATAAGAAAGCAAGTAGGGATTAGAATGAGTGATGAGAATTATGGATAAATGGTATATAAGGATGAAGTTTCTGATTCAAAGCTCCATTTTCTCCATTCCCATATCTACTTTTCTATACTGTATTCAGCCCTGAAATACTTAAAAAGACCCCCTGATTTATTTCACAAGTTGTTGAATTATTTAACAATATTATGTTGAAAACAAAAGTGTGGAGAACCCCAAGAGAAGCCCAGACTACAGCTTTTGGACTCATACTTTTTTTCAAGTAGTCAAAGCTAGCAAAGAATACCTCAAATCGTTGCTGAAAGCCCCTATCAAGACCTCCTTTCAGGTGTATGCACTCTAAGACTCTTCACAATTCTCTGCACTGTACACAATCCTGCATGCTTAAGAAATTACTGTTCAAATCCAACCACCTTGCCAGCTCCTACTACTTTTCTAAACTCCTTCTGGGACAGTTAGAACTGGGTGAATGATTCACAATGAATAACTGACTTGGTGAAATTAACTTCCTTTTCTGCTTGCACATTGTAGTTTCTTCAAATGGCTATCATTCAAATTAATACTTTTTTTTAACAATGGGCTGTCATTGAAATTAGTCGTTTTTAACAATGCATCTCTTCACTCCACTGATTGATTAAAAACATGCTACCTATGTTCAGTATCTGTTTTTCAAAATTCAAGCTGTGTGGGTCAATTCTAGTTGGTTATATAACCACACAGGGTATAAACATATTAAATAATTATACTGAGTTTGGGGGAGGGGGGTGGTGGCTTGTACTGTGTTTCAAGCACTTCTTTTGTAACTGTTGTGTGTTTCCTACAGTAAATGGAAGCTAAACTGTGGTAATTTAGCATTTGATTCATTCATGTGTAATCTAGCCTGGTTTATCTTTGTTTACTGTGGGATGGCACTGAACACATGAATTAGTTACAAGACATCAGCTAACATGTGTGCTTATAAGCAGAAAGCCCCTCTCCCCCAACTTCCTTCTTTGAAGCAATCTCTCCATTAATTCATCAGTTCATCTAACATTTCTTCTCCCTGCCTCTTTCTGCAATCAGAATGACATGAATGATTCACCAAGATCTGTATTTCTTAGGGAAGGGAAGCAGATAAGAAGTATTAAAGATAAGTGCTGAGGAGAAAAGAAAATCTGTGGTTGGTAAGGAGGGGGTAACATAAATGTGAGAGAGCAGAATGGAGTAAGGGGGTGGAAGCAGAGCAAGATAATGTTGGAAGGTCAGGAGGAACAAGGGGAATTTATGATTGGGAAAGGTCTGCAGTGGAAGAAGCAGAATAAAGAGAAATGACACTCAAGCAAACAAGAGGTTTTTCGGACAGACTATGTGCTCAAATGAGGTTCCAAATAGGTGTGCGTGTTAATGTGGGCTGCAGTGATACCTGTTCTATTTCTTATGGTATTTGTTCTGAGCAGAACAGGACACAGGCAAGCCATATCAGAAAACAGAGGGTGATGGCAACTGTGTGCTAGCTAATTGTGGTAAAATTCAGTTAGGATAGCCTAAATTAAGAGTGACTTAAATTCTAAACTGCTAGTGATCTGCATCTGAAACGTTATCAGACCCTGTTTGTGTACATGAGATAAAGGAATGGGAAGACAATGTGTGGATTAGGGTACTGCTCCTGCATTCATCCTCCTCAATGTTTTATGATAGTTGCTTCAACTCTGGCCCTTCTTCTGTCCAACTCTTTACCATTTCCCATGGCCATCCTAGCTGCAAACTTCATATGTGGCACCATCCCTCAACTTTCATTCATCTCTCTACTTCCCTTCTCTTGCTTTCCTTGGGAATGCCCACCCCAAAATAATCATGGCCACCCTTGATTCTACATATTGCACTCTCCACTTACTGGGAGAGGTGTTCATTTCTAGCACTGGAAATTACTGGGCAATTACCATCATTAGACACTTTTCCAGGAGAGGGAGCCTATAGGTGTTTTACCCTGCAGCCACCCTCTCTCCTCTGTTTGTCATGCCTTCTACAGTGCAGGATCACATTAAGAAGGACAAGGCATAGGGAGCAGTGGCTGCTCCACTCCCCCAGTCCTCAAGAGCATTGACTGGGCTCTAGGAGGGGAGGGAGCAGCCAGGCAATTCTCTCCCCACATTCACCAGACTGGACTATCCCCAGTTTGGGGAAGCATTGATCCAGGAAGGAAGGGAGCTGTGGGGCATGTTTCCTATACCTTCCCAGGCTGGGGTCCCAATCTTGGGAAGGCTCAGTGCAGTAGCAGCAGCTCAGCTGAGAGCCACACATACAGGGTTCATTCTAGTGAGAGAAACGTTCTCAAAGGAGCACCTGGAAGACCTTTGTCCTGTATGGAGCATGTTTCCCCTAGGAGAAATTGCATGAACAGAAATTGCCAGGTATGCTGGCAATTCCTACCAAGAGAATGGCAATTCTCTCAGGAGAAACATAAAAAACTGTATGTGGACCTAGTTGTAACGGTGACCTGAATTTCTTTGTCCGCTCTTGCCCTCTGTTGTGAAGGTCTCTTCTTTTCTTGTACTTCCTCATTTTAGATCAGTTCATGATGGGTGTTTGGACTTCTATCCTGGCCAACTTCCATAATGATGCCTAAAATCTATTTCTCAACTCCAGGTCTGTCCAAATTAATATCTCAGCCTGTTTCCTCAAGGACGCTAAAGCTCAAGGTGGCCAAAGCAGAGCTGTTTTCACAAGTCATTTCTGTTACCTTCTTTCTCACTCACTCTGAACCATACCAACATCTTCCCCATCATTCAGGCTTAAATTTTACGTGTCATCTACAATTTGTACTTTTCTTTAGGTACTTACATCCAGGGCATGTCATATTATCACAGAAAAGTAGGGGTAGAAGGGACCTTTGGAGGTCATCTACCAGGAGTCAGCAACCTATGGCTTGTAGAGCCACTTGATCAGGCTTGCAGATATAGGGCTTCAGTGGCATTGAAACCCAGGACTCCAGCTGCCACGGGGAGAAGTCCTGGCTGTGGGCACTCTTCTCATACTGCTGCAGGGAAAAGCGGCAGTGGTGGTTGGGTCCTAGCACCCACCTGTCTCTAACTCCAACTGGGTCACTCTGGCCCACTGTCCAGCTGCTGATGTAGTTCAAACCCTTGCCTCAGGCAGGATCATCCCTATCCAAATCATCCTATACAAACCCATATTAATACTACACAGTCAATCCTGTTACCCAACAACAAGGAATAGCACCCTAACCTGCCATTGATAAAAAAGGGGGACAAAGGTTGCTGCAAGGATGTTAAAATACACTCAAGAAATCCAAAGGAAGAGTGCCACGTCTCTCTACAGTAGAAGGCAAAACCCCCCACAGTCTGCACCAATATAATCAATGGGTAAATTCCTTCCTGATTCCAGATGTGTCAACCCTGAGCAGAGGTGCAAGACACTCTAGTCAGGGACCTTCAAAATTTTAGTCCCAGCAAGAGCATGGCACATCCCAGTCAAAATCGCCTGCCGTGGCTGTAGCCAATACCAATGCTTCTGAGGAAGGTGGGGAAAAAAAAAAAGAAACAAAAACCTCAAAACCTTGATACTAGTACCATGGGGGGGTGGGGGAGCGCAGAATCTTCCCAGCCATATGTAGCAACCGGCAAAACCCAGAAGCACTGAAAGTACCTATAGTAGATCATATGCATAAATACTCCTAGATCAGTACTTCCCAACCTTTTCCTCAGCACAACCCCATTTCCTCAGCCTGGCCCCTCACTTTCAACCCACAGCCCCCCCACTCCCAGGTGCCCATCACTTCCCACCCACAGCAACCTGCCCCTCTGAGCAGCACCTGAGAGGCCTTGCTACTGCCCACTGGAGGCAGTGGGTGCTGCAGCCAGAACGGAGCATGGGAATGTCTGTAGTTGTCAAATCCTGATCAAATATGCCAGGCTGGCCTTGCAAAGAATAGATGTGTCCATAGCACTCCCCAACACTATTCCAGCCCAGTGAAAAGGCCCAGAATTATGCAAGAGAACTGGCTTGTAACAATTTTAAAGGTGGCATGAGTCATGATGGCACAGGTTGAGAGGCTCATAATTGTAGTGGCTTGATGCTGCAAGGTAGGCAGCACTCCTGTATACTTCTGGGAACCCTGGCAATTAATTAACACAAGGTAAAAACATAAGTGAGGATACATTTAATGGCAATGGTAACTCTGCTTTCTAACTTCTTAACTGCCACTGAGAATAATATCAGTTTATTTTCAGTTTGCCCAGTTTCTCAGCACATCTCCATAATTCAAACAAGATTAATTGCAAACCAAGAAAGAGCCACAGGTGGTACAGCTGAACCAGGGCCTATGGTTGAGGGTGGGGGGAGCGGGGAGGGAAAAGGATGCAGGCTGACCATTGTGGGCTCAGGGCTCCTTGGCCTGTTGCCCTCGCCTGGGGGCCTCTGTAGCCCAGTGGGTGGGACTCAGTGTGGGGATAGTGGAGGGTATCAGTACCACCGCCAGGAGCCCTATGCCAGCCGCACCACCATGTCAAGGTGCTCCCTGCCTGTCGGGCAGCAGCAGTGGTGGCATAGAGTTGTGTCCTCCACTGCTGCTGGGCAGGCAGGGGGCACCTCGTCATGGTGGCATGACTGGCATGGGGCTCTTGGCAGTGGCACTGAGCCAGCCCACACTGTTCTGCTGTGGAGGCCCCCAGGGGGGAAGGGCAGCAGAGCGAGGACTCCTGAGCCTTCATCTGCTCCCACCCCACACACAAATATGGGGGTCACATCCCCATCCATGCTTTCCTCCACAGCAGGAGGAAGCCAGCTACCCTGCTGTCTTCTGGATGAGCTGCCTGTGGCTTCATCCTGCTCCCCCAGCCAGGCCCTGCATTGCTGCCCTGGCTCCAGGCCCCATGTGCCAGCCCAGCTGGGCAGCGTCTCCTGCCCCACTCACCTCCTCCCTCCCTCACTGCAGGGGCCTCAATCTGCCCTCCCTGCCATAGACTTACCTGAAGGGAGGTGCAGGAGCTGCTCTCTGTGCTGCCTGGCTGCCATGTGCTCCCCCCCGATTGCCCTCTTCTCTCTCTCCCTAGCCCCAAGCAGAACCCACTGTTTCCTGCTTTTTGCTCCTTTAAAGGAGAAAATTTGTGATTGTCTTTGTGACCCCATTTTTTAACATTGTGACTGAAAAGGGGGTTGTGACCCCAAGGTTGTGAACCACTCTCCTACAGCATCCCTGAACAATGCTTTTTAAACCTTCTCTTGAACACCTCCAATGAAGGTGTTCCCTCGGAATCGATTCTTCTGCTTCACTGCTCTAACAGTGAAGAAGATTTCTCAATATCCAGTCTAAACCTGCTTTGCTTCAACTTCAAGTCATTGGTCTGTGTCCTGCTCTTGGAGCAAGAGGAGAAAAGATATTCTCTCTAGTCTTTATGTCAGCCCTTCAGATAGCAGAAAACTGCTATAATGTCCCCTCTTAAGTATTTTTCTGCAAGCCGAACATGCCTACCTCCTTCCACCTCTCCTTGTATGACTAGCTTTCCAAGCCCTTTATCATCGTTGTTGCCCATCTCTTGGCCCTAACTTCTTCATGTCTGTTTTAAAGTGTGGCGCCCAGAACTGCACACAATACTCCCAATGAGGCCTAACCAGTGCCAACTAGAGAAGCATTATCACTTCCAGCATCCTGTGCGTAACGTTTCTATTAATGCCGCTCAAAACCACATTCATCTTTTGTGTGGCTGTGTCACACTGTAGCTCATACTGAGTGGATGATCCACTAAGATGCCTAGATCCTTCTCCATAGCACTGTAATCCGGCCAAGTGTCACTCATTTTGTATCTGCATTTTTGATTGTTCTTCCTGAGATGTAGCACCTTGCATTTGTCAGCACTGAACTTCATCCAGCCCAGTTTTCCAATCTGTCAGGATCCTTTTGATTTCCATTCCTGTCCTCCAATGTGTTCACAATCCTTCCAGTGTCATGTCATCTGCTAATTTGCTCAACAAGCTCTCTATTTCAGCATCCAAATCATTAATATTTATGTTGAACGGCGCTGGACCTATAACAGACCCCTGTGGGATTCCACTCAAAACCTCCTGCCATTCTGACATGGATTCATTTATAATTACCCTTTGCTTGCGGCTATTGAGTCAGTTGCCTATCCCACATTTCTCCAATTTGTTTAGTAGAAAGTCATGTGGGACTTTGTTAAAAGCATTACTGAAGTCCAGATACATTATATCATTCCCTTCATCCACCCAATGTTTAAGAAGGAGATCAGGTTTGTTTGGCATGCCCATAGTAAATCCATGCTGGCTGCTCTGGCTGCCCATGTCTAATGCGGCAGATTCTTTCCGCTTAGCATTTCAAAGGCACAGCCCATCCTACCCAAACTGTCCTATCCAAACTGTCTGGGCTGTCTTCATGACATGATTACTACTTCATCTTTCCCTTGTGCATCACCATTCCAAATGCTTTTGCAAAGATTAGCACACTGCAAAAGTTAACTCTTAGTACTGAACTCAGGATTTTTGACCTAACTCAAAGGGTCCTTAAAGAAAGTTAATTACCATAATTACAAACTTTTATTATAAAAATATGCTATCTAGAACTAATATGTTGGGAACTAATGTAAAATGATTATTACTACTGTAAAATGAATAAGAGTTCTATTTCTCCTGAGTATACATGCTTATTTAAGTTTCCTGAAGTTCAAACAACCAGTGCCTTTTAAATTGCATTTTTGTGATCTGTAGAGATGGGTCCAGACCAATATACTAGGATCAGACTCCCTCACTTAGGCAAAAGTTTGACGTGAATATGAATTTTGTGGCTAGCGGCCATCTCTGATGAAAAGAAAAACAGATCAAATTCACTTTTCTCTCACAATTCACATATTATAGTTTGAATAACTACAGTCTGAACTCCCCTTCACAGAAAATATACTACAAAATGTGCATTGCTACTAACCTCTCCAGCAATCTTGTGATGACAAAAGTGTATTTTATGTTTTGAGCTAGATTGGATTCCAGCTTTCCAAAAGTGGAAGGCAAAAGCAGTAATCTACTTTTCTACTCAGTTTTTGAGGTCTGATAAAAAAAGTTGTAACAGGACCGTGACTAGGCTAAAATAAACACAGATAGCAAAGTATTGTTAAAAAAAATCAAATATGTCTTTTGTAAGTTTGTCAGAAAAATATCACTTGTGATAAAATGTCTTCTACTTTTGGGGCAGAGAATGCTTAAAGACAGGGAATGGAATACAACCTTTAGTAATTCATGCTGGAAACACTCAACAATGGAGTGCATTTGAGGATTAGAAAAGTTTCATGGGAACTGCTCACATTTGTAATGTCAGTGTGGAACCATTGTTCAAATATGTTCTTTTCAAGATTTGGTCCAAATGTAAGAACCTGATCTATTGGAATCTAAAACTTTCTCCCCCTTGTAGAAGGGAGAACTGGGAAAGGATGAACTATCTTTGCCCTGATTTATAATAGCTGGTGCTCTCAATGGAATTGCAGTCAGAGCACAGAAGCAAAAACACTTCCTGAAAGGTAGTTTGAGAATATTTGTGAGGCTCAAGAAATACAGCAATACAATGAAATACCAAACATACCAGTTCACCTCTATTTACACCTGGTCAGTATTATGGCTGGTGAATAAGGACCATTCACATTTATTGCCACTTGCTGTAAATGAAAAACAAATTCTACTTTGGCTTCCATGGGATTATCATTGAACCATAATGTTAGGCCCAATTTTTACTGAGGATTAACTGAACATTGCAACCCCTAAGTATTGTATACATTCTCCTGAGGGAGGTGTCCAGAGGTAACAGCTAACAGGAGAATTCCTCAAAGCAGAAGCAAAATGAAGACACCCTTCTGAGCTGAAATGGGACAGGGAGGCAAGCATCAGTGCTATGGCATCTGCTGACACACAGATTTGGGTGCTGAACCTGTTGCTGCTTCTGTGGGGAATGCAACCATACAGAAGAATCATGTGTAAGGGACACCTTGGATTTTGTTTCTATTTATGGCACCATCTAGGCCTCAAATACTTACTGCTTATGCTTTTTGGAACTGATTTTGAAAGGTTACACCCATCTTTTAACAGAGTACATAAAAGTTAAATCAGCTAAATACACTCAATTGTACACAATATTAACCCTCCTCGATTCAAGGAAGACCAGGGTCAGACTTATTGTTTTGAAAAGTATTGTCTTTTATTTAGAGCAATAAAAGTAACTGGCTTCATTTCATTCAGCTGCACACCATGCAGAAGAACTGGGACTGTATTTATTCATTTTAAAGTTTCCTTTTTAAAGAAAAAAGCTAGCTGAGGGAAACAAAGAAAACACCACCCCACTCCTACCAGATGTACTAAAGATGTAAATTTAACCTGACTCCTTCCCTCCACCCCCCTTAACCAAGTGCTTTCGGGATTGCAGAAATAATGGTGCTTATAAAGGCCTCTTATCTTTGGTACAATTACAGGCAAGTTTTTAAGGTAGTAGTTGTTCCTCAAACTTACTTTCTGTACAATCAAAAATTTGCATAAGCACTTCTATTCTGTCTGCAACAAAACCTTTTAAACCAGAACCTCTGTGGCACCTATTCTGCTTTCACTATCAATTACAGGATCATTTTTAAGGTATGAAATTGTGAAACTGAACTGCAGTTTTAGCACCACAGAATTATAGCTTGGACAAGTTATAGATTGCGCTCCAAATCGGCACTAAAGCTGCAGACATCAAAATTCTCTTAATAAAACTGGATTCTTAGGCAAGATGAGCCAGACTGAAATTACTGCAATAAGCAGCTTCAATTAGGTGCTGCCCCACCTAACTTTTAAGCACCTGTCCCAAAAGGGTGATTAAAAAATCACTGAGTTAGACACCTAGACTAAATAGAGACAATTTAGAGACACCCAAGAGGATTTTTTCTTGTTATGCCCAGTAGTGTATGCAGAGAAATTGAGGAACGTTAAGCGTCTTTGAGGAGAAATTCAAAAAGCCTGGAAATGTTCCTACTTCTCCAAGGATCTACAGCCACACAATCAAGTTGTTCATCAACTGCAATTCACAGTATTTATACCTCCACTCTCAGAGGGTACCCTAACCACTAGGCTGAAGAGGCAGACTTCCTCTTCCTTGTTCCCAGCACTCTTTGGGTGTATTCTCATGAGCACACTTGCACATTTTCCTGGGGACAACTGCCAACTACTTGTCCCTGGGTACACCCCTGCACACTTTCATGCAAATTGCCCCAGGAGGGGAGAGGAGGCTGAGGCCAGCACCTGGACTGGCCCCAGCAGCCTTACCTGGGGTCTTCTCAGGGCTGCAATGGAGGCAATCTGGGTACATGAAGTCTGACGGGCAGCAGACACTGTCTTGTCTGCCTTTGTCCAGTCTGCCTAACGTAGACACCTCCCAGCATTAGTTAGCTGGCTACAGTCTCTGATGGCTCTGGCCATCCAGGCTATGGTTTTGGGTGGTGTATGCTTTTCTGGCATAATTTTTACATACCAGGATTTCCCAGTATCAAATTTTGCTCCCGTGTTACAAATACACAACCACGTGCATTTTGTGGCACATGAAAAGGCTTTGAGGCACTGCAAGCCGCATGTTCCTGCTTGTGGGGATTCAGTCTTTATTTTTTTACATTTTCAATCTAGTGATTGTGTAAATAGAAATAAACCTGGGAACAAAGGCCTTAATGCAGGACTCCCCTCTTCCAGGAGAAGCTTTCTAACCACTAGGTTAGGGGGACAGGCTGCTTCCTTACTTTTTGTCCCAGGAGTCTTGAATTTTTGTCAGTCTCTAGTGATCAAGTTTCAAAAGGAAGGATGGAAAACATTTGCACCTAGTCTGTTCTGAAGTCTTCTGGTTAAGGCACTCTCCTAGGAAGTAGGATCTCTGGGTTCATACCTAATGCCTAGCCCACTCACATCCTTGGCAAGTGCCTTAACCACTAGGCTGTTAAGGAAAAGGCAGCACCTCCATCACTGTCTCCCCACCTGGGAATTTTGTTCTGTTGAGGTTAAATAGTCATTTTTTTTAACTGCTTATTTGTGGTAGACTCAAGAAGACCTTGGCTCCCTCCCGAGCCTGATTTGAATTGCTTCAGAGCTTAGGGGAGACTCATCACCAAACTGCAAGTTCTGGGTTGTTTCTGGGCATTCCCAATGTAGGGAGTCTTGCACAAAATAGAACTGATCCTTACCAACTCCCACCTAAACTCCACATAAAGAGCTACTTGTCTATCTTAATGTGTGGATTCAAATCTCAGATCCAAATGTACTCAGTGAGTTTAAACTTAGAATATGACATTATGGTGATGGACCAACTATAACATTTATATTCAGATCCAGAACTCCTTGGCTAGGGACAGATGTTCAAAAAGCCTGAGCCTGAATTGATTCAATATTTGCAGGTTTGTCTAACTTGGCTAAGCTGATCTGGTTTGTAACTGTCCAGACATTCTCTCTGGACTGAAGAAATGCAGGCCTGCAGTGGCTCAGGCTAGATGCTGGGGGGGGTGGGGGGGAGGGATGCTAGAGCAGCCCTTCTTTCCCTTCACAGTACTGAGCTGAGGGATGTGTGGCCAGGCCCTCCCAGGATGGTCTGATTAGGGAGGAGTTCCACCCCCCAACCCCCTGCTTGCTGCTCCTGACCAGTGAGTCAGTAGGGAGTTCATAACACAGAATTTAGCACTTCATCAAAAAAACAAAAGCCTCTCTCACTAGTTCAAGCTCTTCTTAAACAACTTTTTCTAAGGAAGGAAGGGAGGGACACTTCCAGTTAACCTGCTGTTTGGCTCCAAAAAGCTGTAAGTGGCCACTGCCCTGTCTGCCTTACATAGACACCTCTCAGCATTTAGCTAGCATACCACATGCTGGCTACAATCCATGCTGTGGGAGGGGGCGAATCCTTGCTTGAGCAGAGAAGTGGGGATGGGGATGGGGGCAAGGTGAAGCCAGGGAGAAGGGCAGGGCCAGCCCTGCTCTGGAGCAGAGAGTCCCCCCCTTCCTCCCTCCCCCCAGGGCTGCAAAGCATCTGGGATGCAGGGGGACTCTGGTTCAAATTAAATCAGGATGGGGTCTAGGACAGACATTGAATAAACCAGTTTGATCCACATCAATTAAGTCTGACACTACATTCAACCAGGTTTATTTCAAACTAGTTTTTGCCATTTTCAAACTGGTGTATTGTATGTGCATTGAATGTCTGTTCTGTTACAGGTTTAAACAAGTTTCTGATCACTTAAGCTGGTTTATGTGTAATGTGTGTCCCTAGCCCTTGAAGCTAGGTTCCATCCAAAGTCTACATATCCCCTATCTCAGCTTTCACAAGTAACAAAGACTGGATATCTTATTGCTTTCCCACAACACTAGTCCGAGTCATGCAGGTAATATGTTGCATTTATCCCCTAAAACAATACACATACAAAGAACAATAAGGAAAACCACATACACTTTTCTGACGATACTAAAATCAAAAGTACTAGCCTTAATATTGCAAGCAATATTTCTCCCACTACCAGTTCCTGTTTTCTCTTTCCCTCTTTTCATTTTACTATCTTTTCTCAATGTTTTACCCTCTAGAATGTAACACTTCCTCTGTGTGTTTCAATAACTCCCACTACCAAGTTTTGATTTTTCTCTACCCTCTCCTACTTATAAATTCTATTCTGATTTGGGAAGGATCATCAAAACTTTTTCATTAGAATAATGATAATCATCTCTCTCTTTTGCTCCAAACTGCTCTATCAGTCTAATATATTTCACTAAAATTGAATTTAGATTCCTTTGATGTCCCCAAGGTCCTTATTTACTGTTTTCAAATGTTAAAATGCTTGCCTTGCCCACCTATCCCCAGTCTCTCCTGTGTCATCTTCATTCCAATATCCAACAGTTTGGGGGACTGTCTCTTGCCTGTTGTGTCAAATAGGTTTGGGAGACCCCAAGTGAGCAAAAAGAAGCTGAATTAAAGAATTACAAAAAGCATGCTGTGCTAAGCTGGCATACTGCTTGGATCAATGACTATCAAAAACTCTCATTCAGATGCTGTAGCATAAAATGCCAGCATTTGGAAACTACAGTACCCCAACAGTTATGTCTTTCCACATGGGTGTTGCTATGGGCACTAGTGCACAGGAGTCTACTACAAAAGAAGGTTGCCAGGGGGAATAAAAGAGGATAATCGGAAGGATAAAAAAATGGATAGTTTCCAGTCAAAATTACCATGGTGTAACTTTGTTAATTACCAGTGACAGACTAAAGTACAGAGTGCCTTAACTGACAAGAAAATGTCCTTTTGGGCATAATATAACCTAGAGATCTCTGACTTTTTAACGTGCAGCATCCAGATGGTACCTTTTGCTTCATGTTGTGATTAGGAGGCTGAAAGGCCATTTCTGAAACAGAGGCAGTGAAAGCAAGCATAGATCAGAGGCACACAGGGCTGCCTGAATGTGCTGGAATGAATTGTATCATTGTAGGTAATCCTCATATGAGGACGTGTAAGGTGGGAAGGATATTTTCTAAATCTATTTGCTGGAGACACTATCAAGTGTACTTAGGGAGCTAGTTGGTGTTGCTGATTAGAATCCTTACGCTATTGCAGATTAAATACACAGTAAAAGGAATATTTTATTTAGAAGGTGTTAAGAAAAATGAACACTGAATAATAAAATGTTGCACTAAATTCCCACATGTTGTTTTAAGTTATGGCTGCTCTTGTATATTAGAAAGTTATGCCCTCTTCATTTGTTTTCTGCAGTCTTTACTTTGGAGGACTGTACAATGCACTAAAAAAAAAAAAAAAAAAAAAAGCAAAACACCCTACTGTAAAGATAATCTTTCTTCTTCAACACAGAACAAATCCTGTGGCTAACTCCCTTTGCAAACCTGAGTGGTATTGACATAAGGGCGTAGAGTCGGGCAAAAAACTCAGCATCTTCTGATGAAACACAAACTACACATATTCAAGAACAAAAAATCTTCTAAAAGCCTGTGTGTAAGATAAGACTGCCTTGGGGGCAGCTCGAACTTGCGGTCTTGGCCATTTACGCAGGATTTTACAGAGCCATCTATTACAGTATTCAACAAAAAGAAGTACTTCAAAAAGCTTCCTTCTTCAGTTGGAAGTACAATAATTTTGTAAGTCGAAATTTGGAAGTGTTCCCAGTTTTTGGCAGTAAAATGATAATACTGGGCATATCATTTTAAAGTGAAATCTCATGGAAGTTAATTCAGACGACAAGGTCACTTTTAGACATTTTTTCCCTTATGTTTTGGACTGAAAATAATTCCCAAATCCTATTATTTGAAGCAGGGGTACTTACCATAGCAATCCCTGCCTCCCCTGATACACATGCTACCTCTGAGATACAGCTCCTTAAAAAAGAAAATAACCCTCATAAGAACATATACTACGAGCCTCAGAATTTTTTAAGGGGGGGGCAGTTTTACACCAAGCAGTTATATTTCTCACCTTTGCACTGCTTAGTATTAAACACAAACTTTTTTCTTTTATGAAATACTCACTCTTTACCCTCAATTAATTTAAAGGGGAATAAAAGCATGTGAGGCTATTTTAACAAGACTTTAATGGTAGGCATGAAGTGATGGCCGCAGTTGTAAGTACTCACCATACAAAGCCATAACACACAGCAGTGTACTGGTGCAGAGACTACGGGTGGGGGAAAAGAAAGACACTTGTTAAATTACTGGGAGTTCAGCTGCTGCCACTTTCCCTCCCCCAGATTATACTAAATCAATCCTACCAGGGATGACTTATCCTCACAGCTCACAAAGATATCTCTGAAGAGCAGTTCTCCCTCCCCCTCACTGGAATGCACTGGTTTGCAAAAGTACAAGCATCCAGTATTTAAGCAAAGTCCCAAAGAAGGAGAAGAGATCTTCATCCTCCACTCGGTCCTCCCAGCCACCCCCTCCTTGGTGTTTCTCTCACATTCTCTCCCTCTCTCTCACACACACCAGTTCACATTACATATGTTGAACCCTGCGATATACTATCAATATACATGGTACATTTATCTAAAATGAAGTACAAACATTTCCAGCACGTGTGCTTAAGATACATCTGTTTGCCAAGTAGTCTTGCCCCCTTCCTTTCTTACAGTTAAGATAAGCCTTTTGATTTAAATGACTTGATTCCCTAAGCACAGGTATCCCTAAACACTACCTTTGTGACAGAAGAAAAAAAGAAACAACCTCAGTAGACCTTTTGTTAACATACTGGGAGCATATCACCGTCCTAAAGTCTGATTTAAGGCTGTAGATGTGAACAGCAGAGCAGAACACAAGCACGGGCCCAGGAGTGTTTCTTGTATCTTCCCTCAGATGCACACACTATACTCCCATTCATTTTAAAGGAAATGTTTATAGATATACCAGAAGGCAGTTTGGTCCTATGACATTTGTATACAAATATTAATTATCTTAAATTTCAAAACTTTGCTCTAGCAAGCTCATGTAAGTTTTCAGATGGCAATGCATTCATTTTACCTTGAGTGCCAGACTTGACTCCTGAGTAAGAAATCATCAAAAAAACCCTGCAGCACAGCTCTTATCCTTTGAATCCTGCTTAACTCTGCTTCTAACTACATCCCTTCTGTTTCCAGTTCCTACTGTGTTTACTGTTACGTTTGATTTGTTTTCGTAAAACCACGTCACACATGATAGACAGATCAAATAAATGTGAACAAAAATATGAGAGAATAGCGGTTATACAATGTCTAATGTCAATTTTGGATCATGTTTAAATAAGACAGAAAAGCACAAATATAAAATACAGTTTCTATGATCATTTCCTCCGTTCCTTGCTAAGTGTCATTTACACACATGAATCCAGTGTGTATGAAGGATGTTTATCTGGCAATCTATTAATCTCCTCATCAGTTACAGGACAGACGGGAGCATTTTAAACATATCAGTTCCTCTCTGAGTCTGTGTTAAACTGAAGCCATGAGAGACAGAAGACAAATACATTAAGCCACTGCAATCCTAAAAGATGATAAAAGCTTTAAGTGAGCCAGGAGAGCCCCAGAGCCTGAACTGGTAAATTCTGAAACATCCTAATAAAACCGTGAAACAAAATGTCTCCGTCTAATATTGCCTTCTCTTTTATTTTTTACTTATTAAATACAAAACAGCAACACATTCAGTACATTTAACACAATCATACCAAACAGGAGGAATAACAATTGAAACTAATTCATTTTGATTTCTGCTTTAGAACTAAAGAGAAAGACTTGGTCTTCTCTGAAAGATTTATGAGGCTTCCCACCATAAAGGAGCCTGGATTACAGCTATGCTTACTTTATAAAATGAAATTCTGCCATTATAGGCAAGAGTTCATGGCTGTAATTATTTCAATGCACTTCCCAGTCAATGTGTCTTACGCAGCTGAGCCAAACCCTCTCTTACATATGCAGGTCATTTCATAAGAAGTCTAAGAGCTTCAACAACTTTGTGTGACCTTGCATTGAATAACACTGGAAAATTGATTTGGCTCTAGTAATAAAAGACCGTCTGCATTATCTGCATTCTAATTATAATTAATATAACCAGGATAACTGCTGTATTATTTACGATTAGAGCTATGGTGAGCACAGTGTAATAATAATCTGCTACATAATTTTTTATTGATCTGATGGCTTTATTGCAGAAAAAACAAAATGCTACACTGCTGTACTACTAAAATTGCCTTTCCTGACATGCGTGTTTAGACGAAATTTCATTTAACATTTCTTTTTATCTCATCAAATTCCCATAGATTTTAATATCAGAGGAAGGATGATGCTATGTTTCTCTTTATTTTTTTAATTTTCGTGTTCAAAAGAAAGAGAAAATGGACCGATTCGCACACCCATATATTCTATTGTTCATTTCCTGGGTATCATTCTTTCCTTGGCTTCAGCAGTTGCAGCAAATTTCATTACCAGCATTGGGCTGCACTTTAGAAATATACAGCTCTCTATCTTAATGGGTTGACATGTCATACAAAAATAAGAAGAGTGCCCTTTTAGAAATGCAACCAGATCAGTCAAAATTCCTCTCAAGGGTCTAAATCTTCACTTAGATGATCACATATGTGAACACTTTATCCTCAACCCTAAACTCTGAAGCCAAGATGAGCCTTGGACTGAGATCTCAAGATTGTATTAAAGGTTAGGTAAAAAATATATATGTTTTGCAAAATCATTGGCAAATTTGCAGGTCAGATTATGGAAAAGAAAAAGGTGGTACTCTCCCAGACAAAGCTATGACCTATAAACTAGGCTTTATCCCCCAAGGACAAATGAAATACCACTAGCAATATACTCTGTAGATTTTCATATCATATTGTCTCTCTTTCTTTTGCATAAAATAAACACGTTGATACTTAACATTCATTGTTAAGCTTCAGAGTCAACGCGTACTATGATGAAGGGTGAGAGTTCACTCTTTTCAGACCTGCTTTTTCAGAGAGCCCCAAAAGAATATGTTAGGAGCATGTAGGATGATGGAGTTGCTATCAGCTTTAGGTAAAGTTGATATCCCTGAGCACTTTTGTTAAACAATTACATGGCAATTTTTGTAACATTAAGGGTGTAAAATTTGAAATCTGAGAGAAAGTCCTATATGGGTAACAAAATTTTCTCTTGTTTAATCTCCCATTATTTGAGTTGGATGGATTTTTCATTTCCAGTGTCTGTCCTTAACTACAGTGTTGTATTATCAGGCATTTTAACAGCTTCCACATTCCCCCTTCTAGTGCGGGTCACATTTCACTTGTGGATGCACTAGCATAATGTGGTGTGGGTGAGTAGGGCATGTGCCCGAGGTGCTGCCGAAGGGGAGGGGTGCCAGGAGATGTTAGGGAAAGGGATGCCTCACCCTGGGGTACTGCTTGCCTCTGCTGCCTCTCGGCAGCCTGCATTATTGCCTGCCTCTGTGATGCGTATTACCTCTGTGTGTCAAAGTACAAGGTATTCTGGAAACTGAAGTTTTGCATAGCAGTAGTGAGGGTTGTAGCCAATAGGGGAAGAACTGACCCCCATTTTTTGCTGCCAAATAAAGCATATTTTTTGCAGTTTGGACATGGGCTTTGGCAGCAGGGCTGGTCTAAATGAAAACCAAAAAAGGTTGGTGAAAGAGGCAATGTAGCTTTAAATTGAAACTACTGCTAAACCCAACTCACTGCTCCAGGGATTAAAGAGAATAACTATTTATTTTCATAGTTTCAACTTCTTCATCTCAGATCAGTCCCCTTCCTACAACTACATTTCTTCCTGAATGTCATTCTCTAAAATTCCAATCAAATGCAGCAAAAATATTTCTCTACTTTTACCTGAAACCTTCGTTTCTATCCATTAATAATCACTGCAACATCTCTCAGGTATTCAGGCTCACATACTTGATGCTCATTTTGGTTCCTCTTGCTCCCTCTCTCAGATCTAGTTTGTCACAAAATCTTCCTAGTCTTTCCTTAGTAGTACAGAATCAAGTCCTTTCCACCCTGACTGCTAAAACTTACTTTTACCTTGAGCTCTTTTCCAGAGATAGTTCCACACTGTGGGTGAGGACAGGGGTGGCCTTAGAGTTATTGGGGCCCTGGGCAAGAGAGTCATTTGGGGCCCTTTAGAGGTTTAATTTTGATGACTTATATATAAGCAAGTCAGACATTTTTTATTTCAATTTCACTTTGCCCTATCCATGAAACTGCAATGAAAGCATCTTAATACAATATTGATAATACAAATATTCAGTGTACTTAATTTTTATTTCTATAAAGCATGGGGCCCTGGGTGGTTGCCCGTTTGCCCTCCCCTAAGGCTGCCACTGGTGAGGAGCAGGCTGATTTGATTTCCACAGCCCTCTTATTCATACAGCTTAATCATTTCTTTATCATCTTGAAATGCTGCTTTCTTGGGATGGGAGAGGGCAAAAAACAGAAGAAATGCTGACACACCTCGTGCATAACTTCCAATCAACAACACCCTCTTGGACACGTATACCTCAATACCAAGAAGAAATCCATAACCCTTCTCCACTTCCTCAGAATTCCTAAGTAGGGAGAAGCACCCAGCACATCCCATTGACAGCAAATCACAACAACCACATTCAGTTTCCGCTTCTTCTGGTGATCACAAGATGCCCTACAGTATGGTGGAACAGTTGTAGAACTGGGGAAATGACAAGAAACAGCCATTATTTTGGTGGCTGCTTGAGGAAGATTGAGAATCCTTAAACTATAAGTCCTTCCAATATCACTCCCACTCCATTTGCCATCTTTTGCTGTCTTTAATTAAGATAGTAAGATCTTTGGCTTTTGAGTTTGACACTCAATGTTACTCTCAGTTCTACCACTGCAGAATTCACATATAAAGGGCTTTAAGCAACAACACAACAACAGCTGACTGTTTGTTTAGTAATTGATATATGTTAGACCAAGAACCTTTTTGTATAAAAAGTCTGCAATTACTGTCATATGGACTTTGTAGGGCTCTCTTTACCAAATATTGAATATTACTACGAACGAGCGCATAAAAATATATCAGTACTCTAAATGACATTTTGGTTATAAATGGGGACTTATAGTGCAAAGCTATATTTTTTAAGATTATAGATATAGCCCCACAAATATACTTAAATCACTGTATGATGGAGAAACACCTCCAAAATAATGGCAGTCACAAAATCCCTTTTTCCTAATCTTTTCTCCAGCCAAAGAAATGAAATGCAAAGATTCTGTCATTTCACAAAAGAGCATCTGAAAATGATGGAGGTGAGGATTATATAGAAAGACAAGATATACCACACTATGTTTGGGCTAAACTCCAGTTCTACTGAAGTTAATGGACATTTTACTACAGATTTCATTTCAAGTTTTGGCCCTATTATTTCAAGAATGGCAAGTAAGCAGGGGAGATTGTAGTGTGTGTGTGTGTGTGTGTGTGTGTGTGTGTGTGTGTGTGCGCGCGCGCGCGCGCACATGCATGTATGTGTGAAGGAAAATACAGTATAACAAAATTAAGGTGCCTGGCAGATGCGAATATTCCAAATAATTTATTACAGTCGGTACTTCTACTGATTTGCTTAACCCGCATTTCCTGGAGAGCATGTAGCAATGTACTTCACTGAATATTTAGTACTGCATAGTTTTGTAAAGAAAGCAAGCAGGGTATTTCATATTTAATTTTTTTTACAACTAGAAACTGCTTCAGTCTTCATCACCTTTTACTTGGCTAAAGTCTCAGTGGCCTTTGGATTGTGCTCTCCAACACTAGAAGGACGCAAAATATATTTTTATTAAGTATTGCAAAAAATGCATTACTCAGTCATAAAATACAATTTATTTTTATCATTTTATTTTGAAACATAATGTGTACTAGTCCTCATTCATCTCCATATCAATGGGCCCATTTTTATAACTTTGCAGATTTAGTTCTCAATACAGAGGTTCAGCAGGTCAGCCGAGTGAAAGAATTTGCCATTTTTAAAGTAATTTTTGAGAGTACTTTAAATGTATGATAGCTTCAACATACAAAAAAATAGTACTGAAAGAGAACATAGTATTACCTGTAGTGAAGCTGGCTTTTAATTAATTACATTTCAAAATTGATCATAACTTCCATTTGCCCATTTATTTAAGCATTCATTTTGGATGTTTCCAAAACTTCATTTTTTATTTACAAAGAGACAGATTTTCTTTAGCCATTACAAAGTCACAGAAAAAGAAAAAAAACCTCTCTCTCACTGAATTTGTTTTGTACAAGTCTTTAGCAAAGTCAGTTGACATATGAAACTAGAAACCTGGCAAGGACATAGACCTCTAACTGGGGCTGTGTGTCAAACCATGGGCAATTAATAGTGAAAAGATTAGCCCCCGAGTTTAACTGAGCTGAAAAAAGCCTATTGGTTCTGTGACATCACTGCTTATTTCCCCCCTGCCTAACCTGCCAGGGGAATGCTGCACTCAGGTTGCAGTGGGGATAAATTATTTCCCTGCTGTGAACTGCGAATGCATCAGTGAAAGAGACAGAAAAATCCTTCAAAATGTGCCAATTCTGAGAGGAATTGCAGATTCAGGAAAGAGAAAGACACACAATTATGCTGCCATTTTAAAATATTCTACAGTGTTATATTTTTATTACAAGAAGTTTTTATTTTTTTAGTGAGATGCAGTCTGCCAAAATGTATGTTTGTGATGCTGACCTGTAAAGCCAGCCTAGAAAATGTCTCTAGGCAAACAGTTATAATAGCAAGGGTTAAAATTCATATTGCCTTCATTCCACTCACCTCCTTGATGGTTGAATTTCAAAACTTACTTTTGACCTATTTAAAATATGAATATATTTAATAACCTGGAATTACTTTTTTTTCCTTTTCACATGAAGCTATACAAGGAAATTAAATAATAAGCACCCCTCCTTCCTCCCTGTGCTAACGCACCATAAAGATTGCACTTAAAATCACAGATATGTTCATGGATATTTCATAAATTTAAAAAAAGATACATTTTTCAGATCAAATTATTCATTGCGAATTATTTTCTCAGCTCTACAATTTTGTATGTGTACTGTTTATCAATTCATTGGGAACTTTAGCAGCTCTGTAGAAACGGGCATAGTTTAAATTCCAAACTTTTTGCAGCAATTTTCAATTTGTCTCACCCTATGTGCGCTTAGGGAGAAATTCTACCCTCCCACACAATAACTGGTTATACAAGCTTTGTATGGTGTTATGAAATTCACCCCCCACCTTCAACCTGTAGGTAGGCTGGACTAGCAGCCAGTGCAGTTCTACACCCCCTACAGTGGGTGTTAAAGCCATTATATCAAGGGAAAGAAAAGCATACTGTAGAGTTTTAAAAAAGCATTAGACTAAACCTGCTGTCTGAACTAGTTTATTCCACTCACAGAAGGACAATTATCCAAGGCAGCATAGCAGGCTAGCAAGAATGGTACAGAGAAGTGTGCAAAGTCCTTGTGACTGTCTGTTCTTTTTGTCCTGAAATCTTTCTAATGCCACACAGTGTGTGAACAAGCTGACTTGGAAGTAAACCACATGCCAAAACTACTGTTTGTTTAAATTCATGGCATTCTTGATCTTGGCTAGGTTATAGGAAAAGACAATGTATTATTCCACTTGATTCCGAACAAGCAAAATTAGAGATTTATGTTCAGACAGCATCAGGAAAACTTAAAGAGTAACATCACACAGTATATTGCTTCTTGCCCAAAAAGACTCCAAATGAAAAAGAAAATCTCTTAACAATTTACCCCTGGCATATTCAGTACAAGATCATAAAAGGAATAGCCTAAACATACCTTTCCATCACATACTGAGTTCAATCAGTGTTAAATAGCTTCAGAAGACAAAGAAATGAAAAAGTAAAAATATCCCTTTCCGAGTGAAAATTTAAAATATGTCACAGCACCGCACTGCACTTTATCCTTCTAGCAAGAACAGACTTCTTAATGAAAACACAGAATCCCCTTTGTAACAAGTATACTGTTTCTTATTTTAGCATGCATCGGTGAGCCAAAACCAGGAAAATGATTTGCCAATATATTGATTGAACTGTTGTTATCTCTTTGTCTTCTTAAGTTCTATCAGAAATAACTTGAACAGAACTCAGGTTTAATGCTAGAGCTGCTACAGAAGGTATTATTTTCCTTTTGACGAGGTCCAGTGCTATTTTTACACCACTTGACAGAGAGGTTATGTTAGGCCTCAGGGAAGGAATAGCAATTCTTTAAGTAGGGCTTGCCTAACAACAACTTCCTCCCTCCTGCCACTTTATCCACCCTCCCTGATACAAAAAATGTCTGATTCTCCTTTTTATTTAAAAAATACACATCGTTAGCTATCTCCTCCATAATCCCTCTCACAAACCCTAAATTGTCTGTCTGGAATTCCTAACTACAGTATCAGCTGTTATGTTTATTAAGTCTCCCTTCCTCCCCATTCCAGCGACCAGCCTCCCTGCCTCCTCAATCACATGTGTTGTTTCTCATTTAAATGAACAGTTGGATTCTTTTATTTCTTACAAGTGCTGGATTCGCCTTATCGCCCTCATTCCTTTGGGGGTTGCCAATTGGTTTTATCCACGGATGTATCATTTCTCATGCTTCCTTTTTTTCTTACAAAGAGAAAGAACCACTTCGTCAACAAGCCTCTCCGGAGTGGAAGATTAAAAACCTAGACATCACCTACCTTGCAGCGCTACTCCCAACTGGGTTGTGTAAAACTCAATTAAACTTGTCCCCATTGAATACTGCATTACAGTACATTAAACAGAAAATTCTTCAAGCGTGATGACAAAGCTTGAAACCTTGCCTCAAAGCTGTTCCTTGTAGCTTTCTTTAACATTTCAGTCTTTATGGTGCAAGTCTCCCGTTGACACAACTTTAGTCCAGCTATGAAAAATCACAGAGCCCCACAGGGATTAAAAAGGAAAGAGGGGAAAAAAACTGTGGAAGCTGGTCCTGTCACTTTCTTTAGTGCATCTATTGAAACTATATTGCAAGCAAACTAGAACACAAGAAGTATTAGAGAGAATTACAATTTAACAATTTAAATATAATAGGATGTTCATTCTGTCAGGTGCTTATGGATTTTTCTTTAACAAGTATAAGTCAAATACCCCCATTAGTAAATCAGAGCATATGAGAATGACACCAGTATATAAACTAGGGAAGAATCTAATATGGAAAACATTTGATTAGACTCAACTCAAGCCCAAAAGTCTGGGGATATCTTACACAAATTCAAGCCTGAATTTCAGCCCTTACCCCAAATCTAATTGTCTCTGTTCACTCCAGAAGTTTGGAGGACAATGGAAGCCCAGAGCCAAACCTCAGTACTGACAGAAATCAAACGTCTTAAATTTGCTTCCAAATTCAAAATGTCAGTTCCCTCCTTTCATAAAACAATGGTGAAAAGCTTGTTTCAAATTAATTTTCCTGAACCTTCATACTGTCTTCATGACAAGTACATTGTAAAATGACATGGAACATTCAACATGCAGTGTAATTCAGAGTGGAATATGCATTGAATATGAAGGTAGGCATTTAAATGTGAATTCCCCCAAAACAAGGAGGATGTGCAAAAAAGAGAGAGAGAGGGAGAGAAAAGAAAGGAAATATCCTCTCTGGCTAGGTACAGACTACAGCTATTACACTTTTAGTGGTATAAGTGATTGGAAAGCAGTTTATACCTGTAACAGAAGTTCAGCATACAGACTGGTTTAAAAATGGCAGAACCCAGTCTAAGATTTGCTGCCCCCGCAACCAAAGGGTGAACGTGTATTCTGTTCTTTACAGATCTAAAGCTATGCTGCTTACAAAATACAGTGGAACTCAGATCAATTCCACCTCAGGCTTTCTGAATGTCTGTACTTACTCTCTGTGTACACCAGATCAAGTGCAACTATGGTGTCTGTTAGCATCCCCTGATCTCAAGTACATCCAGTTATCTTCACACTGACTGACTGGTGCCATTTCAACAATTTGCTACAATATTTCTAACCAGCTATTTGTTCCTTTTTTCTCCTTCAAGCCATAACTTGGATGGTATTCCTTAAATGTTGGAACCTGTTTTTCATATTAATCCTTGACATTTATTTGTATGTTAGCTTTTTTTAACCTCTTGCTTTCTATTTATATATACTATTGTATACTTAGCATTTTAGCAAGTGCCTGTCCTAAAGGTGACTGATTTTGGTCACAAAAACAATTGTTCATGTACTTTCACTGTTAAAAAGCATTTGGGATGTTCTAGGATAAAGAGTACTATATAAAATAATTCTTGGGTTTTTTGCTGCCTTAAAATTATCTGGAATATTTTGTTCATAGGTTTTGATGCTTTGTGATGTATGTAACAATGCCCTTCTGTATTTGTTCAGAAGTATATCTTAGTAGTAGTGTGTGCTGGACTACTATATTAACATACTTAGGCTACACTGTATCCCTTGAAACAGAGTGGCATAGCCCATTTTTTAAAAGAAAGTAGAAAACAAAGTGCAAAACATGAATTCCAACTTTTAAAATATTACACAATTCAAACTAGTTTTGGCAGCTTTTTATATAGTAAAATTCCTCTTAAATCTAAATAATTCCTATTTTCCTGTTGTATCTGAAGTACGACACGTAGTATTCGAGAACAAAGGACCACATAAACTTACAGTATCTGGATGTGGCCTAGTCTGCCTTGTAACCCCTTTCTCTTTTAGATGTCAGAGAGGATGGTAGAACTACTATAAGAAGTCATAAAACTTGCACTGTTTTGGGTTTCACCTTTACAAACTCCAGATAACCAACATTCAGAAGAACACGGGGCCAAACTCAGGTGTCCAGCTACGGCTGACAACATGTAAAACTGTAGGGTGAATTCTCTACTCAACTACACCCATTTATACAAGTGGTACTCCACTGAAGTCAACTGAGGTTCATTAGTATGATAAATTAAGTAAAGAACCAACCATACCTGGACAATTAAAAATCATTTGCAGCCATACCTTGAACACCTGGTGAATAAAATATTTGCATCTTAAGGGCTGGATCCCCTGGAAGGAAAGTTTGGGTAAAGGAATCCAGGAAACAAGCTACACTTTAAAGAGACCATAGTAAGGGCACAGGAGAAACCTACCCCAATGCAATGGAAGACTGGGAAGTGTAATAGGATACAAGCCTGGTCAGACAGCATCTCTTCAGTGAACTAAAACTCAAAAAGGAATCTTACAAAAAGTGAAACCTTGGTCACAACACTAAGGAAGCTTATAAAAGAGGTATCACACAGGTGTGGAGGGAGAAAATTAGGAAGTGTAAAGGCACAATTTGAGAACTGGTAAGGGACATAAAAGGGAGTCTACAAGTATGTCAGAAGCAAGAGGAAGACCAAAGAAGAAGGCTGGAGTACTTAGTGCTTTTTTTACTTCAGTCTTCACAAATGAGGTCATGAGCTCAGTTGGCACCAAAGACAGGGAAGGAGAAAAACAGCTGAGAGTAGTAGATGAACAGGTTAGAGATTACTTAGACAAGCTAGATGTTTTCAAGTCAGCGGGACCAGATGGGATACAACCTAAAGTATGGAAGAAAGTAGTTGAGGTAATTTTAAAGCCATTGGCTATCCTCTTGAGAACTCACAGAGTCATCAGGTAAGGTCCTGGATGACTGGAAAAGGGGCCTCACTTATCTTTAAAGAAAGGGAAAAAGGAGTATCTGGGGAATTACAGTCCTGCTAGTCTGACCTCAATACCTGGAAAGATCATGGAGCAAGTTCTCAAGGTCCTTTGAAGCACCTGCAGGAGTATAATGTGATCAGCAACAGCCAACATGAATTTGCCAAGAGTGATCTGCACCTGGACAGCCCGATTTCCTTCTTAGATAAGGTAACAGACTCTGTGGATTGGGGAAGAGCAGTGTATGTGATATACCTTGACTTTAGTAAGGCTCCCACAGCACTCTCATTAACAAACTAAGGAAATAAAGATCAGATGAAAGTATTGTAAGATATATATATATATAACTGGTTAGCTCATTGTGCTTAACAAACAGTCATCAGAGGACTGAGGGGGGTTGTGATAAATGACTGAAAAATGATAAGAGAGAGGATGGAGGCAGACTATTTTCTGTAGCTGTAGAAGGCAGGACTAGGAGCAATGGCCTTAAGCTGCAGCACAGGAAAATTTTAGGTCGGAGATTAGGTGGAACTTTCTAATGAGGGTAGTCAAGGACTGGAACAGGCTACTTAGGAAAGTTGTAGAATCTGCATTCCTGGAAATTTTCAAGAGCAGTTCAGACAGACACTTGGATGGTTTAGTCACAGATGATCTTGCCTAGATGATCTCATGAGGTCCCTTCAGCTCTACTTTCCTATGATCTTATGTAAATAGATGTAGGCACCTAGATGCAATTCTATACCACCCTGCTCATGTCTCTAGAAAAGTATTTAATAAAAAGGTGGGTGAGTACACCTCATCCTCTTAGTTATTTTGTGACTCTTTCTTCAAAGTGAAATGACAGACTGTTATAAAATAGGTACAATAAGGGAGTCTTAGGGATTTGAAAAGGGTGGAACAGCATCAAACTTAGGTACCCAATTAAACAACCAGAAGGTGGAATAGAATCTGGCCCTTTATCTCTGTCTTTGCTTTCTATGGGGTAATAAAACATACCATTCTGGTTTATGTAGGGCTATTATCATTCATTAAATGCTTGAGAACTTTGATAAAAAGTTTTAGAGGAATGCATGGCATCAATATTCTTAAGAGCCTGTTTAAACTGAACATCTGCTTCCCAACTAAGGATAATCATTGGGTTCTTTTTACTTATCCATAGAAGAAGTTAAGCACAATCAGCAGCACTGCTACCTCCAACATGCTAAACTGTGAAAAAACTAACAATATTTTCCAGTAACAATGGATAAATAGAAATAACATAGATATACCATAGACAGGTAAAGTTTTTGGGCATAAGGAAAATGGGCAATATGGATGGTTTAGAGCAGAATTGAGCACACAACGCAAAGCTACCCTCAAGATCCCTTATGCAGCCATACTTACTGTACCAAGAACCACTCTTAAGCAGCTTTGCATGGAGCAAGTGGGCAGAATGAGCTACTTGGCAGTGCTCTTGGGCTCTGCACGGAAATATTGCAGACATGCCCATTTAAGAGCGGATCTCTCTGCACAGATTGCCAGTAAGGAGCAAATTTAGTTCTGATTGTGATGTGGACATATGTGCAATGGAAACAAGGCAGGGATCCCTTTCCTTTTATTACAGATTACCAAGGACCCAAGACAATAAAAACTTTGACTCAGTACTGAATGAGACTGGTGGTCTAAGACCCTGTAGTTTACCATGTATCTCTTAATCTAACCCAGTCCTACCTCTTATAAAAATGTAGCCCTCTGTATGTCTTAGGCTACAGAAAATGAGTTGGAATCCAAGAACCAAGAGTCCAGGAACCTTGCATGTTTAAAGCACACATACTTTTGTAAGTGAGATTAAGTTGTCACAGGAATAATTATGAAATGAACTGCATATCATAAAGGCAGAGTGGTATTGTAAGTACTGCAAGACATTATTATGCGGCAGCTTGGAAAAAACATGTCCTATTTATGTACATGTCATGCAACAGTAGATGTATTTGAAAAATAAACATACAAACATACAGAAGACAAATTTTCTCTTTGAACTCATATGCAGTATGACATAGAGAGGGTTGCATGTAAAGTACATGGAAAGAAAAGAGAATATACCACAAAGAGTTGAACAGTACTATCTGCAGTCTTATGTTACCTGTAAGTAAAATGATTAGCATATGTTTATAAGGAAGTCAGATTTTACACTGCAAGGGAATATCTGAAAGCAGTAAGAGCTGGTCATTCTTAAGACAGTTATCAAAATAATTCCAAATCCCCACCTTGCCCCAACTCACCTAGTTAATAAAATACAATTTAAAATAAAATCTCTTCTGAAATCAGCTTTGTGTCTTAGTATATTTTTTCTAGAGCACTGATCCAGAGAGGACTGGATGGGGTTCAGAACATGCAGTCTTTTCCCATTTAGCCCCAATTAATTTTCACTTTAGGACACATGACAGATAAGGTCTCAAAACTATGCTTCAGGCTACACTTTACACCCAAGTAAGCCACTGACAAATATCATTGTTTGTGATTTTATACTTCATTTGCTTCTACAATAAATATAACTTATTGGAACCTTAATCATAAAACTGGTTGTGCCTTAACAGCCTGTCAGTCTTATTTTAGATTTTCATTTAATTGTAACTTGAAAATGCATTTAAACCACTCATAATTTAAAGCTATTAAAATGTACATACAGCCATCATAAAAAAGAACCTGTTAACTTTTAAAAGAACAGTTTTTTTTAACAAAGAAGCTATAGTGGTTATGTTCACTTTATGCCACCCCTCTTATTTTCAGTAGAAAACAATTTCTTTCATCTTGTATTTTAAGTTCAATTGCCCATCGTATAACATCAGTGAACTTTTTGGCTGGCCAGAGACCCAGTTCACTCCCTCATGTCTCAGATGCTTCCGTTCCAACATTTCTGAATAGTTGTTTCAGCTAACAGATCAACCACATTAGTTCATCATAGTTTCAAAGTTGAAGGTTAGGGCATATCAGTCAATTCCTGTTAAATGAATGATACTTGGTTTTCGTGAGGATATTTTTGTTTGCTCTGTTGTTGAATAATTTGTGCACCGGCCTGATTGTTCAACATATTTCTACCTCTCTATATTTTATATATACAGTTTTAAAAGCAAACTTTTACTGACACAGAATGTGTTATTCTTTTTAGCATTATCATTATACATGAGAATGATGTTGTTGGTGATGACAATACCATAGAGCATTTCTGATTTTATCCGAGTTTGTTTTTTTAGTTACTTAAACACAAAGTGGCAGGAGTTACTAAAGCCTTCTGATCAAGTCTGATAGTGTCCTTCTTCAAGTGTCCCTCAATTAGGTTTAAGTTTTGACGTCCCTTTAGATATGTGCACACCCATCACACTCCTGTCCTCAGATCCTCAAATCATTTTCTATTTTATCTTTTTCTTAAAGAAATTATTCTTTTTTCAGTTTGATTTGACATCATTCTAATGCCAGTAATTCTACCACTACTAATGGCTAGCATTAATAATAGTGCTTTTTTCTCAACTGAACTCAGAGTACTTACAAAGATGGGTTAAAATTGCTCTCTATACAGGTCTGACTTTTTGCTAATATTTTCTCTTAGAGCTTAATAAACTAAAGATGATTATTACTTGTCAAGAAGGGAATTTCCAAGTCATACGCACCTATGCTGCTGCTAGGGAGACAGGTTTGTGATAAAGGTTTTTATAGCTTAACTGAAACATTTAAGTCAAGGCCTGATTTTAGACGTTAGGCTAGGAAGTCTAAAGATACTTTCTGGTACCAAAAGGCGCTCCAATTCAGTTGTATGATGATACATATCATCATTCAGTTATGTGTTTGTATTTCAAAATCCCTTCTTAATTGTTCCATAAGGGTGCACTGTAGATTTTCCTTTATCAGTAGCAGTATTGTAGAACACACCCTGACAGAATATGAAAACACATAAAACTCCTTTTCTTCCTTGAATTTTAATGTAAGAAGGGTGATATCTTTTACTGAACCACTGTGTAGCTGGTATGGAGTTAGACGAGCTTTCAAATGCAAGATAATGCAAGTCGGGTCTAACCAGAACAAGCCAGGCACAGCATAGTAAAGAACAGTTTTGGGAGAGGGGGACAGACACACAATTAACAGAAGAAGAAAAGCTGACAGCAGGGAGATCCAGGCCCATCAAAAGGGAGGAGGGTTATTCTCACCTTCCATGTGTGGAAAGAATTCAGGAGTCAAGTAAATTATCATATGCCATAAAACCAATATCAAAGTTTAGTCCTTGGTTCTTAGTGTCCAGACAGCTTATGGATTTTTGTTCCCAAATTCACCTTCAATTTTTATATCATGTAAAAAATTCTATTGTAAGGCAGCTTTGAAGTAATGTCCGGCAGAATCTGCAATAATATGGCAGCATTACTGGTACATTTAAGAAATATCTAAAGAAGTGAAACTTTTCTACTTTTTCTTTATTCTCTTTTCCTCAAGTGTTGCTTATATTAGCAGACAAATCTTCTGGAAAGAAGCTTACAATGAAAAATATATTTGAAAATTTGTTAATAAAATATATTTACTCAAAAACAAGATGAGTTCCTCCCCTTCCCTGCTCCCCCCCCCATCAGCATGGGAGAAAAAGCCCCTCATCTTACATCTGCATACAAGAAAACCTCATTAAATACACTGTCTATCATTAAATTGCTGCCAAAAGCAGCATGGCTGCTTGCAAATGTTACCCCCTTTCCCCCCAACAAATGGTGCTTTACTTTAAATTCTACTGAGCCCAGCACATGCCCAGAAGAGGTTGGACCTGGCTCACCTGGTATCTGTATAGATTGGGTGCTTTAGTGGGGGTTTTTGGGGCACTTTTATACAATAGCTGATTGAATCAGCTTTACCTAAAAGCACCAAAAAGCCCCGGTGAAGCACCCGATCTATACAGATGCTATGGACCGAGGTTGAAGTAATGTGCTGCTTCTTCTGGTAAAGTACCTTTTTTTTTTTTAACTTCTTCAAGCAGCCCACGTGCTTAGTAATGGAAACCAGCTATGAAGCTGATTAAATGCAGCCAACATTGAGCATGACTATAAAACACATGGCCCATATTAGGCAAACATACTGATGGATACCACAAGGATAAGTTAGTGCAGCCCACCTGAATAGGATACATAGTAGTGCCCACTGGGTGCAGTCCCCTTCAGCACCAACTCTTGTTCAGGTCATAGTGTGCTGCTACACTGAATACATTTCAAATTCCTCTTCACTCCCATTGCTGACCTGTACCTTTCTTTCCCATTCAAATGATTCCTTTTTTTTCCCACCAGCCTTAAAAATGCCTGGAAAACATCACCTATCTGAACACTTCACCCAGCAGTTTCAAAAGAGGTAAACTGCATCAATTCTGGATGAACTAAGCCTACAGATATCTGTAGTAATTTGCCTATATGCATATTATTATGTACATTTATGTTTATACTATGTTTATTTCAAGGTCAGTGTTTTCAAATTTGCCCCTCACTTTCATGTGCGAGGTAAAGCAGGGTCAGGCAGTGAGGGGGAAGAAGGGGCCATGGGGGAAAAAGTTGAGGGGAGCAGGCTACTTGACCACCAGATTTATTTTCTCTGCTGCACAAGTGAGAAGGGGATAAAATTCATAGCAAAACTACAATAAGTATACAGACAGTTCTCGACTTAAGACGTTCTGAGTTACAACGAACGGCACTTACGTTTATAACTTGACACCCTGTTTCGATTTTCTGACGTCAGTTTCAACTTTACGACACTTGATCCGACACAACACTACACCAGCAAACAAATTCGCTGCATCGCCCATCTCCCTGGAGAACATCTGTCTAAACTTCTTTGGACACTTTCTTTAAAGAAAGCAAACAAGACTACAGAAAAACCTGCAGCCAAGACTCCTGAGAAGACTCCAGCCAAGAACCCTTCAAAAAGTCCAGCAAAGTCACCTCAAAGAAGTCCTTCCAAATCAATATGATTGCTATTTACAATATAAATACATTAACGTAGCTATATTACTAATCTATAATTGACTGAGCACAAAATTCTGGGTTATTTTTGGTGAAAATAGGGTATCAGGCCTTGGTTCAGGAACCAATCGCCCATTTACAACATTGTTGCTATGGGAAAATCAGTTCTGAGACATGATTTTCAGGAACCAATTATGTTGTAAGTTCATTTCCATTCTATACCTGGAAAATTATAACAAATTTATAAATTTCCATATAAAGAATCTATTTATTGGGGGGGGGGTCATCTTATATTCCAGTAAATACAAGAAAGAAGTTGACCCACATGATAAGGTATGTAAAAGTTCTCTTGTGACATAAGGATGTATCTTGGCTGCAATGACAGACTGAGCACTCCCTGTTTTGCTACATGAAGGATGCTAAATTGGGACATGGTGGGAGCAAAGCAAGAAATGGAGGATAAGTCTTATTCTAGATGGAAATGTAGACTATTCAGCTGGTCTTTCTATGAGATTAGGATGTGGGTGTAACAGAAGCAGGTAACCTACTATTATATATCATATGATGGGATTATGACACAAGATCCTTTTAGCCAAAGCCCTCACTGTCCATGAAGCCCATTTATTTTCAGCTTCAAGTGAAGGGCAGTATTTGGCTTATAGGATATATGGGCCAATTATGCTAGAATAATTTTATTATATAATTATACTATTATATATTAAGTGTATAACTATAGGTATCATTTTTACTTTCACCTGATTTGATTTATAATTTACTAAAAAAAATTCTATTTTCACATGTTTACTATTAGGAGCTCTTTTCATGCAGGTAACTGGTGTGTACTAAATTTGGAGGTGTAAGTGGGAAGTTCTGTGTCTTGGGTCAGAGTAGCCCATGGGGCAGTAGCCACAGATGGACTGTTGGTGTCAGTGTGGTGGCTGCTATTTTTGCACCCTACCACCCCACAAGTTAATGTCCAGGGCTCATGCCTGTTCCCACCTTTGTTATACTACAGTTACATTTCTAAACTAAACTTGGGTTTAGTTAAAAAGAATTTACCTAGACAGATACTGAAAGTCTTTTCTCCACTGATGCCAATTACCTCATTGATGCCTGAGGTACTGAAGCTCCTGGAAAACGATATCTTCCATACGAACCCCATGCATTTGGAATGTCCCTTCTGAATGGCTGGTATTCCACTGGGAAACGGGCACGTAATCTAGCGGCAGGCCATCGGCAGACAGGTAAGGCTGTGACTGGGATTTGTAAGTTTGCCATGTTTTTAAAAAAGCAAACAAGCTTATTCACTAAGAGAGGGTTTTCAAGATTTTACAGGGCTGAGTCTATTTTTACGAGCATAAAATATATCTCACAATTTCCCCAGAGTTGCAATGTAGCCCATTCATTTCTTTCAACGTGCATACTGTTTTATCCCTTTTATCTTTTTAATGACAACCATTCAACAATAAGAACAAAAACGGGCATTAATGCCTTTAAGAATAACACAAGTCCTAAGTATTATTAATTAATAAATTATGTACGGGTCATACCTATATGTGTCTGGGGGAATATGAGAAACTATACATGCCAGCCATGCCATTAGCTCTGCATACAAACACACAACTGCCACCTGTCAAGAGTCTCCAGATTAACAAGAATATGAGCGGAGTGACCTGTAATAAAGTACCAATCTGAGGTCAATTAACTGAACCACTAAAGACTATTTTTTTTTCTTTCACGTGATAATAACTGGCTTATTTATAATAATTGAAAAACTAAAAACACTCATGCAGTTTTAGTGTTGGATGCTCCAAGAAGTTCTGCAGTACCCAGCCGATATCCACGTTGTGTGCTGGTCCCAAAGTGGACTACTGTACAGAAGTCATGTCAGAATTCTGTAGTTAGTCTGCCTGCTACCTCACCCCCTGAAATTAAAAGCATTTCAAATTTTAACAAATGAAATAAATGACTTAATAAATGACCCAGTATTCATGGGATGGCATAGCAAAAAAAATTACACACATTAAAGAATGAAAACAACTCCAGATTAACATATGGCTGACATTTCAATGAAATGCACTAATAATGGACTACAATATTTTTCACTTGAAGAGGGATAGAGACTGGTATCAAATGATGAGATTATGACAGAAGATTCTTTTAGCCAAAGCCCTCACTGCCCATGCAGCCCATTTATTTTTGGCTTCAAGTGAAGGGCAGTATTTGGCCTATAGGATATATGGGCCAATTATGTTATGATATCAGTCACTTCACAGTGTATGTCTGGATGTCTTTCTTCAATTTTCTTAAGGAGCTAAGCAACTTAAATAGTATGAAAGTGTCTTCTTTTAATTATTATAACCAGTCTTTATGTATTCAGAAAGCAAGGGGCACAGAGGACTTACATCATACAGACAATTATAACACAGGACCTCCATGAAGGGTGAAGAATATATTTCTAGACTTCTCCCCCTTCTACTTCTACATGGCACACCTGCCACCATAAGTTTTCCTTGTGTCATAAATACATGCTAGGAGTAGTTGACAGGAATCACTATAAAACAGGCTATAGATAAATCCAGCCTGTTTCATTCCATATAGACTTTTTATTCTCAGCTCTGATGGGGCTGCTTGAAATGAATGGCCAAGGTTTGATTTTAGGCTTCTAGGTCATGGTTTCACCTTGACAACAGCTCTTTCATTTCAGGCAGTAACATTTGCCAGGATCCCTAAGGTGCTTTCATTTTTGTCAAGAACTGCAAAAAAAGAGTATGAAGAAATGATAAATCTTAATTCACAAGCTGCAGGACTATCTCTGTGTCTCCGGCACAAAACTTCAAATCCAATCCAAGAACTGGATGTGTATTAGAAGTCTGCAGATTTAAACCTTGTCCACCATGATCAAACTGGATTTATGGAGCATCATAACTCTCTAGACACCATCCAGCAGCTTATTAATTTAATAGACTCCTGTCCATTCCATGATGTTCCTGCCCTGACAGTCTCTCAAGATAAGACGAAAGCCTTTTGACAGGACAGAGTGCATATATATTTTCTTCTGTTTTCTCATGGATGGGGTTGTCAACAACTTGAAATGTGTGGCTCAGCAAATTTGGTTGTTTTTTTCCCTTTTTGCTGTGCAGGGAAGATGACACTGACTACACTTCTGCAAGCTACAGGGGTCATGAAGCTTGTGTATCTCTTCCAACCCCAAGTATTTATTTAGCAAAAGAGTTTGCAAATTGGAAGCGAACTGATTAAATGGAAAATAAACCACAGATATTACCAGCGGGGGGAAGAGGGGAGAAGATCACAGAAATTCTCAACTCAGTACCAGTTAGCATTATTTCCCTTGAGATTTATCTAGAAAATCAGGAGAAAATATAGTCCCCACACAAAAATCTCTGCATAATTGTCTTTTTTTTTTGCATTTGGATTTTGTAAACATATTTCTTTTTACAAAGTCCAAGTAAACTTCCTTCTTTCTTTACATTCATTGGTGAATATGAGTGCCAATTTATAGCTATTTACTGTGCTGGTCCAAGAGTGGACCATTGTACAGCAGACATATCAGCATTATGTAGCTAGCTTGCCTGCTTCTTCATCCCCAAAATTAAAAGGATTTCAAATTTAAAAAAATGAAATAAATTATTAAATTAATGACCCAGTATTCACAGGAGAACATAGCAAAAAAAATTACACATAAAAAAATTAAAACAACCCCAAATTAACATATAGCTGACATTTCAATGAAATGCACTACTAATGGACTACAATATTTTTCTCTCAAAAAGGGAAATATATCAGTCTCTTCACAGTGTATGTCTGGAGGTCTTCCTTCTATTTTCTTTGGGAAAGCAGTGTAAATAACTAATATCTAGACAGTGGTTCTTAATCTTTTTAGACCCAAAGTACCCCTCATTAGACTCAAGGCACCCCTCAGAAAAATGCCTTAGCTCTCTCATTTTCCAGTTGGACTAATAAAAGGTATCATTTTGGAACCTAGCGTTCTAGTTTTTTGTATGTCTTTTTGTCTCAGACCAACACGGCTACCAAGTACACCCCGAAACATGGAAGAAGCCGAATTTTAGCCGATTTTGGATTTTAAACTTGGTTGTAGAACAATAAGGAAGTTTTTTTGCTTCCCTGCCTGCCATCTGACACCTCCAGGGAAGGAATTCTACCTGATCAACACATCAAAGAGCCACTCAACAGAGCTCACAAAGACATTCTCATGGACCCGAGGGACAGACTTCCATCTTCAGCTCCCTCTTTGCAAAAATGAAGTTTATTTCCTACCTATGGGGACTTTTTACCATCTCGTACCATCTACACTTTTCCCAGAGCCTGACAAAGGGACTTTGATCCCGAAATCTTGCAGAAAAGGACAATTTTCTTGCCATTTTCCAGTTGGTCTAATAAAGGGTATTATTTTGGAACCAAGAGTTTAGTTTTTTGTATGTCTTTTAGCTGTCTCATATTTTTTTTTACTATGGAAAAATAATGGAGCAATTATTCTTTTGCAAAGAACTCAGACCATAAGAGATCAGAATGTTTTTGATACTATGGCATCCTATTTGAAATCTCTGGTTTTATTTTATGAATCATGTCCTGGTATTTGCACCCCTAACAGTGCTAATATTGCATGACACCCTTAAAATTATCTCACAGCACAAGGCCTTTGTCCTCTCTACATTTCATTAGAAATGCCAAACTGGGTCAGACTAATGTTCCATCTGGCCCACAATCCTTTCTCTGACCGTGGCAGGAGTGAATACTATATAGGGAGAGCACTGAACGAGATCTCCCTAGAACAGTGGTTTTCAACCTGTGATCTGTGGACCCCTAGGAGTCCACAGCATGTATGTAAGGGGTCCACAAAAATGACTATGATCAGTCAAAAGTATGTGAATACACGCAGTTACTAGGGGTGTGTGAAGCAGGCAGCATTCAGTTTGGATTCAGCCTGATTCAGGGGACTGTGATTTGATTCACTGATTTAGATCACTTTCCCAATTCGATTCAGCTGAATCTGAAGATTTGATTCTGATTCACAGAATCAGTGATTCAGTCATAGACACAGCTTTATATGTTTTTTCTATGTATCTTGAGGTACCAGGTGCAGCTTGTGAACACTGAGATGGCAGGGCGGATGTAGCATCCCATGTGAGTGCGGGGGGGTTTCCCGCACGCTCGGTGGTGGACCTGGAAGTGGATCGGAAGTACTTCTGGTACTTCCCCAGCATGCTGGGACACCCTCATGGTCCCTTGGGACACTCGATCTACCCCACCATCTCAGCATCCACAAGCCACACCTGGTACCTTGAAGTTTATAGAAAAAACATTTAAAGCTGTGTCTGTGGCCGAATCGTTGAATCTCTCTGAATTGAACTGGAGGCTTCCAATTCAATTCGCAGAGGTTAATGAGTCTCGTGATTCAATTCAGATGGTGAATTGACTCCTGAGTCAAATCCGGCATTCAGAGATGCCAGAGGAAATATCTCTAACTGTTCTATTCAACAGCTACTGATAAATCTAGTCCCTTTTTTAACCTGGCTATGCTACCTGCCTCTACCACCTCCTGTGACAACAAATTCCATAAGTGAACTTCATGTTGCATAAAAAAGTACTTTTTCTTGTTCGTTTTAAACCTATCCCCTACTAATATCAGTAGATGCCTTTTGGTTCTAGTGGTTCCCTCTTGTAATTATCCCTACAGTGAATCCAGTTACCTATAAAAGAGAAGAAAAATATATGTTGCTTTTCTTTCTCCGTAAACTTGATCTGTCTCTTGTTTGGACGGTGAACTCCTTGGTGCAGGAATTATTCCTTCTTGTCCATCTTTGCTGAATGCCAAATATAGAGGATATTATTATTAATATTATTATTAACAGTAATAAAAAAACCCTACAACATTATGGGCAAAATCTTGCCTTCTGTCATCGGCATCAGCAGCGGCAGTCCCTCGGAATCATCCATCAGGCTTGATGGGTCCTCAGGTGACTGAGGAGCGTGATTCTGGATGCACACGTTCTCCAGCAATGGGGGAATATTGCTGTGCAGGGGAATGGGATTTGTAGCCACCTGGTCCACCGAGGTGCGCACCACTTCAAGGCCCAACAACTTGATACAGAGGCAAAACAGCGGCGGCAGTAGAAGAAGAAGACGACCAACCCGGGGCTGCAAATCCCGCCCCCCCCAACAAAATGCCCCCATTGCTGAAGAACGTGTGTATCCAGAATCGGGTTCCTCAGTCACCGGAGGACCCATCAAGCCTGACAGACATCATCGTTAACTCTGAGGGACTGCGGCTTCCGCTGTCAATGGAGGGAAAGATTTTGCCCATAATTATAATGTTCTCCTGTATCTTGCCTTCAACCCTGTAGCCAAACAGGAACTCATCTGTTCCACACACCTACTGCAATATTTGCACGCAAGTTCCTTGCCCATTCTGCCAACCCGGCACTCTCCAAAATGGTGCTCTTCTGACACAGCCTGGCTCATGGTTTTTCCTCTGATCTTGTAAACTGTCTTGCAGTAGCTATGCGGGTACATTAACTGTTGCTACAAGATTAGAAAAGAACACCAGGGCGCATCCTTGCATGCCTATGTTACTCATAGGTGCACTTGGTTATTATTCTGTGTAAATGTTACATACATACTTTCTCTTGACAGCAGCCTTTTACAGTTTTCAGTGTTAGAAAGAGAGATTTTAAAATGAACTTTTCCATGAAATGAGACCTTGTATGAGGGTTAGTTTTCCATGTACACATACTTTCACCCACAAATAGGACAACAAACATGTGTAACATCACAGAAGACACTAACACATTGCTTGCCTAATAGAAGCAGTCCACAGGGACTAACAGACTCTCAGCAGAGACTGTATCTGATTTGTCCACACCGAAAAAAGTACATTTATACGTAAGGGATTTAAAGAGAACGTGCTTTTAATAATGTGTGAAAGAACACCTTGCATTCGGAAATATAAGCCCCAAGTTAACCTTTGGCCCATTAAACAATTGCTCTTTGACCCATAACAATATACCCTCATATCCTAATGCAGCACTATTTAAACTCCTTAGGATGTCTGACCTATGCCTCACTAGGGTCCCTGATGCTACGTGTCTGTGGAGCAATTTACCATTGCACTGGCTGAAATTGCAAAATGCATTTACTTGCAGAAAACTCACTTGCTGAGGAAAGATATGGTATCAAGAATCTCATAGAACAACTACAGAAAAGCAATTCTATGTCACAGAAAAAAATTAAAATTTCTTCCATTGTACAATGGCTTTCAACACAAAGGTAAAAAGAACCCATATGCTTTCTTTAAACAAAGCATATTAAATGTTATGTGTGATTCCCTGGAGTAATAGAACTTAACCCTTTTAGAAAACTTGTATTATAACATATTAATTCCTATAGCACAGCAGTAAGGTAAGTAAATAGATGCTATTTACACACTCAAAACAAGACAGAACAGGCTTAGGAGACTTGCTTTGGGGGGACAGCAAATTGTGGCAGAGTGGAGACTGTAGTTGAGGACAGCCTAGCACCCAGGATCATATTATGTCCTCTAGACCATTCTGTCTTCTTAGTAGTTGCTATTTATAAATTAGCTCCATGACACAGTTTCAGTGTGGGCATCTGTCATTTTAACTAAGCTCATCCTGCAAATCCACCCTAGCAGGCTTGTTCTCCATTGTAATTGGAGAATAGACTTTTTTGGGCGGCTTTCAAGAGTAACATCTGTTTCAACAACAAGCACCCATGCTGTAGCTACATGGTGAATCATTCCCAGATTTTTATTTTTTTTTTTACCCATTTTTGTGTTTACAAAAATAAAACGAAGCATTCTTAGTTCTTGCCCTTAGGCAACATTCTCTCTCACTGGAATTTTGTCTTAAACTCCCAGGAAGAGCTGACAGCAGGTTTACTTGTGGAAGGATATAGGTTTTTATGGCATTTGACATCACATTTCAGATACTACTGGGGCAATTAACACATCATTCTGTCAGACTATTTACTAACCTTTCATTAAGATTATTTTGAACAGTAGTGGGATGAGAACAATTTCTTTTTCTACTGCATCATCTCAATAACAAGTAAGGGCAAAAAGTACATAGTAGGGCTGGACAGAGAATGAAATAATATCAGTAAATCACTAACATAAATGTAAAAACAACCACTGCATAAAATGAAACAAAATGACAGAAGGCTCAAAATATTTGAACTGCTGTTGCTGTACGATCGGGCCAGCAGATGGCTCTTTTTCGATAGCTCTAAGGCCAGTCGGCCAGTATTCCTGACCTCAAACCATTCCTGAAGAATATGACAATTTGAATCAAAATTGTAGTTTTAAAAGCAGCCATTTTATGATCTTTGGTTCCCAGAACAAAGATGTTCCATAGCTGCTATCTGAACTTTAAATACCCTCAGTGTTATGCAACATAACCAAACAGTCTCAGACATATATTAAACATGTTGGTTTTACTGCATGGAGTTATCCTGTGGTGCTCTGCAATCAATTACTGTTATACTACCATCATTAATAATTTTCTTAATGAAAATGATTCTGTTGATCTCCGTTGTATTTTAATTATCAGAGTTAAGCATAATTACACTGCAGCTCTGAGCTGGCATGTAGACTCCTTTAGGGCGCAATTTTGTTTTAACACACTGATAATGTAATTTTACATTGTGTCAGTTGTTTAGTTATTATCCAGTCGTACAATTCCGCTGTATTCCTGATAACAGATAATAACCTTAGCACCTCCTATATCCTGAAGTCATTTAAAAAGCAATATTGGAATTTCACAACTAGCTAACTTAATCGCCTTATGATTTTATAATTCCCACAGCTAAATATTTGTACAGGCCCCCTGTTTTAACAATGCCACTAAACATACAGTAACCATACATTTCATATGAAAGGGAGAATGGTTTATATAACACCCACAAAAATGTACAGATCTGCAAGTGTAGTTTTCAGTTTGTGCAATTGTATTTTTCACATTGTTTCTATTCTTTCCTTTTCAGTGCCACTGCATTTACCAAAATTCCTTACTGAAGATTTCTAGTTAATACCCTCACCCTTTCTTAGCTTGCGGACTGATTCACAGATCAGATTTTATAGTTTTTCCAAATCTAACGCATAATCCAGTGTTAGACATGGCTGCTTCTATAGTAAGCCGCTATGAACATACAGTCTGTTTTACAATTTCTGATATTATCCTTAAGACATCTCTTAAACAGTTGAATGGGTCATCTTTTCTGGTGTTGAACTATGTATTAAAATATAAATAAACCATATTTAAATATAGTTGTAGACTGTTTCCTCTTTTCTGTTAAAACTATTGTTACATTATATAAAATAACAAATGCAAACAAATATTTAAATGCAAAGAGTATTAGTGTAGTTACTAATACTATATCAACTGGGAATTTTTCTTTCACCATGTATTTTAATGCTGACACAGAGGTAGGACTGAAAGGATACAGGTAGAAATATATGAAACCTCATTACTTAAGAGGATCACTTTCAAATGACAAATGATTGTTTCCTTCCTTTCACAGCACACTCTCTCTCTCTCTGTTAGTTTCTTCATACTGAGCATTTTTCATGCATGTTCTTGTCGTTTACAATTAAAGACATTAAAAATTAAAACTAAAATGACCAGAATGAATTTGTGAATGTCACATATCAGTATAAACAAACTATATGGGCATGTTGCTATAAAAATAAAGAAAACCAATTTTGTATCTATAAATATACATACAAAATTTATGTTCACTCATGTGTTTCAAACATTGTAGATTTTTGAAGGGGAAATTAGGTGGCTGGTTTCCATTGATTTTTTATATGAACTGAGTGCCTTATTTCTTTTTTTTTTAAATCTGTTTTTAGATTCTCCCCAGAAAACTGCTATTTTTCCAACAGACAGACTATTCTATGACTGCACTATCTAATTAATGGGGTACAAAGGATGCCATTCTTATGCTCATGCAGTGTATTTGAGGTTAAATGTACTTCTCCGGTACAAACAACATCGGAGGCAATGTGCGCACTTCCAAGAGAAAAATTTCATGACAAACATTTAATATTTAGTGATTTTCTAGTTTATTTCACTCTAAGAAATGTACCAGCTCAGTCTGTTCATCTTATCTTGAATATAGTGACAAGAGTGGCTCCCAGATGACCCAATCAGCTACATATGCAACCCACAGGCATTTGGTTCAGCTAACTGCTTCCTGGAATGACAATATGTAGTTAAAAAACAAATAAACACACACAGGAAAAAAAAAAACCTGCAACAGAACATCTAATTACAACTTCATGCCACCTGACACCACTGGAAGACAGAAAGCCAGCACAAATCAAGGCAATGTAATCTACAGCGTTGGAAGAAGGAAGCATTGTTGTATTTATTTTACCATCTTGTATTTGGCATTGTCTGGAGGTCCAATTCCACAGAAACTTCTAGTTCAAAAAATCCCATTTGCATTCAACAGGATTTCCAAGCACAAAGTCATTTAAGGACTGGATGCTTAATGAACAAAGGAATAGTAACCCGAAGTAGGAAAGGAATAAAGTAAGCATTCAGCACATATCTAACTTACTTTCAAATTTAGTTAATGCAACTTTATAATATGTAATTTCAATTTTGATTTGTTTTGTTTGCATATTTTGCTATAGTACACATTTATAGTGTAGTAGGAATACCATTTTTTTCTTCAATATATCAGGGGGAAAAAAGCAATACAATTTTGAAGCACTACCCTCACAACACTGTGTTACTAAGTGAAATAATAAACATTATGAATAATAAACAGAAGATTAAATAGTACATTTTAGTAAAATTACAATTTTTTTCTCAATTGTATACCAAAATTAGAAAATATTTTCCACGTTTCAAAGGGCCTTTCATATAACTGTAGATATGATCATGTAAGATAACCATAATTAATTAGTTAATATTTGGAAAGTACTTTAAAGAAGGAAAGTATTATATATGTGCTAAGTATTATTATAATTATAGCAGGAACATAATGTTTGATAAAATAAAATCCTATGGGAAGCTATACTGTATTGTGAAAAAAATTCTCATTACAATAAAAAGTTTCTGAAGAAAAATTTGAAGCATATTGATTCTAGAAAAAGTAAATTATGATTCTGGATGCATAAGAAAGCTCTGTTATACCACACACAATTTCTCCTACTTGGGCAGCCTATCATAATACTCTGAAGAAGCAGTAGTTTGAAATCTTTTAGGTCTGTGCTCGTTTCTGTGATATTGTAGGTATTTCAGGTTATAAAATTAACATGTCAGTGTTTTGGAATATAATAGAAAGAATTTAAGACCCTGGTGTGCAACTCATTTTTAACATGCAAATTCCCTGTTTTCAGAGTTTCAACTTTCAAAGGCTCGTGGCAGTTTAAAAGCAATCCTCTTATAAGTGTATAAATTGCAGTGATTATAAGAACAAGTTGTAATTGTTTCTAGTAAGTTTTTAGGAGTCTTTGATGTTATGATTAGTGTTTTGTATGTTAATATATTGATATGGGTGCTTATTTGCCTGGATGCTTGTATGCTGAAATGGTCACTAGGTTGCCTCAGCAAACACATCTTTGATCTCAGTAGGTCTGTTTAGTTAGAAATAAAACTGAAAATAAATTAAATAAGAACAGTGCATGTTCTGAAGTATTCACAAAGCACTGAGATTGGTGATTGCAAAGCAAGGATGGAGAGCCATAGTTTTACCAACTGATCTTGCCTGGGAATGCCAAAAAACAGATATACAAAATACAAAGCTTCTATGTCTTATATTGCTTTAACTATGATAAAAGGCATCATTTAGTCATTCACTATATCACATCCACAGCAGGGTTGGTACTTAGGGCCCTCTGCTCCAAAGCCTCTGCATCTACTGGCCAGGATGATCTAGGAACTGATATCCCCTACATGAGCCTCCTAACAATCACATTTACTCAAGCAATTTTGATATTCCATCCAAGAGATGACACTCGTACACATACCAATTAGCCACATTATTATTGACATCATAATACCATATTTTGCCATAGAGAATCTATCAAAACTAACTTTATATATTTTATCTCACACTTTGGAATGTCAGAGGTAATGACACTGCAACCTCGTTACCGTTATTTCCTATTAGCATGGAGACATGAATTCTTAACCTTTGTCATGGTTAACATGATTCCAGTAAACAAAGGTTTCAAGTAGGAGCTGCTGTGTAATGTGACATGGCGCAACGCAACCTGATATGGCATGTAAAATGTCAGGGAGAATTCACTTATTTAAAGTGCATAGATACAATATGGATCTGATGTTCCCCATGAGGCACTGACTCCGAGGGGGAAAGGTATGGTATGGTATTCTTACCTGGGAGCTACCTAAATCCTTTGTCAGATAATGTGGTGCCTCTCTGCTTTTAAATCCTCTAATACATCATAAGTAGTGTGGGGTTTTCAATTGTTAAAAGCTAGCAAAATGACTTTGTACTGTGAGGTGTACAAAACAAGGAAAAATACTTCAATCGAATTTGTTCTCTAATATGCAATGAGCACAGTGAATGTTGTCATTAATACTTCGCAAAGAACATAGGAGAAAATCAGCTTGTGTTTACCTTTGCTGTACACAATGCAGTTGTTTTTGTTGTCTTCCACTCCTTGCCAAGTCACATCCAGCAACCACTTGGGGCCAGCAGTCAGTACCATAGGGACTGAAGCCTTTGTCTTCTGTAGAAAGGATGATAACAAACAGATGCCATTTGCTTGTGCTGATTAAGAACTTGAATAATAATAGTAATAATCATTTTATTTGCAAACAACTAAATCTCCAAACCCAAAAGCCAAGGTCTTATTCCCCTGTCTGAGTTTTTTTAAGATGACACAAACAGTATGGTTTTAGTGCTTTCACTGATCTGAATGGTGGAACTATTATCAAGGATTTTTCCGAACGATATTGGATCAGATCTCCAAGATTACACAGATCTCTGGTGGCTCAGAATTATAAAGGGAATGCAGATGACTTTCGCAGCAAAGAGCCAAATGTTTAGAAGTGAACTTTAGACACATTGTACTTCATTATCAACATGATCTCACTATTTCCTGAAACAGACAGGAAAGAATTTAAAGAATCAGTATCCATTTCAAAGACCTGTCCTGGGTAACATTTATATTATAGTAGGAAATTATTCTGAATGGATAATGTAATTTCCCCCCTTTTGCTAAGTGTTGATGTGCGATTTTACTATAGCTGAAATAATAATAATGCTAATGATTCACTATACATGGTCTCCAAAAAGACTGTAAAAGAGGTAGTATGAATAAATTCAAATACAGAGGAACTAAAGCGTGACATCCCCTGCTCTGCAAGGCACAGAGGCAAGGAGACACACATTGATAATTGTAACAAAAACATCTCCTGTGTACATTTTAGATTCTATACTCAGAGGGTTTGGAATTTTAGGAGGTACAGCATAAATACCCAAATTATTTGTGCTTAACTCTTCATAAATCTAGTGGCAAGATACTAGCTGATTTAGAATTTAGTAAGCCTTATCATGACTGTCCTTTTTAAGGAGTGGTAGTGAAATGCTGTTTAGACTTTTATCATTCACAGCCCTTGTTCTGTATATCAAACGCTATGAAACCACAACACAGAGTACAATAAAAGGGTCTCAAGGTAATTTTGAACTGATTTTTTTACCAAGATATAATCCTGTCCAAGAGACTGCAACTCTTTCTGGGAGACTTGCTCATATTTTCTGTTCTATCACTGATTGTCCAGTTGGTGCTAGTACTGGTTCTCTTGGGGTTTTCCATATCATTAAATGATTTCAAATACCTGAGGATCTGGAAAATCATGGTATGACATGAAAATTCTTGATGCGTTGGGATTTACTGAGTATTGTACAGAATAGATCAAGACATTTGGTGAACTATATTAAGTGGTGCTATTGAACATACTGTACATACATTTATAGGAACAGATTACTTACAATTAAGATGAGAGGATTTTATTTCTACAAGGGAATTTTATATCACCAGCAAAATACAAATGCTAGAGTAAGGTAATGCATATTGAATGTAAGAATATTTTTTGTCTTTTTAATTGGCTTTGACTCTGTTTCTTTATACCACTGATGTATTGACTTTAATATTCCTCAGTTTCTCTGTGTTTTATCTACTACATTCTTCCTAAAAATATCCATGCACAGTTTGGGGGTTTTTTTTTAACATTTTCTGTGTGTGCACTTTCTGCTGTATTATGTATTTTTCTGAACTAATAATTGAAACACACTGAACACAACTAAGGAATTAAGTAAGGCTGTGTAGAAGCATTCACTCCTAACAGAAGAAACTTCTTCCAGTTGAAAAACTGCCCAGAAGCTGGACTGTACAGATGTTCCCCTAGACCCATGGCTGGAAAGCTTCACAGGCAAGCTCTTCAGTCAAGGTGGATTAGAAGGCTGCTTCCTGTTCCACCCCTGCTCTTTGGGGGCCCATTGGGGCAGACTGTCAAGTAGAAGGGGTTCCCACACCAGAAAGGCCAGGAGGTGTTCCCACCTTAAAAAAATTCCTGCCCTACCATCCTATCAGTCTTGGCAGGCGGGGGGCACCCTCCAGGTTCTCCCTTGTATATATAACTCCACTCCTTGAACTTCTCTGGGTTGATCTGAAGGAGTACAGGGAGAAAAAGGAGTATTGAGGTTTCAGGAGCCCTGCCACGGGGACATGACAGCCTGTGTTACCCTGTACTGCTCTAGAGGCAGACAGTACAAACACATACAGATGTTCAGTTTCTACCAGCAGAATTGCTGTTCTCCCAGTAGAAAACAGGTATGCAGGTCTTCAAGCATTTTGTTTTGGAGCAAATGGTTGTTCTGGGAGAAAAATAACCAGGAAACAACCAGGGTTAAATTATCCTCAGGAGAGTTTCTCTGAGGAGACTGAATGTCTGCACATGTTCCCACAGAACCACTCTTCTGGCCTCCTGGTCCTATGGAGGAGTTAAGCTCAGGGAAAGGCTCCTACAACTTCCAGACACTGGAGTTACTGGTCTGGAGAAATCACAGGGGCAGCTGCTCCCCTCAACCCACAGACTGGGAAGGGAGGGTAATTCCTGGTATCAGAAGCAGGCAGGGGCTTTTGCCACACTGGTCTCCCTCCTTGGCTCCTGAGCACTAAATCCAAGCTCTAGGACAGGGGTGGGCAATTATTTTTGGCAGAGGGCTGCTTACTGAGTTTTGGCAAGCCAGAGGGCTGCATGACAGGCAGCCTAGGGCAGATAAATATTCATCTTCTAAATTTTTTAGGGGCCCTGTGGGCCAGATAGAATGGCTTGGTGGGCTGCATCTGGCCCGTGGGCCACATTTTGCCCACCCCTGCTCAAGGATCATTATCTCCTGCCTACTTCCCTTGGCCCCTACTGCCACTCAGCTGAAGAGCCACCCAGCTGGGTTTTCAAGCACAGCTCTGGACTACATTTGCTTCCCTTTGCCCCTTTCACCACTCAGCTGAGTGGGAGGGGTGGTAATTTAAAAGCCAGTGGTGGGTGCTGCTTAAGGCCAGCTCTCAGCTCTGCCAGCTTCCCTTTGCTGCTCTCACTACTCAGCTGGGAGGCAATTTAAAAGCCAGGGGGAGCCTCCTGGCCCCTCTAGTTTCCCCTTGCCACTGAGGTCACCCAGCTGGTCTGGAGTACAGCCAGGTGCAGCACAGGACAAATCAGGCCGCTGCCTCCCTGAGGCAAATCTCCGGTAGTTCCCTGCCCCTGGTTCCTACAGTCTTCCAGGTCATCCTAGAGCGATGCAAGGAACAGGGCAATTCTCCCACAATGGCAGGGGGAACTGGGAGTGTTACCACCATGGGAGAATGCTGATTGGTATGATGGGGGGGAGGGACACTCTCACAGGGCTTCCACCATTGCCTATGGCACCTGCTGCTTTTCAGAGCTGCCAACTGTCACTTGACAGCCCATCCCCTTCTCAGGAACAGGCCTCTAACCCCATCCTGGATGGAGAGCTCTTGCCTGTGAAGCAAGCTATACAGTTCAGCTCCCAGGCTATTTTTCTATGGGAAGAAATTTCTTCTGGTAGAAACCAATGTCTGTATGCAGCCTCACTCTTCTTACTGTTGATACGAAGGTACAGCCTGACTGCCCAGTTAAGGTTAGGTTTAATCATATTACATTGTTTATACATTACATGTCTGACATTACCAGCTATGACATGGGAGCACTTATGTATTGAGTATGTAAAAAGATATTTTGTAAATAAGACATACAGTGAAATAAACAATATCTAAGGGGGCAGGCAATTCACCTTTTATTGTGATAAATAAATTGAGTTTGATTCTGTTTTATACAAAACAAACTTTCCATGGCCGTAGCAAGGAATGTAATTAAGAATCTGGCCCCCTTTGTTTGAAATTACCATAGATTTTAGCTGCAAGGCTATCCCATAGCAACTGTGACTACCTGGCTGTTAGGAAGCAATTTTATGATTAAGGGTATGTTCACATACGGTGCTAAATATCATAGTTTCATAGTTTCTAGGGTCGGAAGAGACCTGAGTAGATAATCTAGTCTGACCCCCTGCCATGACAGGAAAAAATACTGGGGTCAAATGACCCCAGCAAGATGTTCATCTAACCTCCTCTTAAACACCCCCAGGGTAGGAGCCAGCACCACTTCTCTTGGAAGTTGGTTCCAGACCCTAGCCGCCCTGACTGTGAAGTAGCGCCTCCTGATGTCTAGCCTAAATCTACCCTCTGCCAGCTTGTGACCGTTATTCCTGGTTACTCCTGGCGGTACTTGGGGGAACAGTGACTCCCCCAATGCCTGATGATCCCCCCTGACTAGTTTATAACAGGCCACAAGATCCCTCCTCAGCCTTCTCTTTTGGAGGCTGAACAGGTTCAGGTCCCGTAGCCTCTCCTCATAGGGCCTGCCCTGTTGTCCCCTGATCATATGAATGGCCCTCCTCTGGACCCTCTCCATGCTGTCCACATCCCTCTTGAAATGTGGCACCCAGAACTGGACGCAGTACTCCAGCTGCGGCCTGACCAGTGCCGCATAGAGGGGGAGGATCACCGCTTTGGACCTGCTCGAGATGCATCTGTGGATGGATGACAAGGTGCGGTTGGCCTTCCTAACTGCCTCTCCACACTGCTGGCTCATGTTCATCTTGGAGTCAATGATGACCCCCAGATCCCTTTCCGCCTCCGTGCTGACAAGAGGGGAGTTCCCCAACCTGTAGGTATGGTGCCGGTTGTTCCTCCCGAGGTGCATCACCTTGCACTTGTCTGTGTTGAAACCCATCCTATTCTCGTCCGCCCACCCTTGTAACCTGTCTAGGTCTGATTGTAGCCTGTTGCATCCTTCCAGTGTGCCCACATCCCCCAACATCTTAGTGTCATCAGCAAATTTGAACAGGGTGCTTTTTACCCCCTCGTCCAAATCACTGATGAAGATGTTGAACAGTGCGGGCCTGAGGACCGAGCCCTGCAGAACCCCACTGCCCACGTCCTTCCAGGTTGAGAAGGACCCATCCACTACCACCCTCTGGGTGCGGCCCTCCAGCCAGCTGGCGACCCATTTGACTGTGTGGGTGTCTACACCACAGCCCCCCAGTTTCTTAATGAGAACGGGGTGAGAGACAGTGTCAAAAGCCTTCCGGAAGTCCAGGAAGACGATGTCCACTGCTACCCCTGCATCTAATGATCTGGTGATCTGATCGTAAAAGGCCACCAGGTTGGTCTGACAGGACCTGCCACTGGTGAACCCGTGTTGTTTGCCCCTAAGCATGCAGTCCCCTGCTGGCCCCTCCTGGATGTGTGCCAGCATAATTTTCTCGAACAGCTTGCCTAGGATTGAGGTAAGACTAACCGGCCTATAGTTTTCCGGGTCCTCCTTCCTCCCTTTTTTGAAGATGGGGACCACGTTGGCCCTCTTCCAGCCCTCCGGTACCTCACCAGAGCACCACGAGTGCTCGTAAAGTTGTGGCACGGGACTTGCAATGACCTCGGCCAGTTTCTTTAGAACTCTAGGGTGGAGATCATCCGGGCCGGCTGACCTGAATACGTCCAACTCCTCCAGAAGCTCCCTAACTAGATCCTCGCTAACCCATGGCCCAGGTGTACCTCCCCCAGGGCCTGAGGGGGGCCCAGCAGGGAGGTGGCTGTTCTGGTCCCTACTTAGGAAGATGGAGGCAAAGAAATCGTTAAACTTGTTAGCTTTGCCGTCTGCAACTCCCACTGCAAGTAACCATTTTATTTATGCTTTTGTGTTCATTTGCACACTTTTTGTTCTCTGGTTGCTGGAGGAGTAACGGAAAAAGTGCAATACTTTTCTGGAGGTGGTACCTGACCAAGTAGGTAAAGCAGACAAGCAAACAAAAAGCTTTCTAAGCTAGAGTCCAAATTTAAACCAAAGAAGTCTTCTCTTATCCTGTAAATGCAGCAAAGAATATGCATCACTTCCTTAAAAGCTCTAGCTCCCATTTATGCAACTATCCTGGCTATCCTTTTCCTAGAAACCTGATCTTACATTCCTTTCCTCTACCTCTAAGGTTTTGCATTGTGCTTTATTTGAATTGCAATTGTATCAAGAAATCTCAATCAATATTAGGGCCTCACTGTGTTTGGCATAGTAAGAGACTGTCTCTGCCCCAACAGCATTTAGATAGATAAAGTAGGTGAAGGAAGGAAAAAAGAGGCATTGTGCCCATTTTACAGAAGAGATAAGGTTGAAAGAAATTATGTTTTGCCCTCTGATCAAGACATTTATCCTCTGATTAGTCTGGGGGCCCCATCTCTGGCTGTTACTGTGTCTGTTAGACAGATGTACCACTAAGGCACCGGCTTGAGTTTATGCATCCCAACATACGCTGAAAACCAAGAATCATACACTTCACAGTTAAATGCACCACTTGATTGTTTACAGATTTTTCTGGCACTTAGGAAACTGAACAGGGAACATTAAAATAGCTCCCATGTTAGTTTTGCAGTAAAACTTGAAATGAGTGGTTACCAACACTATGCTAGGCTGGAGGGGGAACACGGTGCTTCTCTTTAAATTTCTGCCACATGAGAAGAATTGGTGGACACATCTCAAAGGAAATCGCCATGTCCCTCCCCCGTTCTGCTGCCAAGCTATGAAGATATGTAAATAAATGTCTTTCAGTGTGAAAGTGAAACTTCACAAGGCCCTGACTGCCTCTAAAATTTGGCAGTCCAACTGAAGGAGAGAGGCAATGACTCCTCTTTGAAGTTCTTCAGATCCATAATATAATAGCTACAAGATGTGTCAACATACTGGGTCACTGTAGCAAGTCTTGGAGACCTGAAGCGTTACATTCATAAATTCACATGAGATGTTTACTAATGATTCAGGACATCCTAACTTGTTAAGCAATGAGCCACAACAAGAACTGAAGCAGGCTTACTGATTCATAAAAAGGCCTTTTCCCTAGAATAGTTAAAACTAAAAGACCCCAGTCCAAGATAACAAGAAGCTATGGTTAAATCAGTCATGCCTTTATCACCTTAAGATTAGACTGCTGCAATGCGCTATACCTCAGGCTACATTTTAAATCCATTTGAAAGCTGATGCTGGTGCAGACTGTGGCAACCCACTTATAAGCAGGTTATCTTGCTCCAAGCATGTTACACTAGTGCTTTTTAATCTGTATTCGGCATCTGTGGGCTACCAGGTGGATTTTAAAGTGCTAGTTGCAACCCAAGAAGTTTGAAATGACTTGGGACTTTTGTCTTTTCAAGAGACCACAGCTCTGCCCATGCTATATTACCCAGCTGAGATTAGCACTTGAGATTGGGCTTTCTTGGCTTCAGTCAGAAGGCACTGCTGATAGGGCAGTACATTCTCCATGAGGACTCTTCAACTTTGGACTTTGGTCCCACTTGAACCAAAATATTGAGTGTACTGATGTCAGATCACCCTCTTACTTGGGCTTCTAGGGTCAGCAATGCTGGCTATGGGTCAGTTTACAGGAAACCTAAACATCTTTAATCTTTTTGCTGCCTTGTAGCATTTTACTTTAAAAGTTAAATGACCAGCTACGTCAGAGGTGCCTACACCTTGGGAAAGTCATCTTTTTATATTCTTATGAATCTAAAGAAATTAATATGTTAGACAAAAAAATATGTAATATCTTTTATTGGACCAACTGCATGGTTGGTAGAGATTTAGCTGAGCTTTTGTGTGCAAGTTATCCTGAAGAAAGTTGCTGAAAAGCTTGATTAAATCTCCCTCACATTTCCTGGACTCCACTCCACTGCTATCACTCCAACATGACTAATTAAATGTTAGTAAATTTACCTGAATAACCCAAACTCTCTGAGTACACCCAAATATAGTCAGTTCCAGGTGGTTTTCATAACAGAATGACTAGTGTGAAACGCTGCTTGAAAAGGATTTCAACAATCAAAGTAAACATTATTATTCCTCTGACAGAAATATTAAAATTATTCAAGCAAACTTACATGCAAAGGAATTTAAACAGGCATTCTTTAACATGGCTTAAATTCTGATTGATCATACAACAGAATATCTTAGAATTGAAATATTGCTCCCTCTTGATTCAACACAGAGGCAATGGTTCCTTGAATATTTTGCACCTGAATATACTAAAGGTCTTATATTGGTACAAACCATAACCAGACAAATTTGACAAGGACAAACAGGGTCAAAAGTGTGATTTCTCAGGGAACAATTAGAATCAGCTAATGAGGATAAAAGAGGTCAAGCAGACATACACTCTTTACTAACCTTAGAAGTAACTGGACAAACAAGGGAGATAGCCTGCAATAAATGTTTATACTCAAGTCAAGAGGTTAATGGAGATAAAAATAGCCAGCACAGAGGTCTGAGAATAGTTTTACATTCCAACCTAAAAGGAATTAGTGCTAGCAAGGTAAGTGTTAGTTGGGCTTTTTATTAAATTTAGTACGTGAGATTACTAACATTAGATGTGTACAACCTGGCAGAGATCCTAAGAAACCCAAAGTCAAAGGAAATTTTGATGTAAGCAAGTTGTTTGGTATCTATGAAATTCTGGTACCAGTTGATCATTGTTAGCTGTTTCTGAGAAGTTGGATCAAAAGAAGTAATAGCTATTGAAGTTAATGTCCAGTAAGTCAGCATGATATGATGGAAACATCCCAGGGATGCCCTTCCAAAGTGTGCGCATTATCTAAGGGGACAACCTGTTCACTGAAAAATGCCACTAGATTTCTAACCTTTATCTTTTTACCTTCATTCAGTACATGGCTTTATAATACTTCCTTAAAGTATTACTTCATCATATAAAACATGGGATTGCTAGAGAAGACAAAAGAAAATCAAGGAGAACTGTTTTTAAACCACTGTTGAATCACCCCCAAACAGATTTCCCTTATAAAGCTCTTAGAGCTCTTTCCTATTATCATAATAGGGTATGCCCCTAGAGAAAGTTCTGGTGCCCTCTCTGTACAGTACTACTTTCTACAGCCAATTACAAACAACACTGTATTTAGAGAGAAGCTGTAAATACCCCACAGGAGCCTATAGACATTAATTTGTAAAAATTTCAGTTGTAAATATACTCTTCACTATGAAATTCAATTTAACTGCCCCAGGGCTGATGTCTCTCTGACACCCTGACACTGAACAACTCCCACTCTGGTGACACTAAATTCACCTGCAGTAAAGTCACAGTACGCAGCTCAGTGATGTACTGGTTGTCACACCAGATGACAAAGCCAACCTATTTAACAATGTCTTTGCCTCCATTTTCCTGAGCAGGGACCGGGACCTCCCCCCCCGCACTGGGATGCCCGTAGGCCCCAGGGGAGGTGCACCCACGCCTAGGGTCAGTGAGGATCTAGTCAGGGAACTTCTGGAGGAACTGGACATATTTAAATCAGCTGGTCCTGATGATCTCCACCTGAGTGCTGAGGGAATTAGCAGAGAGTGGTGGTGGATGGGTCATTTTCAACCTGGAGGGATGTGGGCAGTGGGGTCCCCCAGGGCTCAGTCCTCAGGTCCACACCGTTCAACATCTTCATCAGTGACTTGGACGAGGGGGTAAAAGCACCCTGTTCAAATCTGCTGATGACACTAAGATGTGGGGAGAAGCGGGCATGCCAGAAGGGAGGAATAGGCTGCAAGTGGACCTAGAGAGGCTACAGGGGCGGGCAGATGAGAACAGGATGAGTTTCAATACTGACAAGTGCAAGGTGATGCACCTGGGGAGGAAGAACCAGCACCATACCTACAGGCTGGGGAACTCCCTTCTCATCAGTGCAGAGGCAGAAAAGGATCTTGGAGTCATTATTGATGCCAAAATGAACATGGGCCGACAGTGTGGGGACGTGGTCAGCACCCACAGGATGCACCCACAGATGCATCTCAAGCAGGTCCAAGAAGGTGATCCTCCCCCTCCATGCGGCACTGGTCAGGCTGCAGCTGGAGTACTGCATCCAGTTCTGGGCACCGCACTTCAGGAGGGATGTGGACAGCATGGAGAGGGTCCAGAGGAGGGCCACTCGCATGATCAGGGGGCAGCGGGGCAGGCCCTACGAGGAGAGGCTACGGGACCTGAACCTGTTCAGCCTCCACAAGAGAAGGCTGAGAGGGGATATCTAGTGGCCTGTTATAAACTAGTCAGAAGGGACCAGCAGGCACTGGGGGAGTCCCTGTTCCCCTGAGCACTGCCAGGAGTGACTAGAAATAACAGTCACAAGCTGGCAGAGAGTAGATTCAGACTAGATATCAGGAGGCGCTACTTCACGGTCAGGGCAGCTAGGATCTGGAACCAACCTCCAAGAGAAGTGGTGCTGGCTCTTACCCTGTGGGTCTTTAAGAGGAGGCTAGATGAACACCTTGGTAGGGTTGTTTGACCCCAGTACTCTTTCCTGCCATGGCAGGGGGTCGGACTTGATGATCTGCTCAGTCCCTTCCAACCCTATCAGCTATGAAACTATAAAGGTATGTAAGCTCATCAGATCATTTCAGCTGGAAAAGACTATATGTTACCTGTGGCCATCCTCCATGCAGCAATAATATGGATTTAATTAGGCCTTAACCATTTCTAATAGACTGATACTTATTCTAGGCTTGGATGTCACAATGATGATTTTCTACCCTATCACATTAGCTGTACGTATAGCTCTGTACTGTACCTTCAAGAAACTGCTGCAACTTTTCCAGGTTGCTTCCTCATCAGAAAATCCATCACCCTTAAAGTTCATCTGGATGTTAACACCAAAGTTGTAGTGTTCTGTGCCATCACTACCCGAGAAGTATTTGGGTAGGAGAGAAGTAATTCTGTAGCAGGTGCTATTTGCTCTCCTAAATAGGCAAAGTATGTTTATCTGGGAGGGTTCTGGAGTACTCCTTGCTGTTAGTCTTTCTCACAAGAGTAGGACATGCATTCAGTTAGTGGTGATACGATAGGGACCAAACAGCGAACAAGCCCAGTGTTATTTCTTAACTTCTCAGAAAAGGGGGAAGGGGATCTTTATCACTGGCCATAAAATAAGGGTAGAACCATGGAGGGTCCCCTGTTACACTGCAATCTGGATTACATTGATACAGTTCTAATGTAGTCACTATAAACATTTGGAGACCTGCTGGACCTGACAATCTTGTATCAACCTGAGACCCACTTTTAATTTGGGAATCCTCGCATCTGAAAAATATGCCTCTTTACTTCAGTGGTTCCCAACCTTTTTGTCCTTGTAACCTGCAGCTGGGAGCAAAGTGGGCTGTGGCAGCCTTGGGGGCAGGGGAGCTCCTGGCACATGGGGCAGCTCATCTTTTGTGTGCAGTGCCACAGCACTGCCCCTGCGACTCTCATTTCGGTTGCAACCCAGGGTTGGGAACTGCTACTTTACATGGTACAAGATTGATTTTTGTTCCATGACTCCATAGTTGATTCTGTTCCAGTTTTGGTTATGAGTCTCCTTTTTTGTTGCTGTTTCATGATATCTATAGAGGCATGGAACAAAAATGGGAACAAAAATATGACACGTATGTTTATAATATATTACATAATATGGAAAGAGAGAGAGACAGAGAGAGAGGGGCAGGGGGGTGGTGGCGGGGAGGGCTCAGCAATGCTCACATGGACTACTGCCAGATGAAAGCTTTAGAAGTTTCAAAACAAAAGTGAATATACACAGATGGAATCCTGGAACCTCTGGGAGACATTAATATAATCATTCCATTGGGAACTGAGGAATACTATGCCTAATCCCAAATATCGTGTGACCTACCATGCCAGTTGTGAATGGCAGGCTGCAGAATTTTTGGGATTGGGCATAGTATTTCTTAGACTGCAACATTTATGGGGAGTCCAGGGCTGCCCTTGCCTAATCCCTATGATCATCTGATTAACGGGACTGAGCATGGTGGATGTCTAGGACATAGTCCACCATGGCCAATCCCTGAGATTCAGCAAGGGGCAATCCCAAACCAGAATACAAGGTGGCCTGCCCAATCCTGATGGAAGGGCTTCCCTTACCCTGACATATCCTGCTCTGCAGCCCTGGAGCTGCTTCTGAGGATCAGACGGGTCAGTCTGGAATCTGGGACACATACCATGTGTTCAATTTAAGGTGCAATACAAACAACATAGATGTTCTATATTAAATGGGGAATATCTCTGACGCTGGTTTGCCATTTTATTACACTATAAATAGGCTGAACATGTGTTAAAATTTATGTCATGATTTACATGACAATCACACCATAAACGTAATGCTGGCCATAAAAGACAATGGGTTCCCTGCAACTAGGCAATCCTGCTAATTACCCCAATTTTGTCAAGTCACACAACTGAACATACACTTCAGCACACTTCCACAAAGCCAAGAGAGATAAAAGAAATACTCACATGTAAAAATGGTATACAAGCTATATTACTTCTTTACAATGATATAAAGACAGCCACCTAGGATTTCAAAGCACTTGGCAAAACTCAATGACACTTGCTTGTATGTGCCTGTTATGCAAACTAAATGCATATCAAGTTTTAAAAACATCTAATATTGCCTTGCCAGAACAGACCTTTTCAGGTTGTGTAAGGAGATGCTCAGCCTTTGGGGCTTGAAACCCAGCTTGTCAGCAGCTAATAATCTACTTGGCTGGAAGGTGGGGAATGAGCTGAAGCTAATGACTAATGAGGGTGGAGCCACAAAGAGAGTTAGGTACTCCAGGAATGGAGTGCAAGGAGGCCAGGCAGGCCCCTCTCTTTGTCTGAAGAAAGACAGCAGGTTTTGGTTTGTTCCTTGCTGGTCTGTTTGTTTTGGTTACTGTGGTTTGGTTAATTTATTGTGTATGAAGTTTTGCTGGAAGGAATAAAAATACTGCTTTGTAGCCTGAAACCAGAGCTGAGAGGAAGGAAAGGATGGTAGGGAACCTGTTTATGGGTTGCTACATAAATCTGTTTTCAGATCTTTCCAACTTCGGAACTGTTCAGTAGCTGGTTTTATAGACCGTTTTAATATGCATCTCTTCCTATCTATGAGAATTAATGCTAATGCAAGTACTAAATAAATACATAGTTACCAAAGTTACTGTGCAGTAGCACCAGTGAAGGTCTTTTGGGTGATGCTACTGCACAGCAGCCTAATAATAGTGTGCACTAGTGTATTAGCATTGTCTGTGCTGTGATGTGCCTTCTGAGCCACTGAGTCTGGTCCCCTGCTTTTGCAGGCATTCATTTACCTGAGAAATCCTTAAAAACACAATTTACAACCCTCACACAACTACAATACACCATTCCTGAAATACTGAAAAGAACTACTATTATACTATACATGAAAACAATCACAAGGAAACATTTTAATATAGGCTCAGAACATCATAGGGAAAGGCATATGACTGGCAGAAGGGAACATCTGTTCACTCTAGTCAAAAAACTGCAGCCTTAGCTGTGGCCAACAAATCAATGCTTCAGAGGAAGGTAAGGGCCTTATTACACATTACACTGTGAGCTGCACAAATGATCTGTGTTAGGTCAATTTTGGAGTATTCAGATGCTCAAGTCAGAAGGGGCCTGGAGGATTAAAAGGTATCCCCTCGCCCATTCCAGGCTTTCCCCTACCTCGTGGGGCTTCCGCGGTTTTCCCCCACCTCCAGGGCTCCCCCCATGCCCCCTGGGGTTCCTCTCTGCCCCCACCCACCCACCCACCCTCACCTTTATAATTGTCCCAGGGGAGCAGGCAGGGAAGGGTTAACTGCTGCTGCTCTTCTTGAGGCTGGGCCTGCCCACAGAGCAGCAGGCAGTCAAGTTAACACTTCCTCACCTGCTGCTCTGGGGCAGATAGTGCAGGCAGCTACACATAAGGATTGGGGAAGGGGGGAGTGATGTGCAGTGAGCAGGACAGGGTGGCAGTGGCCCCAATTTGGGCCAGGAAGAGAGGGGGAGTGGGTGGGTGTTTACCCTACGGTATAGCCTAAAGTGGCTAAACCTTAGTGCAACACAATTTGGGTAGCATGGTTCAGAGATAATCTTGCCCCGCAGTGACTTAATTTTGAGCCACATAAGGAGTGCTGAAAACCAGTTTCAGGTGTCCAAGTGTTCAAATCTTCAGGAGCTGCTCAATATTATCATGTAACAAAGCCTTAAGAAAAGCCCTCAGAAACCAGAAGAATTCATGAGGGGCAACATTTTTTCTGGGCCCCTGCTGATGACTAGGAAAAGGCTTGAAATATGGATTTCAAGATACCTATCACCAAGCCACAAAAGCACGATTTAGCCTTACCTGTGTTTACCATAGGTCTGTGTTCACAGAGCTTCTTGGAACCTCCACTATGCTGTAAGTGGCAGCTGTACCCTGAAATGTCCCTGGTTTACCTGGGTGTAGGAGTTATGAAACGTAATGCAAGAAGTGATAGGATGTTTTATCATAGGTAGTTCAAGCAGGCAAGGGGAAGAGAGACAAAGGCAAAGAGCTGTGACTCAACATCCTCTCCTTCCTCCTGGAAATGTTCTCCAGGTCTGGAGTTGAACATACAGATCTTGGATTGGCTTCTTCAGTCATCTCTAGATTCACTGACAACTTCCTTTATCTACTGAAAGACTCATTCTCATATTGAAAGACTGCCAGTGACCAAGCATGACAGGGACTCCTGCACCTGTCCTGTAGGTATCCGCCTTAGGACCCTGGAGGAGCGGGTGCAGGAGCTCCTGGAGGAGGTTAGCAGGCTGAGGGGAATCCGTGAGGCAGAGGAGGAAATTGATAGGTATTTTCTTTCTCTGCAGGGTGATACAACAGAGGAGAGGGCAGCCCGGGATGAGCCCTCCACTGCTGAGTGGCAGACAGTCTCCCGCGCCAGGGCTATTAACCATGTTGCGGCACCAGTTCCTCCTGTCCATCTGGAGAACAGATATGAGGTCCTGGCAGCCCTGGAGGAGGAGGGAGCAGTGGAAGAGTCCAGGGAGGAGACTTTGTGCACACAATGTCCTGTGCGGGCGGCGGGAGTCAAGAGGCCTAAGAGGAGGAAGCGTCGCGTCATCGTGATTGGTGACTCCATCCTGAGAGGTACGGAGGGCCCCATCTGTCGCCAGGATCCCTCAGCACGTGAGGTCTACTGCCTGCCCGGAGCGAAGATTCAGGATGTGAAGGGGATGCTCCAGTCCATCATCCAGCCCTCCGATTATTACCCCATGGTCCTTGTCCATGTGGGTACTAACGATGCGGCCAGGAGAGCCCCTGATCGCCTGATGGAGGACTACCATGCTCTGGGAGGCGTGCTGAGGGAGATGGGCGCACAGGCGGTCTTCTCTTCCATCCTGCCAGTGAGCGGACGCGGCAGACGTCACGAGATGTGCATTGCGGAGACCAGCTGGAGGCTACAGGAATGGTGCTTCGAGGCGGGCTTTGGCTTCCTCAGCCATGACCGGCACATCGTGATGAGAGACATGCTGGGATGGGATGGGCTCCACCTTTCCCCTAAAGGTAAGCGTGTGTTCTCCTCCAGGTTGGTGAACCTCCTTCGGCGGGCTTTAAACTAGGCTCGTCGGGGGAGGGGGAAGATGAGGGCGGAGGAGACGATGAGATACCAGGCCCAGCAACAGCCAGCGAGCCCAGACCAATGGTCAAAAGGGAGAAACAGGTAAGCGATGGGGGACGGGGCATTGCTGAGACTAGGGGGTCAGTGGGCACAACCGCTGAAGGCCTCAAATGCCTCTACACGAATGCTCGAAGTATGGGGAAGAAGCAGGAGGAACTCGCCCTCCTCCTAGCTGTCACCAGCCCTGACATAGTAGGGATCACAGAAACGTGGTGGGACTCATCGCATGACTGGGCGGTGAGTGTCAAGGGCTATAGGCTATACAGGAAGGACAGGATAGGAAGGAAAGGTGGAGGAGTAGCACTCTACATCAAGGAGGAATATACTTCCTCGTTAATTAGCATGGGGGTAGAGGGGGGGCACTCTGAGGTGCTCTGGGTTAGAGTAAAAGGCAGTCCAGGGGAGAGAGACTTAACGGTGGGAGTCTACTATAGACCTCCCAACCAGGGAGAAGAGCTCGACCTGGAATTCTTAGGTCAGCTTACAGAGGCAGTGAGGGCTAAGGATGTGGTCATCATGGGGGACCTGAACTTCCCAGACATCTGCTGGGAGGAGCAGTCAGCCAAGTCTGATCGCTCACGTCGGTTCTTAGCCAGAGTGCAGGACCTCCATCTAACCCAGGAGGTGCACAGTCCCACCAGGGGAGATGCCTTGTTGGACCTAGTGCTGGCCACGGGTGATGACCTGGTGAGGGGGCTGCGGGTGATGGGCCACCTGGGAGACAGTGATCATCGCTTGCTGGAATTCACCATCCAGCGTAAGGTGGCAAAGGGCTGCAGCAAGGCAACAGCCCTAGACTTTAGGAGGGCTGACTTCAACAAGCTAAGGAGGATAGTTGGGGAAGCGCTGAGGACCCAGAGGGGAAGGGAATCGGATGTCGAAGGTGAGTGGTTGCTCCTTAAGGAGACGATCCTCCATGCCCAAAGGGAGGTAATCCCAACAAGGGTCAAAGGGAGCAGGAGGGCACATAAACCCCCATGGCTCACTAAGAGCATCCGGGAATGTCTCCTTGCTAAAAGGGAGGCATATACCCAATGGAGAGATGGGGTCATCGCCAAGAAGGACTATGTTATAGTCGCCCGAGGATGTAGGGGGGCAGTCAGGAGGGCCAAGGCAGAGTTGGAGATAGGACTAGCTTCCCGGATTAAGGACAATAAGAAGTCCTTCTTCAAATACATAGGGGGTAAAAAGAGGGTCCCGGGTAATGTGGGGCCCCTGCAGGACACGATGGGCAACTTAGTCATCACGCCAGATGACAAAGCTAACATATTTAACGATTTCTTTGCCTCTGTCTTCCTAAGTAGGGACCAGTTCAGCCACCTCCCTGCTGGGCCCCCCTCGGGCCCCGAGAGAGACACGCCTGGGCCAAGGGTTAGCGAGGAGTTAGTTAGGGTACTTCTGGAGAGGCTGGACGTGTTCAAGTCCGCTGGTCCGGACGATCTTCACCCTAGGGTTCTACAGGAACTGGCTGAGGTCATTGCGGGACCCCTGGCACGGCTCTATGAGCACTCGTGGTGCTCTGGCGAGGTGCCGGAGGACTGGAAGAGGGCCAATGTGGTCCCTATCTTCAAAAAGGGAAAAAAAGAGGACCCGGGAAATTACAGGCCAGTTAGTCTGACCTCAATCCCGGGTAAGCTCTTTGAAAAAATTATCCTGGCACACATCCAGGAGGGCCTTGCGGGGGAATGCATGCTCAGGGGCAACCAACATGGGTTTATCAGTGGCAGGTCTTGTCAGACCAACCTGGTGGCCTTTTACGATCAGGTCACCAAATCATTAGACGCAGGGGTTGCTGTGGATGTAGTCTTTTTGGACTTCCGGAAGGCTTTCGACACTGTCTCTCACCCTGTCCTCATCAAAAAGCTGGGAGACTGTGGTGTCGATGCCCACACGGTCAAATGGGTCGCCAACTGGTTGGAGGGCCGCACCCAGAGGGTGGTAGTGGATGGGTTCTTCTCGACCTGGAAGGATGTGGGCAGTGGGGTTCCGCAGGGCTCGGTCCTCGGGCCTGCACTGTTCAACATCTTCATCAGTGACTTGGATGAGGGGGTAGAAAGCACCCTGTTCAAGTTTGCTGATGATACTAAGATGTGGGGGGATGTGGGTGCACTAGAAGGATGCAATAGGCTACAAGCTGACCTGGACAGGTTGCAACGGTGGGCGGATGAGAATAGGATGGGGTTTAACACTGATAAGTGCAAGGTGTTGCACATGGGGAGGAAGAACCGGCACCACACTTACAGGTTGGGGAACTCCCCTCTTGCCAGCACGGAGACGGAAAAGGATCTTGGAGTCGTCATTGACTCCACGATGAACATGGGCCGGCAGTGTGGGGAGGCAGTCAGGAAGGCCAATCGTACCCTGTCATGCATCCACAGATGCATCTCGAGCAGGTCCAGGGAGGTGATCCTCCCCCTCTATGCGGCACTGGTCAGGCCGCAGCTGGAGTACTGCGTCCAGTTCTGGGCGCCACACTTCAAGAGGGACGTGGACAATATGGAAAGAGTTCAGAGGAGGGCCACTCGTATGATCAGGGGTCAGCAGGGCAGGCCTTATGAGGATAGGCTACGGGACCTGAACCTGTTTAGCCTCCACAAGAGAAGGCTAAGGGGGGACCTTGTGGCCTGCTACAAACTGGTCAGGGGGGATCAGCAGGTATTGGGGGAGTCCCTGTTCCCCCGTGCGCTGCCAGGAGTGACCAGGAATAACGGTCACAAACTGGCGGAGGGTAAGTTTAGATTAGATATTAGGAGGCGCTACTTCACAGTCAGGGTGGCTAGGGCCTGGAACCAGCTTCCAGGGGAAGTGGTGCAGGCTCCTAGCCTGGGGATTTTTAAAAGGAAGTTAGATGAGCACCTTGCCGGGGTCATCTGACCCCGGTGCTCTTTCCTGCTAAGGCAGGGGGTCGGACTAGATGATCTACCTAGGTCCCTTCCGACTCTAGCTACTATGAAACTATGAAACTATGAAACCCCAGGACACAAGGATTTGAGAGACAGAGCCAGACTGAAGTCAAACTGCTAATGTTAGCAGAATGAAGTGTGATGAAACATATGGCTAATGTAGGAGAAAAGGTGGGTGAATAGTAGGAAGGAGATTGGTAGGCCAAGGAAGTGTTAAGGAGTTTGGCTCCTAAAGGGAGCCCATCAGGAAGGAACAAACAATCTAATATGGTTTTGCATATTGGGAATGACAGTTTAAGTCTGTGTGGAAGTTCAGGCTAACTCTGACCAATTTTTAGAACTCAGAAGATGATATAATGAGAAATCTAAGGGGATACAACAGAGCGAGAGAGGGGTTCTTTTCTAGCGTGAGCTGATATACTATAGCCAGTCAGCACAGGAGAGCTAGGATCTGCCTTGTTAGTGCAGTTGTGAGTATGTTGAATTGCTTGTAACTGCAATTATTGTGTGTAACACTTATTATGTTAGCTAATGGATAGTTAATATTTTGTTATAGTATTTTAGTGTGCTTATTTAAAGTAACTGTTATTGGCCTTTGGATTTTTTACAAAGGCATTTTAGCTGAATCAGTCACTCAAATTCCAACAGAGGCAATCCTCAGAATGTAGTTCTACATTCTGAGTTCCTCATTTCCATCACCCAGGGAATCCTATTCAAAATGGCTGAAACTGGTTTAAGATGCACCTGGTTAAATGTGCTATTAGAGTAAACCCCCCTTCCCCGGATCAAATTTACTGCTGGCTGTGACTGTGGACTACAAATCCCAGAGGCATCTGGAAGCAGGAAGAGGAAGTGATGAGCAACCCTGCAGAGTCCTGCTGCTGTAATTTTGGACTGCAAATCCCAGAGACCTCAGGGGCAGTAGGAGGAGGAAGTGAACACACAGCCACAGAGTTGTAGTTTAGTATCCCCTGGCTTCTGGCCTGAGTCACTGCAGGCATTTACTGAATCAAAGGCAAATGTCTGTTCACTTCTGTTTCAATTTAATCTGTTCAGTTTAACTTAACCTGCAAAGACTGAATTGATTCAGCTTCAGGCTTTTTGACTGTCTGTACTTCGCCTGAGAGGCAGAAGGAGTCAGTGTAGGGTAGTACTCATTTGTCATGTGGATATTCTTATAACGCATGAATGACTGGACATGAATGCATGAAAATAATAAACTGGTCTTAAAAATACTGAGATTTTATAAAATCACCAACTTCATGTATTCAAGCTTTTGTCTGTAACTAAAATGGCAAGAAACTAAAAAAAAAAAAAATCAGAGATGCTCCCATATGTACAAGACTCTAGAGCTTGGATTTTAAAAAACACCCACAATCACAAGGCTCATAACTAAGACATTTGTGGAAGTTTCCCTATGTCTTCCCTCATTGTCACATAGTCTTGGGAGAAAGACAGATGAAGGATTCACACAGACACTCCAGTTCCAAACCTCTGCCTACCACAAAGTCCCTGCCCCTTATATTTACATTCTTTCCTCCTCTCCCCTACCCTGTCCCTTTCACTTCCTCTTTTCTCCTCCCCTTCCCACTTAGCTCATCCTCTCCTAAATAAAGACTTCCCTCCCCACCCCATAAAAAGTCATAGAATATGATCTTTGTTGCCATCACATAATTTGCTTTGCATGTAACAGTTCTTCCATCATGTGCTTTGTCTACTGTAAACTCTTTGGGGCAGAAGCCATATACTTCTCCACATTTGAATAAAGTCTGTCAGTTGGACCTTAGACAGTAAGGTAATAAACATGATTAGTGTAAAAGTTCTGAAAACTGGGATACTGTTTGGTCTTCTAAAGGGGGCACAGTATCTCCATTACATGTTTATCTCTTAATGGCTCAGGCATCCATCATTGTTATTACACCTTTTCAATTTACTGTGAAGCTGAATATTTTTGATTGTACACAAACACTCATTTATCTCTAACAATATGCATACTAATGAATAAAATATTAAACCAGAGATGAGAGGATCATACATAGGATCATAGGAAAGTAGGGCTGGAAGAGACTTCACGAGGTCATTCTAGTCCAGCCCTCTGCTCAAGGCAGGATCATATGCAGTATTATTAAACAAGATAGGTTGTAGGGTTTCTGCATTCATTCACACTGGTTATCTGGGAATTTCTTCTACTGTCTGCCTTACTTGCTATGGGCTACTGAGAATTAGGAAGGCATCATTTACATTTCATACCTAACTGAATATCTGCCTACCTCAGCAGATCTTAAAACTCATTTCAGGTTTACCACAAGAAGAGGAAAATCATATTTTTTAATTAAGTGAACAAGAAGTCTCCTTATTTTGATGGCTCTAGCTTATGGAAACATCTACTTCAAACACTAGGAAGATTCAGAGGCTAAATTCAGGGATCAGCAAAGCCATTCTCTGCTGTCATATTTCATATAACAGAGATCATGAATTGTTTTTCCTTTGTTATTTTTTTATAACTATTAGAGGAGTATGTAGCATTTGAATTAATAATGCATCTTTCAAATGTTCATCTAGCCTCACTGAAACTAAACACAATGATTGCTGCCTCTCTCATGGATTTGTATAGCTGCAACTGCATAATAGGTTGTAGTTTTCACCCTGTTTTGTTTTGCAGTAACTTTTGGAATATTTCTCTGTCTCTCTTTAAATTCAGAATAAGTGATTCAGACACAGAGGATCAGATTCTGTTCTGCCTCTTAAGTGCATAAGTCGCCTTAGACACCTGTACTCATTTCTATTTTACCTTACTTGAGTTCCCGAAAAACTGTTAACACAAAAGGTGGGTGGGTCTTCCTTGTTCCCACTGATTTTTTTGTGATTCAAATTTAAGCATAAAATGGTGGCTAACAAAAATAGATGCATGAATGGGTTGCTAGAGACTTAAACAGGGTGCCATAGAATCTGCCCCATAATTCCTGTAGTGTCCCATTTAAGTTTCTTAATTTAATAGCTTTTATTTTTAATCAAGTGATTTACAACCCCCCCCAACCTAAATATACAAAGCTAAACTAAATAGTTTGTTACCAGCACTGCATGTTATAAAGTTAGTGTTTAAATAACTAGATAATGTTTCATTTTGAAAGTGTAAAATATCATATTAATTATTATATATTATTATTACTTACTGACACTAAGAACATTTGGTTATTTCTGACATAGGCATGGATTTTGGGCCTGGTGAGGCTGAATGGGAGATCATATTTTACCACCAGTGAAAAATACTTTAGTTGAGTTTGTAATTTTCACTGAAATCAAAGAAAAGTACAAGGTAGGATTTTTTCCATATGTAAGGCAGAGGAGGCCTTAAAGCACTATCTCATTGCAGCACTATTCAGAATTCATTTTCAAAACATGTTAAGAGGTCTTTAAGAAAGAAATAGATAGGGATATTAGCCTACTGCATTTAGGTAGGGCTAGATTATTAGGTAATGCAGTAGGTAGGCTCAAAGTAAGGACAAAGAAACCAGTCCTCATACAAGTACACATGATGTTATATCTCCCACAACCATTATTTGCAATAGCATTTTGTATATTTGAATAAATATATGGTGGTTTTACTTAAGGAATGGGGTTTTTTTCATATATGTGTGTGTGTGTATGTATATATGTGTATGTACATGTATATATATAAATCAGGTGCTATGTACACTAAAAGAAAGTACAGTTATTTAAAATAACAGTTGGAGTTTGACACATATTCTATCAATTTGAGTTCTAAAATCAGGTCTTAAATTTATTAAAATTATGAACTGTAGTTTAAAATATCAGTTCATGTTTGACAAATAATTCACTAACCAGAAGCCTATATAGATATGTATTTTATTTTAGTCCAGTTAAAGCAGTTATTTCATTTTCAGATTACACTTTACCTGTTTGGAAATCCTAATGCATATTCTACAGTCCTCACCTATCCCTTATGGTGGTAATGGACTAAACATAATGAATCATTCTAATTTGGATGAAAGGACCACAGAACATTTTTATAGTTTTTAGAGGCTTAATTCTCAATTCTGATCTTCTAGACTTATAAATACATATTTTGGAATAGTCTACATATCTATGCAGCTGTTGTATCTCAAGGGGTGTATACACTGCTAAGTATTCTGACCTTCCAATGTACTGTATCAAATGTGTGGCCATGGGATATGAAGGGCTTGATTACAATGGTATTTTAACACTGGTTTAATATATAATAATGGGACAAAACATAATTTCCCTTTTATATTCCTAATTTCCCCTGTAATCATAACCCCTACACCTCATATCTGCATGCACAAAATTTCTACCACAAGTGGAAATTTTATATATAATATTTTATATTTTTAATTCTCAACTTGACTGTAAATGAACTGAAACATCTTCCTGAAGCGATGTAAAACAAAGAGAATCTCCTCAGGAATGCAAAGAGCTCATTCTGTGCATAAACACAAGTTTAAATTATCTTTTCTAATGTCCACTCACAGTAACAATGAACAGCAACCATTTTCCAACAGTAATTTTCAATGTCAGTCTAATCTTTATTATTTATAGTAAATAAAATGTTGAAACCGTTTAAAATAAGGTCTCAGTGCAAATTTTATCAAATTTTAGACAAAATTCTATTCATTTCTAAGGAAATAAATGTTTTCAGATTGGACCAATCTAAAATGTGAACAGCAGGTTTTCCCATTCTTAATCAGTTCATTTTCTAAGTTATTAGTACCTATTGTTTATATTATTGGTTGTAACTCCTTGTTCTACTGAAATAAAACAAAACTGTGCTACCAACTTCAAGAGGAAGGAAGTCTATGAAAAATTAATATATCACAATGTATTACAGCACCATGTTGCAGCCTTTTAGACTTTTTTTTTACTCTTCTCTTACTTTCCTTGGCCTTTTGTGACGATTTTGAACAAGTAGCTATGCTAGTCTACACTAGATACAGACATTCAAAAAGCCTGATGCTGAACAGCTCTAAGTTATGTGGTTTTCATTAAGTGGCACAGTTGACACTGGTAGTGAACAGAATACACATTCACCATCTGGGGGCGGGGAAGAGAATAAATTTTAAAACCAGTTCCAACATTTTTAAATCAGCTTACGTGTGCTGAACTTCTGGTTTCCAATCACTTATATCTGATAAAGTATAATAATGTCTGTATCTGGCCCTGGAGTGGATTAAGATCCTAGATAAATATTTTTCTGTCCCGTATTACTGATCATGATTATTTGTTCTGGATTATGTGCTTATTAGGATGATAGAAGGCTCACATCAAAAACTGGTGCAGTGTAGAGTTCCTTGGATTATTTCACAAACGGATATACTTTTTTGTTGCAGTTGCAGAGCATATTGCATATAATTAAGTCATTTTTCTTTAGTTTGCTTTGCAGGATGCATATTCTTTCCTGTGCCCACACAAAAATAAAAATGAACTCTCTTGAGAAACCCATTGGCAGACAAAAGGAATACTGAATTTTTTTTGCAAATGGCATGATAGAGCTGTCCTATTTAAATTACTGCCTCCATTAAACATTTTCCATATAACAGAGAAGTATGACTATAGAAGTTTACATTAAAAAAAGTTTTGAATGGGTGAAGGGCTTTCACTGGGACTAGAGATAATGAAGAGTCCAGCATTGGGACTGATGGATAGAAGGTTCTGGTTCCAGTAAGACTCAACAAACAGCTCAGATCAAAATCTAAAGTGCAGGAAAACAGCCTGTAGCTTCGAGATTAGCTTTCTCACACTATTTCTGAGTTAAGCCAGCACAAACATCATCATGAATGCATAATTATGATTACGCACTACAGTATGCATAATAGATCTTAAAATCTGGAAACAAAGGAGTAGCATAGGAATGCTATTTTCAGGCTTTTGGTTTTGAATGCAATGAAGCAGGGTGTGAGGGTGAGAGACATTTGTAAGTAAATACTGTTGCAAGAAAACAATTTTATTTGGAAAATCCACTCTGACACTGGAAAGCTTTTTATAGTTAAAAAGCAGTCCAAATATGGAAAAATATGTTTAGAATGCGAAATAATTTTCACTTGAAAATAACAATAAATTGGAGGACTAAAATAAAGATTTTACTTTAAAGCATTCAACCTCATTATCAGTCTGCTTTTTTGGAATAATCAGGAACAGAAAAAAACATTTGGACTACTCTTAACAAGTTTTTGTTTTTCTTTTTAAATCATTAAATATACAGAGGAATTTTCTTCTCAGGAAACAATCACGGCTTAGAATTCTCTACCCCAGGAGGTTCAGTGCTAACAGACTCTACTTTACCAGGACTCAAAAAATAAAATAGACTATTACACATAGACTGGATCCAATGGTATCTCAGAATTACATGGGGTTAATGCTAAAGAATGTTTTTTTCTTGTTTATTGTGGCCAGTATGCTCCTCTTCACTTCTGTGGAAGCAAAACTGTGTGGAATGATGCATGGGATTTGGAAGGTATAGCTTCTCCAACCTCATACTCACTGAAGACCCTCTCTGCCAAATTACTGCAGACTTTTGGTCTAAAAGAATATGCTGCTTCTCAGCTCCTGTGCCTCTGCTGTAACTCCTTCCTCTTTCAAATTTTGAATACCTGTATGTCCTCTCTTAAGGCCCTAAATCCATACATAGATGCTTAATAAAAGCAGCCTGATTTCCCAGTGATGGAGCACTGACCCAACCTCTGCTCTTTTTGTTCATAAAAGTGTTTTTTTCTTTATTGAACCAAAATCTTAGGATGGGTCATATGAACCAAACTGGCAAGAGTTTGAAGATGTCTTCATCTGGTCCTTTCCCACTGTGGACTGTACTAAGGCATCCTTTTCATGTTTGATTGAGATTAGTAGGCCAAAAATCAAATTTTTTTCTTTACTCAGAAGGGCTATTCTGTATGACACCACCAAGCCACGGGGAATAGAAACAGGATCTGGGCCCCAGCTCCATATTTTCAAATCTGGCAGCCTATAGCAAAGTCTTTAAACTGACATAGAGGTATCTAAATAAGGGGAGGTTAGAGACAGACATTACACATGAACCAGTTTAAGTGATCAGAAACTGGTTTAAACCTGTAACAGAACAGACGTTCAGTGCACATAAGCCAGTTTGAAAATGGCTGAAACTAGTTTGAGATAAACCTGGTTGAAATGTAGCATCAGACTTAACTGATTTGGCTCAAACCAGTTTCTGCAATGTCTGTCCCAGATCCCTTCCTAATTTAACTTAAACAAGAGTCCCCCAGCATCCCAGATGCTTTGCAACCCTGGGTGGGGGCCTCAGCTCCCCAGTAGGGCTGGCCCAGCCCCTGTGCTCCCTGGCCAGAGCTCCAGCAGAGACTGTAGGCACAGCAGGGTCTGCTTGGCTTCCCCATTCCCCGCCTCCCACTCCCTGCTCAAGCAGGGATTCCTTCCTCCCATCTCCGACAGCATGGACTGTAGTCAGCATGTGGTATGATAGATAACGCTAAGAGTTGTCTGTGTAAGGCAGACAGGACAGTGTCTGTTTAGGGCTTTTTGAAGCTAATCAACAAGTCGGCTGGTAATGTCCCTCTGTTCCTTCCTTAGAAAAAGTTATTGAAGAAAAGCTTGAACTAATGAGAGAGGCTTTTGTTTTGCTGATGGGCTGATAAATGCTATCAACTCCCTGTGTAACTCCCTGCTGGCTCCCTCACTGGTCAGGAGCAGTGAGTGGGGAGGAAGGAAAACACTTCCCAATCAGAGAGTCCTGCCAGGGCCAGGCCATGCCCACCTCAGCTCAGCAGTGTCAAAGGGAAGGGAGGGCTGCTCTAGTGCCCCCTGGCTTCTAGCCTGAGCTACTGCAGGGATGTGTCTGCATTTCTTCAGTCCAGAGGGGATGTCTGTACAGTTACAAACCGGTTCAGCCCAGGTAGGTTAGACTAGCCTGAAAAGATTGAATCAATTCAGGCTCAGGCTTTTTGAATATCTGTCCCTAGACTAAAGGTTCAAAGTATTTACAAATCCCAATGAAATCCATGGGACATTCAGTAAATAAATAAAAGCCCCTCTCCAAGCCATGTTTTATACAGCTGAAGAAAGAATAAAACCTAACAAAAAATACCTGAGAATTATGAGGAATCAAGGCCTTAAAGATAGCACAATTTGCTGACTGCAGAATCAGAGATGTTCAGGCTGCATCACTTAGAGGTTAGCAAAACTTTACCAAATATTTTCCCCATATTCTTGCTACAGAAACTGGTCTTAGAATATTGTTGAGTTTCAGTCACCCTATCTGTTTCAAACAGCTACTACATATCATTTGGCACTAATTGGCAGCAGCTGCTGAAGACAGACTTGAACCTGGCATACAGACTGAATAGTATTTTTCCCTTCTCTCAAGAGATCTGTCCCTCCAGGTGAGGTTTGAGGCCATTTGTAGTGCAGTGCATTGATCTGACATAGCAGCTGCCTGGCTTGTGTAAACACTGAAGCATTTACAGTGTTAGAACCCAGCTTCCTCACTAGTCTGACCACAAATATTCAAAATAAATTGGATTTTACATATTTTCAGATTTTAAGCCAAGTAAGGTAAACAAATATTGCATTTGAGTCCTTATTTTCACAAGTTCTCAGCTCCCATGCAGGTGGCTAGAACTACAGCAGCTGTCATTATTTCCAGTGGGAATAGATGGGTGATGAACACTGAAAATCTAGCCACTTAATTTAGGTGCCCAAATGGGGACTGAGCTCTTTCTGAGCCCAGATGCTAACACTGAAAACTGGTCTATTGAAAATAAATAAAAAATAGAACTCCAACCCAGTGTTGAAGACCAGATTGTAGTTTGGCTATAAACAGTCAACAATCTGGAATTATCTGCTAAAGACAGAAAAGTACTTTCAATGCAATAAACTCATGCTGCATGCAACACAGGAGGGACAGAACAATTCTTACTGAAAGTTCAAGTGAAATATGCCAATATTAATATGACAAGTTTTCTCACAACACTCAGATTAATAAGTGCATGTTACCAGTAGAAAGGGGATTAAAAAATCATACAGAATTCTGGACAAAAAGTGACACAGGCTTATAGTTTCTCTCTCTCTTCAGTAGTATTATAAAAATGCATCTTATTCTGTTTTTAATCAACAAGCCTTATCCAGCAATCAAGGCAGGTATATAATAAGCTGAGCTACTCTGTAAATCTAAACATTCCCCACAAATAGAAAAGATACAGCCTGAGCTCTCTGATTGTTACTAAGGCAACTATCTAAAATGAAAATCTGGTTAACCCTTTCCCCACCAAAACCACCCATGTACCAGTTTTAGCTGACTTTCTTGCATTTATCTTTCCTTCCCCCCCTCAAGAAATTCATAATTGTATTGCTTCAGAGTATTTATGCTCTGGTTGGTTATCCTATCATAGGCTGAAAGAACTGTGATAGGTAGTAGCTTCATATTTATGACTGAGTTTGTTTACTGGCTCATTACTAGGAGTATAGTTCAGGAAACAACTCCTAAAATAGGGGACACAAAATCCCTAGCTTGTTTTAACAAGGCCTACAGTTTTGACTAAACCCTGACAACAAGAAGGGAGTGTTTTTCAAGAAACAACCCTCTTTTTCAGTTATTAAATGGTTTGACCATAAGTACTATTGTGTGCCCTACATGTTCTTCCTCCGTGCTGCATTACATGAAGGCTATTTTAAAATGTGTTCTTAAAACCCTCACCGCTACAGAAAAGCCATCACAAAGAGCACTGGAAGGTATTTTAGCAAATTTTTTCATTAACAATTCACACAACATTGAAAATTAATGTGTGAAAGTTTGGCTTGATCTCACAAATTCAAGAAAATTCAGAGATAAGGACAAACTGCAAGACCTCAGAGCATCAGCTGATTTTACAATCTCAACTGCCTGTCTGTCTAATTAACTAAATATTTTAGCAATTTTAATTGTACTGTCAAGGCACCGGATTGACACAGATCTAAGTAAATTACCTTCAGCTCCATTTTAAGGCTCAAAGTCTGTCTTACTTAGTAGCTGTGACTAAACAAAATACTTACAAAAAAAAAGCAGAACTTGGATCACAAAATTTAATTTCTAAATGGACCTGCTGATTTTTTTTGCCTTCTGCTTATTAAATGCAAGTCTTTCAAAGGGGCAATAAACACAACATGGGTTAAGTCTGTTCGTGACTTTCCTAAGTACAGGAATGCCATTTTAAATGCTACTGAAATAATATACCGAACTGATTTTCTGGTATTTATATTACAACTGATCATGGATTAATTTAAAAGGCAAGTGCTTGGATATGTTATAAAAACACTAAATTTGTCTCGAGCCATGTTCAACTTAACAAAATGAATACATTTCTCTTGTTTTGTTTTACACAATCAAAATTCTCTTTGTCATCAATAGAAACTCTGCCTGGGTAAGGACTGTATGATTCAAGTTCTAGTATTTACAAATAATTGAAAGCGTAAGTGTGAGCAAATTGTGTTGAGAAGTATCTGATGCAGGAGTGCTGCTTAACTTTCCTGAACTCCCAGTACACTAAACTAAAGATACTACTTAAATGAATATGTTAAAGTTATAATTCATGCTATTTTAAGATTTCAAACTCGTATCTAGACTTTTACTAAATGACGGCTAAACTGGCACTGTAGGAAAAGAACACATGGACAAATGCTTATTTAAATTTGCTTATACTTATTTAAAACCATTTGGAAGAAATTGGGTTCTAAAAATACATTGACTTTATTTTAGTTGTGGATGTTAGTACATGTTGCTAGGAGTCAGAGGGATGTGTACCTGTCAATTATCAACTGGAAGTTACATCCTGATAATTTTAGGTGAAGCACCATAGTTTCCTTTTTTTCTTCATTTTCTGACTCCTTATCTGCTAATCTGTTATTCTCAAGCACCTTTAGGGTAAAACAGGCTAAAATGCCAGGGAAAAAAATGCCACTATGGCCTAATTCAAAGTTTCTTGAAGTCAATGAAAAAGACTCCAATTGGCATCATGTTACTTTGGATCGGGCTTAGTGATATGCATAATACATTTATGGACTGGACTGGAATTCACAGACATAAAAGAGATGACCAAAATAAGCCTTCAGACTTTGTGAAGAAGGATACATTCCAATTATAACTCCTCCAACTTCTTCTTAAATGCTTCTCATTATTCTCCTTCTAATTGGCACATATCATGGAACAGTCATTAACTGTCTTTTCTCTTTTCTTTAAAATATGCCTTTTTATATGGTCAAATACATTACTTCATGTAGTGCTGTATTTCATATTTAAAGTATGACAATTACTAGATCAATCCTAGAAGCTCCCCAAACATCAAGCATATTTATCAGTTTTGCCTTATTTCCCAGGAAGAGGTCCAAAATAGTCTAGAAATGTATTGGCTAGTCAACACATAACATACGTAAGCAATTCTTCATTATCTCTAGGAATGTACAACAATCCTAGTTTTTTTCCACTGCACTATTCTAAAAAAGTATAAATAGTTTCAAAATCAACACCACCATCAAATCAAAAAATATTTTGCTATTCTGGACTAAAGCCCCCACTTTAGCTATAAAGAATTTTCTGATTTATCTAATCTAGTAGTCTTTTAAGTTGAGGACTCTGAACTCCTCCCTTAATGTAGATCAGGCTTGTGTATGCCACGACAACTATATATCAACAACCAAGTGTCATTATATTTTACTCCTTTGGTCTCAACTACTGAGAAAAAATATATATGGTGTGTGTTTTTTGTCCACATTCCCTACAAAGCATGGGGAAATAGGAACATGCCAGGGACGGTCTTTCTATCTTTCTAGGCTAGATCTTGAGACTGTTCCATGCATCTTTTACCACTGGGGGAGAAGTAGCTGTTCGGCATCATAGTCCTCAGGAGAGTCTTGCGTTGTGGTGCACACTTGACCATACGGGGCAGCACTAGAAGGCAACAAATGGTCTTTAAAGAAATCCAAATGTAAGATATTACATTATGAATGATCTTAAGGCCTAATGGCAGGATTCAGAATCCTCAGGCCATGGCTGGCCATGGCATGTTCTTGCATGTCCAATTTCTATTGCATCTAAATCTCTAGACAAATATCTAAGAATAAGCAACACAAGAATCATACTGCCTTACTCCAAACCTTTCCCTTGTCTTGTCCTTAACTTAAGAAGCTTGACTAGATGGAGTCATAAGCAGAACTGATGACCATCACTTGAAGAAAAGTTACTTTCTAGAAGTAGTTAGTACCTGAGTTTCTCATAATCATATTACAGTCTCCCATCACAGTATAATTACTGACAGCAAAGATATGCTAATGAAAATCAAGGGTGTATCGTGAATAAAAAAATCTACAGAAATGTGCTAGCCTTGATATAATTTAGTTTACCTTGGTGAAAATTCTTTTTTTTTTAATTTCAATAAGTTGTAAGGAGCAAATGTCACAAAAATGGTATCATAAAATATAACTTGATTTTTCAAAAAGTTCTTTGTGTGCTTCAGGGATAATAAGAATAATAAAAATATGGATCTGGACACATAGGGTCAGTGTGGCATATTGGATTGCATCCACAAACTGACCCCAAAAGGGATCCAGTCAGCAGGCAGACCCAATGCCACTCATCCAGTCTGTGGGGCCAGAAGGTTGGGTGCCACAGGGTTAACACAATAATGGACTGTGGTTACTGGCTAGGTGAGAAGTTTCAGAAAACAAGACATACAACCACATGATACCCATGAAGAACAGAGGAAGTTTGTATAACAAAACGATGATCATGTTGACAAACATCATTAACTTATGATGGGATTAGGGAAGCTCATAGGGAAGCTAGCAGGCTGTGGAGTGGATGCCTACACAGTCAGGTGGGTGGCCAACTGGCTTAGGGATTTCATCCAGAGAGTGGTGGTGTATGAGTCATTCTCAGTCTGGAAGGAGGTAGGCAGTGGTGTCCTGCAGGGGTTGGTCCTTGGACCTATGTTATTTAATATCTTCATCAGCAATTTGGAGGAGGGTGTGGACAGCACCCTCTCCAAGTTCACAGATGATACCAAGTTATGGGGCAAAGTTAACACACCGGAGGGCAGGGAGCAGATACAGGCCGACCTGGACAGGTTGGACCAATGGGCAGAACAAAATAGGATGCAATTCAACAAAGATAAAAGTAAGGTACTCCACCTAGGAAGAAGGAATCCCTAGCACACCTATGGGTTGGGGGATGACCTCCTCAGCAGCTCAGAGCCTGAGAGAGATCTTGGAGTCATAGTTGACATTAAGATGAACATGAGCCAGCAGTGTAACAAGGCCATCAACAAAGTCAATCGCACCTTGTCATGTATTAGCAGATGCATGACCAACAGATCAAGGGAGGTGATGCTGCCCCTCTATGCAGCATTGGTCAGGCTGCAGTTGGAATACTATGTCCAGTTTTGGGTGCCACACTTCAAGAGGGACATGGAGAATCTGGACAGGGTTCAGAGGAGGGCCACTTGCATGATTAGTGGCCTCCGTGAAAGCCCCTATGAGGGGCGGTTGAGAGATCTGAATCTCTTCAGCCTTCACAACAGACGGTTGAGGGGAGACCTTGTAGCTGCCTGTAAGTTTATCAAGGGAGGACAACAGGGAATTGGGGATGCGCTATTTACCAGAGCACCCCAGGGAGTAACTAGGAATAATGGGTGCAAACTAGTGGAGAGTAGATTTAGGTGAGACATTAGGAAGAATTTTTTTTACTGTAAGGGTGGTCAGAATCTGGAATGGGCTTCCAAGAGAGGTAGTACTATCACCTAACTTGGAGGTCTTCAAGAGAAGGCTTGACAGTCAGCTGGCTGGGGTCATCTGATCTCGGTCCTCTTTCCTGCCAGGGGCAGGGGATCGGACACAATGATCCATTGCGGTCCCTTCTGTATCTACAATCTATGAAACTATGGATGTCAACAGCGCCATCTTTGGGGTGGAGGCAAAGCTGGGCGGAGCAATGGAATGACTTTGCGCTGCCACTGGCTTCACATCTGGCTGCTTGGCAACTCCCCCCTGCACCTGAATCCAGCATGTCCGGCTGCTCGCCACCCCCTGCCTGTGAATCTGCCACCAGCTTCCTCGTGTCCAGGTGCAGAGCCCTGCACAGGCTGATTTGCCCTGGGCCCTGCACTCTGCTTATGTTGTCTCTGGATGTCAACACACTCAATAAATAACCCCATACCCAGATGCACACAGCTAATCCTGGGAGCCTGCTCTATAGAAGCAGAATGATATGGGTGTATCCGGTATGCTGACTGCTATCAAACTTTGCAAGTATCTACATGGACAGGTGGAGCCAGGGAGGGTGTGGCAGTGCAAGCAGATCTACTTTGATTCATCAGCTTGGCACTAATACTAATAAGACTATGTAGCACTCACACAATGAGTTCTCTGTCCCCCACCATCTGCACCCCCTTTTCAAAATCCTAGATCTGTACTGTTCCTGTGCACATGGGAAGTATTTTCTATAGTTGAACTATCACATTGTTTCCTGTGTATTTGCCTCAATTAGGTATGGTCAAGTGGTTGTTAGAAACTGTGGAGCACAACATTATTTTTTCTGGGTGGGCCTGAGGACATGTTATTTGATTATTTGTTTGTCTATTTTTCTAGAACTCACTGTGTAATTTTTGTTCTTGTGCAAGTTTTACTACAAAAGGTCATCCAATATCCTTATATGGTTTTGCATATTTAGATCCCTACGTTAGTTGTCAGGTTATAATTTAATAGGTTCCAAATGGAGGAGGTTAAAGATGCCATTCATCCAAGTAAAAGCCAGTTACATTTGTAGTCCCTATGCTCAAGGGAAGTCAGGGACAACTCCAGAGATGTTAAGAAAGACTTTGAAGAGTTGGTTCCATGGCCCAGAAATATTAATTAAAAAAAAATAGGTACAATTTTTTGGCTTTCTTGGGGGAAGAGAGGGGAACTTTATGGCTCAACTGTGAATTGTTCTCTTGGCCTATCTGCATCTCAAGCTGTGATAATTACCTAGATCTGTCACAACAAATCATAGTATAGACAGTCAAAAAGCCTGAGGCTGATTTGATTCAGTCTTCCCAGGTTAGTCTATGCTAGGTAGACTGAACCAATAAGCAAGTGAACACACACTCACTTTTGATTCTGAAAATGCAACCACATGCCTGCAGTGGCCCAGGCAGCTTGGGCCAAGGCTCTGCAAGGCGGGAGAGGGGTTGGGGGGGTTGCAAGGGGGATGCATAGCATCTTGGGATGCTGGGAGACTGAGTTAACTTGAATTTGGAGGGGCTCTGGGACAGAAGTTCAATAAACTGATTTAACCTGAATCTGTTAAGTTTAATACTACTACATTCACCCAAGTTTATCTTAAACTGGTTTTGGCCACATTGAAAGCAGTTTATGTGCATGGAACTTCTGTTGTGTTACAGACATGAACTGGTTTTTGATCATTTATACCAGTTTATGTACAATTTCTGTCCCTAGCCATAGAGTAATTTAATTCCCTCAGTAGCTGGATGACATGCAAAGGTATTTTATTCAGCTCTAAATGAATGTCCTCAAGGCCAACCTAATGGAGGAAGAATCTGCTGCAAGGATCTCAGTCCTTTGAAACCTTACATGGACTGAACCAAGAACCTAGAGCCAACCACCCCATACAGAAACATGTGCCTGAGCTGCACCAGAGTCTGTTGATCAGGGATAGGCCTCATCAGCCATCTTTGGATCCACAGATAAGACCATCACGGAAGACAATCATCCTAGCCGATGCTGATGAAACAGAGGTTAGAGCTTAAACACACTCCCTAGTGATAAGGCTGCAGGAAAAACGCGTTTGCTTCATCTGGGATAAACCATAATGACCAAAAATGAGACCAAAATAATTAAAATCACTATAAGTGAAAAGTTATACAAGTAACTTTTTGATTCACTGGCTTACTTCAGAAAAAGAAAAGAGAAAAAAAGGAAAAAAAAGGTTTTAGGAGTCAAAGTGAAGGATTTGGACAAATATACTGAATTTAAGACAAGCTGCCTTTTGTCAATAAAAGTTCTGTGTTATTCATCAGTGCCGTATGGCATAAAACTCAAGAGTAGATTGATTAACTACAATTTATTTTTATGTGTATTCAGATTTTAACACTGATTATTGGCAAATATTTTCTCCTTTGCTTTCTTTCTCACCTTTTGTTATATTCTCCTATACCTCTGTATTTCATTCGGTGTTCTGCTGGTAGGAGAAAAAGCAGGAGAGAGATAAATGTGCAAAGTCAGTGCTGAAATCTCTCTTTTATTGTGAACGCCACTATTAAACACAAAAATCACTCAGAAGAGACTTCCTAATCACTGCTACATTGAAGTCTTCTGTTTTATAACAACAGTAGTACAAATTTATATTTAAGAGGCATCTGACTTCAAACTACATACTAAAATCAACAGGAATATACTATCTTAAATACTTGAGCAAAACTCAGTAAAAGATACAGTAGGCAAACATTGTAGTCAGCTCAGCAGTGATTACCAACTCATGCTCCAAATTCACTATAAAATGAAAATCAATATTTCCACAAGTTCCTGCAACATAAAAGATAACCTTCATTGATTTTTCTAGACTTAGGCCTCTCTGATAAAATCTAATATAAATTTTCAACCACGAGGATTTGGATCAGAGCAGGGGTGATAAGTCCTGCACATCTCTTAAGAGGTGGAGAATTTTTTTTTTAAAGTGCACGTTCATACTATTTATAATTTGCCCTGTGCAAGTGAAAGCCTTTTCCACCAGTGCTATCAGGAATCTCTTCTAATTTTTATTACTGTGAGGCTAAAGCCTGTTCCAGATAATTTGGAAATTTCAGGGGAATTGTGATAGGGCTGATGGTGCAGCCCTGGCTGACTTGAGAAAAGAGCTAACCCGTAATAGCCTCCATGGCCGTGCTGATTAAATGTTGCCATAGATGAAAGGCCTGCCATCGCCGCAATAAATTAACCAATCACACAAATCCCAAGTCAGTGCTAATCCTTCCTTGATACTCTGATCCTCTGATCAGCTCAAGGAGGTAAAGAAACTGGCTTGTGACGCTTGGTGCTCTAACCCCTGGATTTCATGTACACAACGAGCTAATGATATCTTGCTGACCAGTTCAATGGGATGAACTTCTCTCACAACCCTTAGGGAACACTGTTGTGGCCTTCTTTAAAAAAAAAATGACAAGCACATGGCAGGTTTTGTGTTTTATTATGAAACCGCGGGAAAACTAACCAGCACTTGTTAACCACAATAAGCATCAGACTAAGGCCAAAATACTAAAACATTCTATATCCTACAAGAGCAGGTGACATATTAAGCAGGAATTCATATTAAACAAAGACTAATTATGAAGGTAACTGTTATTAAACTACACAGCACAGCACTGATTTGAGGAGAGGGGCTCCCTAAAATAACACAGTCATTTTATTCTGTTCTTAAGATTTAGGGATGAATACATACAAATATATATGCAGAGACAGACAGACAGAGTGTCTCTTCCTCTTGCATATACTCCTCTATTGTACTGTCACAGTGTGATTATAATCAGATTTAGACATAGACTCATTTAATCAATTAACAGAAGGTCTGAACACATGCAGCGTTTTCTTATTAATTATATGAATGCCGCCTTTCCAATACACTTAGTGAAATTGAGTCTGTGCAGTCTGCATTAGTGTACTTTATAATTGGGGAAACTCTTTTTTGTGCGGTAATTGGTTGCTAAAAGTAAGAAAGCTCTGGGGTTTGCCCCTAGGGTTTCCACACATAAAGAGTTTTGAAAGTACTTCATTATCTCTCTTGGTCAGTTCTGTGAAATTAAAACTGTTTTCCCCTCTTCCTTACAAAAATAGTTTGAATCAAGAATTATTGGAAAATTATGTATTTAAAAAATCAGGAAAGTTCCTTCAGCTCCTGCTCACCATAATAAAGTGAATAGTGTCATGGAAGTCAAATGTTCAACTTGCAGGAGTAAAGTACACTAGAACAGGCATTTGATGAGTAATTTGATTGGAGAAAGCACACTGGACGTAAATTGCATAAGCAACTTATTCAAGAATTGTTTTTTAAATCTAACCAATGTATTAATTTTGTTTTTTGTTTATTTTCATAAGAAAAGGCTTGTAGACATTATACAAGTTGGTAAACTGTTCACATTGAATCAAATGTAGCTTAGAAAAGCAGAAGGATATAGTGAATTAAATAATGTGTGTTGTTTCATTCTTTTGATTTACTGATTTTTAATCCATCTTGCTAGTCCTCTTCCTTTAATTGATACAGTGATCATGTGCATGTCTGTGTGTGTACATGTGTGTGTGTACTGCTGCTATTGCATCTCTCCATGTGACCTTCCCAAGGAAGCTCTTCACATTGCTGGGCTCACAAACAGTTAGCCCAGGAGCAAGTCTCATGGGAATTAATTAGTAAGAACATTACAAGAACACAGCTCACTCTCTGCAAGGCATTATGGGCCAACATTTCCGAGTAGCATAGCTATCTCTGGCAAAAGCTGTTTTCCAAGAACAGCAGATGTTAGAGCAGTCCAGAAAGATACTTAAAGTAGGTTTTATTCAATAGAACCACAGGGGTTGGAAGAAATTAAATGGGGCTCTTCTGTCAAATTTAATCCTTTTGATTTTACCTCTGATGCCTCATATCTGCTAATATATATCAACTGTAGGACTGCACTTATCCAAGTTAACTATACTGCACACTTAAGATTTTAACTTTAACTGGCTACCACAGCAATATAGAAATTCAGCCTTTATGAAAAATGATTAAAATAATGTGCTTTTAAAAATAATACCTCTGGTCATGGATCTTAAATACACAAACTTTGCAGTCTCTGGTAAATTTCAACTAAGGTAAAGAATAATTTAAAGCAGTGGTTTTCAACCTGTAGTCCATGGACCCCTGTGGGTCTGTAGGCTGTGAGTAAGGTGGCCACGATATACGACTATGATCAGTCACAAGTGAAGCACACACACTTACGATTCAAAGGGGTCTGGACCTCTCTTTGAAATTTCCAAAGGGGTGTGTAAATGAAAAGGTTGGAAACCACTGATTTAAACTTTTAATGGAAAAGAAGGTAAGAAAAATATTTTTTAGTTATTATTAGCAAACATTTAAGAGCAAGGGAAAGACAAAAAAAACTCTTCAGGTATATTAAGATTACTCTTAAATCTGTCTTGCTTTGTGAGATGAATAGTACTGATGAAGAACTACCCCTGTTAAGGAAATGATCTCTTCTGGTTGAGGACAGGTCTCAAATGGTTTCACACATCTGTGATACAAACCAATGCAACATCAGGATGAATTTGATCCTCTCTGTTTTAAGATCATTAAGCTGGCAAGCACCGTGGTAAATGTAACAGATTATCTGTGATGTGATGGGATACATTTTGACATCAAGGTCTTTATTTCTGCATGCACAAGTGGCAGCGGGCAAAAGACATGTGCACCTGTGACTGCTTGTAAAAACAGCCTTGTGTTCAGAAGTGAAACCAGTTTTCTACATTTTGATTTGCTGTGGCTCACATGAGCTCCAACATCTGCTTTTCTACTAGTAGCATAGATACAATATCCTTACTGAAGGCTATAGCATTCAGAAGCAAAATTTATAGTGCTAAATTCATCTTTTTTCCAGCATCATAAAATTTATAGAATAGCAGGCACAGAATCCATTGCAATGAAATTACTAAAAAGGCAATAGGAAACAGAACCTACTCCATTTTATTGGACATGGAGAAGGTGGCCTGGGTCCAGAGACTGATTCTATTACATTTTTGCTAGAAATTTTCAGTAATCTTTGGAAAAAAAAATCACAAGCTCTTCTCCTTTCCACAATGTTTCACACACACCACTATATGCTGTCTACACTATTATAATGCAAACAGAAAATTAAAATATATATATTTTGTTTTACTATTGACAAAGAATGGATCCAGCTATGCACTACTGGTTCACACAACATTTTCACCGAACTCAGTGGCTGTTCTGCATGAATAATAAGTACAGGAGAGAGACTGAAGTTTGCTGCAAGGAGAAACCATCTTCCTTTATAACAGACAATCTATGTTTTGTTAAGTGTTTACTTCAGCATGCACAGTGATTAAATTGTCATTTCAAATGTGCTAATGGGCTAAATAAATTTTCACTGCCTGTCTGTGCCAAAGGGGAAGGTGAAGTTTGGGCAGAGTGTCAGAGCTGCTTTAGGTGTAGTATCAGAGTGTTATTTTAAGGTCAGCAATCTGCTTCGAGTGACTTTTCTCAGAAGGTGGGTCAATTAGGTAATTGCGTAACGATCCAAAACATGACAAGCACCATCACAGAGTTCCTACACATTAACATGAACTAATAGGAATGGGAGCTACAAAACATGGTGTGATGCTAATTTAGAAGGAGAAACTGCCACATTTCCACTTATAGATTGCTACAATCTTCAGACTGAATTCTTTGTCAAAGAACAAGGTAATCAAATTTTAAGGTTTTTATTACAATAACCTTGGATCTCCTGGAGAATATTCAGTGAAATATGAGAGAAGTTTTAATACCTGGAAGCACAGCTCCACTACAATAAGGTCAATTTAGGAGCACTATTGAGACTCTAGGCCATAATGACTCCATATGGAGCTGGGTAGTAGCTAAGGTAATAAACTTTTGCAGTGAGATTTCTTTGCTCAGTGCAATACTAGCATAATGTGGCAGTTACTCTTCTTTCTTTCACTGTAGTTTCTTTTTTCCTTTTCTGAACCAACACTCTTGCTTTTTCTTCAGCATCTCAGAAGGTTTGCAAATCCAAGGAAAATAGCAATCAACCTCAGAACGAGAAACTCTGAATACTGTAGAAAAGGCAAAATCCCCAGTCCTCGACCCCCTACACAAAGATGTTTGCATTTGTCTTAGAAACTCTTATTAAATGGAAATTGCTCTTAGTTTCCATAGTAATAAGAAGACACTAAATGCATTTGAGGACAGAGACATAAGAAATTGGGGACAGCTGCGGCCGGCAGATTTGGGACACTGGTATCATGTATGTAACAAATCTTTATTAATAAGTACATTAAATCCCATATTTTTCATTTATAACTGCTGCATAATTTCCTGTTAACACTTCATGTAAATTCCAGATAAGGTAATAATTTTTTTTCAGAATTCTATTTCTGTTTCATTATATGTTCTATACTCTGCCCCACAGGTCAGTTGCATGATTGAAGTTTTATGCCTCATTAAAATTCCACTAGTTAAAACATGGAGACAGAATTTTGGTAATTCCTTTCTCCACTACTACAATTAACCATTACACTGGATTCTTGTATTACTGCAATCCAGGTTTAAAAATTACTGTATGGTGAGATGGTCAAGGGGTCTGAATGTCCTAAACATAAGGCTCTTATCTTTCTTTGCTCCAATGGCTGAAAAACCCTGCACCACCACCTCCCAATTCAGTATTTCTAGCTAGCAGCTGCTATCAGAAACCTAAATAACAAAAATATGCAAACTTGCACACTAATTCCCTTTGGAGATAGATCTTGGCTGCAGCCCTGTCATAAATCAGAGAATTTCGATATGAAATGAGGCAAGCAGCTCTAATCATTTCTGCATTTCAAATTGGATCACTGGCTCAATCACTGGGCTTTTTTAAACTGCTTGCCTAAGAGCAAATGTGAGGCGGGAGATAATTCTGAAGAAATCTCTTCTTTTGTGGCCGTAGAACTCTTTTAACTGTTTCAAGACTGAAGGCCACATTTCAGTGATAATAACATATATCTGCTGCGAGAGATATGGATCCTTAAAGACATCTTCCTTCTCTTTCAACTCATAGAATTCCATCAATATCTGCATATATTATATATATTAATATATGTGTGTGTGCATATGGGTGTTTATGTGCATAAAAGAGAGAGGAGAGAAAAGAAGAGAGAAACATCTGACATGTAGCTTCAGTATATTTCTCCTTAGAATCTTCTCTTACTTTACTCAGGGCACCTACTGGATAGGTAACTTTTTTTTTTAACACTGGAAATGTATTTAAAGATAAACATAAAATTGTAGAAAAATGTGAAAGAACTGAGTTTAAACAAGGGGTTGCCAGTTTCAGGAATACCGTCAGCCTGTTCTTTACCAGTGGTTTGTTGGGTGGAAAAAAAAAAAAAATCAAACGAATAAAATCAAGGTAAACAAAGATCTTCAGTAATCAAATGTGACATCCAAAGATCTCCTCCTTTACCCACCACAGACAAGCCTTGAAATTCTCCTTTATTATACCATTGATTTTCTATTTTCACATCTTATCTAACCCTGTGAAAACAATATATCAGGAAAAAAATTAGCCTGAAAGTCAATTACAGTGTAAACAGCATCCTCTTGACCCTCTATTTTTTGCTCTGAGTATCCCTTCTTTTTTCACTCGAATGATACTACAGGCTTGTTGCAGTTTCAGTGTCCTCACCGCAGTGCTTTGAAATTGAATTTAACTCTATTATCAGCAGGCTTTTGTAATCTCATGTAAGCCTAATAGTGATCAGATGGAATTTTACAGCTAAGCTCCCTGCATTTTGAGGACTAATTTAAAATGTTTATCAAATTTTTGTTTTAGACAGTTAAAACAAAATTCTTATCAGTCTCCTATTTTCACCTTCTAATGCCTGATACTGTATTTCCCTTCTGGGAACTTGTATTTTACTCAGGGATACATAATTTTCTGTTTCCTTCTTTTTCATGTCATTCTTTTGGTAAAATTTAGTGAACTATTTGATTCAACACTGATACAGATGTTTGAAGATTTTAATATGCCTATTTATATAATATCCCTATTACAGCAACCAAGTAAATAACCCTTTTACTGCTTTTCACTGACAACTCTACAAATTACACTGAAATGGAAAAAAACATCCCAAAACCATGCAGTGTCATCAGAGCTTGTACCATCAAATAATCCAAGTCGTATCAAGGTGCAGAAAACAAGTATGCTTTATCAACTGTGAGGGCATTCTGCCAAGGCCTTCCATTCTCCACTTCTGGAGGTTTTTGAAGGCATAAGTAGAAAAACCAAAGGAGTCTCCCAGCAGGATTGTCAAGGATAATGCCAAGAGGGATGGATCTCCATCATTGTGGCCTGGTTCCTCACAGCCACATATTCCTCATATCTGTGGAGCACGGACTATATGGAATTGAAATGGTGCAAGGCTTTTGCACACTCAAAGGTGGCAGGACTCCAAAAAGTTTCAAACCTCCCTTCCCTTCCCTCATCTCTATATTATATATTTGAATGGGTTTTCTGATCTTTTCAATCATGCTCTGGCTAAAATTTTAAAGGCAGATATAATGCAAAGTATTTGCTGCCTTGCTCCATCCAAGCATTTAGTTTAAATGGTTCAATTTAAACTATGTGGGTATTTGACTTCACTGATTTTTGCTCAATGTGCTTACTGGCTGGCAAACAGGCCAAGGGCTGGATCAAGACCGAAAGCAGAATACATTAAAAACAAGTCTCTTCAAGCTAAAAAATAGATTGACATTGTGCTTTCATTTATTCTATGCAACACAATAAATTCAATGTTAATACATCAAACCTCTTGGGGTCTTGTCCAGAAAGTTCAAGGATTTGAATCTCATGAATGCCGAATTTGTATTGTTTTCAACTGAGGTAATTTTGCTGTTAAGTAGAAACGAGTGGCCTGCCTCACCTGCTTACAAGTGCGGGAGAATCAGCCAACTAATTTTGAGCTCACCTCTGTTTTTTGTTACATCTTAGGAGGTCCTGTCAAAAGACCTCATGGTTCAATGAGGAGTTAGAGCCATAAACTAAAGCTATTTTTTGAATAAACAGGGTTCTCTTACCTCTTCAACACACCTACCTATCATTGATAAATATTTCCAATAACCTTGCATTATTACACTAACACCTCCTATTTTGATTATGTGGGAAAGGGCCCAAACTTCTAACACTAGCATGTAGTAGACTTCTTTCAGATCTGAGATTGTTATTCTCCAAAGAATGGCATGTGTCTTTAATAGAATAATTAGGTAAGTGTCCGTAAAAGTTTAGTTGCAGTAACATGTCTGTCTTAATTTCTGTTACCATATTTTCCACATACCTATATTGGTTAAAGAAATCCTGATGACAGCATTCAATTTCCTTCTCAAAACTGTTGCATAAAGAAACTCTCCACACTCACTATAAAGCTTTAATTTTTAGGTTATTTCTCTGATACTGCATATCTCTGCCTTGCATATGTGCAAATTCAATATCCAATGAAATTCCTGTATTCTGTATATACTAGGGCTGTGAGAAGCTTTGGTAGCCGATTCAATTCAGAGGAGGTTCGGCCCAATTCAGAGGCCAAACTGTCAAATCCGAATTGAATCGGGAGACCCATTAAAAGGTCTGAATCAAATCAGAAGCCTCCAAATCAATTCAGAGATTTGGGCAGTCCCTACTTGCCATTGCAGAGAGCTGGACCCAGGCTCCGTAGGGGGAATAGGGGGCAGGGGGACTGGAAGAGGGGAAAGGGGACAATGAGGGGACCTCTGCATGGCCCCATCCCCTGCCAGCTCCCCCAGCCCACTGAGCACCCCCCCACCAGCTGGTGAGTGCAGAGCTTTAAAAAAAAAATAAAGAAGCCCCACCCTCGCTGGTTGCAGCAGCAGTAATTGGGACCTGTGGGGGGCTCATGGCAGAGCCCCCCCTGCACAGCATGGGGCAACAGGGTACAGTGGGGATTGCCTCCCAACCTGGCTGCTGCATTGCACAGGTGCAGTGCAGCTCAGCAGGGCGCCACATGCTGTCCCAGAGCTGGGGTGGCTCCAGCAGTCATCTGGAACTGGGCAACACTCAGCCTGAGTGGTCCCAGCTCCCAGACAGCACACAGAGCCCTGCTGTGCCCTGCTGAGCAGCACTGTACTCTCGCGATGCAACAGTTGCCACATGGGTGCCAGGTAGGGAGGGGTGATCCCTGCTGCCTTGTTCAGTGCAGGGGGGCTCTGCCATGACCCCCAGAGGCCTTGCTACTGCTGCATCTGGTGAGTGCAGGGTGCTTTTTTTTTTTTTTAAAGTGCTGGGATGGTGGGGCTGGGTGGGGCAGCCATGGGAAGGAAGCTGGGGAAGGGAGCAGAGAGTGGGGACATGCTCACTGCCGCCACACCCCCACTGACACTGCTGCCTCCCATTTGATTCAGAGGAGATTAGGCCTGATTTGGCGGGCAAATCTCCAAATCCGAATTGGCTGAATTGAATTGGGACAGTGATTTGAGTCACTGAATCGAATCACTGTCCCTCCAAATTGGCTGAATCTGAATCAAATACTTGCTGCTTTGCACAGGCCAAGTGTATACCACATGGAAACACTTAGACATGACCAGAACCACAGTTGTAGAACGCTAAGTACAGGTAATGTAACTTTCTGCTAAAAACATCTGTTTTAAAACATCTGTTTCTAATAACCACTGAGTGCAACACAGGAGCAGACAGGTGTACACCAGCCACAGAACACAACCAGTTTTCTCTAGGGATGAGTACTTTCTTAATGGCTGCTGCTGAAAAATACATGATGCTTACATTTTCCTTACTGGAATTGGGCTTGCTTGAAACACAGCAGAGTAGAGTAGTTCTCTACAGGAATGTTTGTTTAACCATTAAGTTCAATATGATATTATTAAAACCTGCTTTCCATAAAATACTGAAGCATTTCAGAATACAGAATACTAGAAGGTTTCAACTTGTTGTTACCAGTACATAGGAGATAGAAGGGCAACAGATGTATGTGAAAAGCAGCAGAAACGGTTCCCATTGTGACAGTGTTTTAAAGGTTGCTTGCTATGTGGTGGAAAAAGTGTCTTTTCTTTAGCTCTGGCACCCAGATCCAGATCCTATGCGTTCCTCTGCCTTATTTGGTTTATTTAGTCCTCTGCGGGGTTCATTTGATACTTTAGGGAGAGTTTGGCAGCTTCTCACTGACAAAATTCTGGAAGGTTTTTTGTTTTTGCCAGTTTAGCAGGGGACCGAGCCTAGATGCCCCCCCGCCTTTCAAGGTGGGGAAGTCACAGCAGGAATGAGAGATCACATAAGGATTCAAGGAACAGCTGGAAAGAGAGCACAGGGACGTTACATGCTGTACATACCAGCCTGGGACTGTTCTTACTGAAAGTAGGAGAGAACTTGCTAAAACTTCCACTTCTCAAATTTTATGAAAGAAACATCCTAACAACAGGAAGTGTGGTTGTTGTGCCACCTGTCAACAGACAGTTAATGATCAGAAACATTAAAAAAATTCTGTCTAGTTACTGTACTTAAAGAAGATTTAATGAAAAATAAATATATTATTGCAATGCAGGTGTGGGTGAGCCCACTGTTTCTTCTGTTACAACTCTTCTATTTTCCATGCACCAGCAACTTTAAAAAGAATCAGGGTTCCTCTCTTCTTTGCCAGAGTATAATTTTCTGGTAAAGTTAAAAAAAAAAGTCATTTTAAAAATTAGAGTGAGGATAAAAATAAGCACTTCCCATTTTTTAAAACAAGTCTAACCATTTAAAAAAGCAGCTAAATCTGAAATCTGACTCTTCGCATGAAAACAGCTCCCAGTGAGCAGCCAGCAAGGCAGCACTCTGGAAACATGAGTAGTGAAAGGCAAAACTTTTAGTCCTGTGCAGTATGAAAATTCTGCAGAAGCCATGCCTAACTACTGCAGAGCACCTAAGCATCACCAGCAGTAAGGTGCTACATTTTTTATTTAAAGAAAAACACAAACTTTAAAAAAATTAAACAAACTGCATTATAGCTAAATAATCACCAATAAAAGCCAGTAAATATACAATTTAAAGATGACAGAAATGTAAACTTGGTCATTTTGCACTTAGCACATTACTTTTTTTCTTAATTTTCATTTTATATTTTAATATATCATTTCATGTATTTGTAACTATAGGAAACAAACAATAGAAATATTTCTGAGTTAATGTCTTAGAGAGACTTAACTTTTTATTCCCTGAAAGTTTTTTAATTTTAACTAGGAAAATTTTATGATGAATTAATCTGGTCCCTTCCTGTGAAGACATCTCCCTTTTATACTTTGTTTTTGAAGTTTTCTGCTCACTCTCAAGTGTTAAAAGTACAAGGAACTCCCATCAGCAAGTAAAAGTAAATATGGTCAGCAAGCCATTTTTTGGTGGCTCTAGTATCTTGTTATATAAGAAGTAAATCTTGAAAACAGCTGAACTTTATTTTAAAAATAAACTACTGCCACACTGGTTTAAAAACAACAGTCATCTTCACCTGTTCTCTAGGGTAGGGGGGAAGAGGCCCTTAATTATACTGGCTCCAAGAGCCTCTCTAATTAAAGTGCCTGCAGCATCTCATGTATTCAGCGTCTCATGCTTCAAAATGACGGATACACTTTAACTGAAGCTTGTTCAACAAGCTTGTTCAATGAGCTTTAGTTAAAGCGCCCCAACCACCATTTTGAAGTGCAGGGATGCTGAATACATGAGATGTGGAGGCTGCTGAAGTGTGCCAATTAGCATGCTTCAGCACACTTAATTAACCAAGTCTGCGCTGATGCACTGTAATTACAGTGTATCAGAGCAGCATCCCTGCACGCATATTGGTACCCAATAAGACAAAAAAAGCACTACACCCCCAATAAGATAATTCCTCAAAACATGACTTAACATGTTAACATTAATGATGTTTTACATGTGTGGAGGCTCTGTTCAATTCCAATCCTCAATCCAGATAATATATATGTAGCCACTGCTCCTGAAATTTCTTATGCTTGTGTTTGACTTCATAGGGACTATTCACCGTACATAGTCACAACTGAGACTCAAAGGACCAACACAATACATGCAATTAAACATGCCTCTAAAACTTTTCAGGACTGGGGTGGTGCTTATCAGGTAACTTATTACAGAATTAATGGATCATACAACCACAATGAGTAAAACACAGGCCTCAGGCTTCCCCAAATTATTTCCAATTTTGTTCTTGGCCTATATTTTAGAAAGAGAAAACATCTAGTGATGATTTTAAAGTTTTAAAGATTCTACATGAGCTCTTGAGAAATGAATCTACTAATTAATTAATCTCACCATAAAAACGTGCGCCTTATTTCTGGGCTGAATTTGTTCGCTTCAACTTCTAGCCGCTGGATCTTGTTTTTCTGCTACACTGAAGAGTCCTCTATTATCAAATTTTTGTTCCCCGTGTAGACAATTATAAACTCTGATCAAGTCAACCCTTAACTTAAAGTGAAAACAGATTGAGTTCCATGAGTATTCAGGCACAAAGGACTTTTTCCAATTGTTTAATCATTTTGCAGCTCTTCTCCCAACCTTTCTAATTTATGAACATTCCTCTTGAATTAGGGATGCCAGAACTAGAGAGAGCTGAGAAGAATGGTTAAACCACTTATCCAGCAAGATAACTGACAAAGTCTTCATTTCCTTCTATCTCTGTTTCTACCTGCTTCAACTCACCACCTCAATTTGTTAATATTCTCTATAGAGGTAGAATTTGGAAACTTTCTACATTTACACTCAGTTTGAAAAGGTACACTTGACTTTGAACTTTTGGTGACGCTGACAAGCAACTGGTTTCAAGGTGGTTCTTGAGTGACCTGTATTCTTCTGTTATGTGTTGCGGTACGTTACTGAAACTAAAACTTTACAGATCCCCTTTATGATTATAAATTTACCATTTCAAAGAGGAGATGCCTCACCGAGATGCAGAGCAGAACCAGATGATTCTCAAATTACTTTTTAAGTTGAGTCTATTCTGGGGAAGGAGATGGCTGATATTTTAAATCCCAACCTACACAGGGTAACTACAGATGTTAATTTTAGATAGACCTAACTAGAATTGGTCGACTTAAGTGCTGATCTGCACAGATGTTTGGAGAGGTTAGATCAGGCAAAAATGGCTGGCGTGTTCCAACTTAGGTCACCTCTTCAGGTGAATTAAGTTAGATCAGGAATGGGTTAACTTGATTTAACCGACACCTGTACATGTTCACAACACAGCTCCAGGTTTGAGAAAGACCACCCGCTTGTCCCAGCCCCAGGACTGTGCTTTTCCTACACCACCACCCCAACTCCCATCTTGACCAAGATATTTTTAGCCCCCTAACCCTCCAGCCCTAGATGGGCAAACCCTCCCACGGTCCCAACAACCCCCCTAATCACACCAAACCACACTGGGACCCACTAGCTACCCTCCTCCCTGATCCTACCTGCCTCCTCCCCTGCCCTGACTGACTTGGATCAGGTTCTCAGGGTGACTCATGGCACCGGTGAATGCCTACACAATAGGGACCTGATCTACAATCATGCAGATTAAAGTAAGGCTCCTGATCGTAGATTGGGTCCTGCAAACATGTGCATGTACCTGAAGATTGATCCAGAAGTTGCCAACAGGCTACCAGATGCCTAGAGGCCACCAGGTGACCATGTCCCATCTATGTGTTTGCTCAAGGACTATCTTAAATAGCATCCTGCCTCCTAGCACACAGCTACGTTAATCTGTGACAACAGGACATTCACATGTCAACAAGACAAATGCCTAATGGAGGATCCTACTGCAAAGGAATAAAGTGCACCATTCAAACTGCCAATAAAAAAGAAATTTAGAAAAGATTGAAAGTTTGATTCCAGCATCTTCATTTCCATTGAGATTGAAGTCCAACCAAACAATAACTTTGAGCATTCCAAGAGCATCCTTCACCAAGCCCAAAACACATATAAAAGCTCTTGTGCTAAGTAGTATCAGTTCAAATAAAAAACTTTTCCTGTTTAAGGTCAGAGGGAACATAGATTTTTAATGTAATCTTTTGAATCGTTAAAAAGTGAGAACTGCTGTAAGATAAAACAAAAATTCCATTCAACTTTTCATCTCTGCTTCATTTTACATAGAAATCTTTTCTCTTTACAATTCAGTGCAATTTAAGTATGCTTGTGTAAACATGGATTATACCACATCAGACACTAAGTTAGCTATCTCAAGAGAATTTGTATCTCTGCTGTGTGTAAGTAAGCAGATTAATTCCTAGATCATGCGTTACCTAATATATTTTCAATTCAATTTCTTCTTTTCTTTCTGCACATGAGATCAGGGAAGTGGGATTATTTTATTAATTTAACCAAAAGTTTCCATGTTTTCCCTGTTATCTTTTTAACGCAAAAATCCATCAGTTCCTTGTGTGAGAAACAGTATCGGCAAGGATGTATAAAGGCAAGAGACCTAAGCCCTCAACAACTTACAGACAAATAAATGGCATAGGGAAGTGACAAACTTTTTCTCACAAATCACTACCGGTGGCCTGGAATTCTCACACATTCCAAACCCTGATCTACAGAGGCACCTCCTGCCTGCACTAAGATCAGCTATTGTATGAAATTTAGAGAAGATTATTTATTCATTATCATTTTTGCTAGTTTTATGGAAAATCTGTAAAGGAGTGTATCAGTCAGTTTGTTTTTATTACAGCAGTGCCTGCTAGCACTGTTTAAGGTAAGGGCCTGTCAACAGATCATAGAAGCATAGGATTTGCTGTATAAGATCAGGCCACTGGCACATACGTTTGGTATCTTGCCCCTGGTAGCAGCTGATGTTGCAGAAGACGATGTCACATAAATCACAAGATGCTGCAGCTTAATTTTGCAGTGCTATACATGGAGAGAAGAAGGAGATTCCTTTTTCAGTCCTATATTATTCATCTTATGCCCAAGTATGACATATATATGAGATATGATTACATTGTATATACATATGTATAACCACGCAAGTAATAATTAGCTATAAAATGATCCTGATCCTTTAAAAATGAATCCTATTACCAACATTGTAAGTAAAGTATCATGAATAGGGAAACTGTTTATATATTGTTTTAAGAAATTATTTTTACTTCCCAATTATTACTATCCATTACCTTTTATTTTAACCAAAAACCCATCTATCTCCATGCATTTGCAGTAGCTTTTTAAGAGTCTGCAAGGGTTGAACATTGGTAGGTAGAAAATTATGATGTCCAGGGACCAGGGTCATGCAGGCCACTAGAAGCCCACCACAGAAGATCCTTACTGAAGGGTCTACAATGAAAAGTTCACTTCTCAGTTCAGACAACAGCTAAGCAGAAAGAATGGCCAGTGCTAGCTGAATGGCACCTGAAAGCAAGTGGCAACAAGAGAGGAGGCTGGACTAGTGCCTGCTGATAAAAATGTGCCCTATATCCTAGCCCCTCACAGACCATGGTAGGTGAAATGGGCTATGGACAGAAGTTACACAAAACTGGTTTAAGTGATCAGAACCTGGTTTAAACCTGTAACAGAACAGAAGCGCAAGTGCACATAAACCAGTTTCAAAATGGTTGAAACTGGCTTAAGATAAACCTGGTTGAATGTAGCATCAGACTGATTTGGGTAAAACTGGTTTATGACACTTCTGTCCCAGACCCCTTCCTGGTTTAAGTTAAATCAGAGCCCCTCAGCAACCCATCATGCTTCCCAGCCCTGGGCTGGGCTTTGCTGTCTGCTCCAGCAGAGAAGTATTGAGGGGGCAGGGCAAGGACTGCCCCGCTAGGCAAACCCTGGCTGGGGTCTGAAGCCAGGGAGGATGGTTAAACACCCTTTCCTGGAATATGGAGCTGACCTGCCCTGCCCTGCTCTGCTAAACTTACTGAAACTTACTGCTGGCTGCGACTATGGACTACAAATCCCAGAGGCACCTGGAAGTAGGAAGAGGAAGTGAAGAACAACCCTGCAGAGTCCTGCTGCTGTGATTCTGGACCTTAAGGGGCACCAGGAAAAGGAAGTGGATACACAGCCCATACTGGCTACATGCCAGAGAGCTGTGCTCTAGCATCCCCCAGTTTCTGACCTGAGCCACTGCAGGCATGTGGCTTCATGTCCTGAATCAAAAGTGAATATGTGTCCAGTTGTTTCTCAATTTCATCTCTGCAGGTCAGACTAACCTGCAAAGACTGAACTGATTCAGCCTTGAACTTTTTGACTGTCTGTACTTAGCCCTGGAGACTGTCTTAATCCAAAATGAACAAAGAAGAGTTGAGGTGATGTAAGGAAAGAAAGAGGGAAAGAGATATGATATGAGATCATGGTGAGAAAAAATACATGATAGTAGACAAGAGGAAAGGGAAGGTAGGTGCACAGGAAGATAAAACTAGGTAATTAGATGGGGCGGGAGGAGAGAGAGAACAAGTATGCATGCATAGTGAAAAGGGAGAAGAATAAAACATTAATAGCATTTGAACTCTTCCACACTGACCACAATAACTGTCTCTCCTGTGGAAGAGCCCACAGCCCCTTATAATCAGCTGCTCTAACAGAAATATTCAGAAGTCAAGGATGTGAGCAGGGTGCCAAATTTGAGGATTTCCATGCAGACATGCATCAGTAGAGGCTGCCACACACCTTTATTAAATAATCAGCCACACGTGCCAATAAATAAATTGTGTTACAGGAATAAATCAGTGCTTGGGCTAGAACTTGGGTCCCAAGGCACCTTAACAGCATCTTCTTCAGCTAAGTTAAAGACATCTGAGGTGCCTGTACCCCTTATCCACAATTTCCTTGCATCACCCTCCCTACATGAGCCAGAAATCATTCTTACTAATACCCATACCAATACAGACTTGAATGTGTATTCCACACTAAAGGTCAGACTGAGTTCCCATATATACATTTTTAAAATATGTATTTAAAAATCTAAGAAAAAAATGCACTGTCTTAACAAAGATCTTTTCTATAAGACTTTTGAGAAATTATTTTTGCTCTCACCCTTGCCTTCAGAAAGCGATGTTCATATAGAAACTTAAAATTAATACAAATGACTGAAGAGGCACAGCACCATTACAAAGGATTTACACACAACCGTCTTATCAATACCAACCTCCTAGCTCTTAGACTCCTAAAGACAGAAATATGGAGCTACAAATAACATTCATTTCCCAATTGCTATGCCAACCAGCTCTTGTTATTATAGATATTTGCATTTGACTGCCTGTTCTATATGAGGCACAGGGATACAAGACTATCATCAGCAAGTATTTTTCCCTTATCCACGGCATAATCCATACTATGATCATGTGCATGTTATCAGACAGTTTAATCACCCTTCTTCTTGATAAAGATCCTACTACTTGGCAATTTGGAATTTTTGTTTAACACTTTCACTTTCGGATGCTAATCCATCAGTTATGAATTTAAAGGGACTTGTCCTAGTATAGCCAAAGAATGGACTTCTCATGCTGTCAGTTTTTGTTTCACAGAATCATAAAAGTAGGGTCGGAAGGGACCTTGTAGATCTTCAAGTCCAACCCCCTGCCTGGGCAGGAGAAAAACTAGGCTCATATGATCCCAGCTAGGTAGGCATCAAGCCTCCTCTTAAAGACCCCCAGGGTAGGAGCCAGCACCACTTCCCTTGGAAGTAGGTTCCAGATCCTAGCTGCCCCAACTGTGAAGTAGTTCTTATGGATGTCTAATCTAAACCTACTCTCCAACAACTTGTGGCCGTTATTCCTTGTTATGCCAGGGGGCGCTAGGGGAAACAAGGTCTCTCCCAAACCCTTCTGGTCCCCCCCTGGTGAGTTTATAGATGGTTACCAGGTCCCCCCTCAGCCTTCTCTTGTGAAGGCTGAACAGGTTCAGCTCCTGCAGTCTCTCATTGTAGGGTCTGCCCTGTAGTCCCTGGATCATGCGGGTGGCCCTCCTCTGGACCCTCTCAATGTTGTCCACATCCCTCCTGAAGTGGGGCGCACAGAACTGGATGCAATACTCCAGCTCTGGCCTGACCAGTGTTGCGTAGAGGGGGAGGATCATCTCTTTTGCCCTGCTAGAGATACACCTGTGGATGCACAACAAGGTCTGGTTAGCCCTGCCAACTGTGACCTCACATTGTCAGCCCATGTTCATCTTGGAGTCAATAATGACTCCAAGATCCCTTTCTGCCTCCGTGCTCTCAAGAAGGGCGTTTCCCATCTTATAAGTGTGCTGCTGGTTACTACTGCCCAAGTGCAGCACCCTTCACTTGTTAGTACTGAAACATATCCTGTTTTTGTTAACCCACCCCTGTAACCTATCCAGGTCTTGTTGCAGTCTTTCCCTCCCTAGTAGTGTGCTCACCTTACCCCAAATTTTGGTATCATCAGAAAATTTAAACAGGTTGCTTTTCACCCTGTCATCCAAATCACTGATAAAGAAATTGAACAGCGCGGGCACAAGGACCGAGCCCTGGGGGACTCCACTGCCTACTTCCCCCCAGGTCGAATATGGCCTGTCCACTACCACCTTCTAAGTACTACCCTTCAGCCAATATGCAATCCATCTGACTGTGTAGGCATCAATGCCACAGTCGCCTAGTTTTTTAATGAGGATGGGGTGGGAGACGGTCTCAAAGGCCTTGCTAAAGTCCAGAAAGACTATGTCCATGGTGACACCTGCATTCAGTGCTTCACTTTACTGGCCTCTATTTTTCATTTCCACTTTACATTTGGGAACTCATTAGAAAAGCAGGCACACCCTTCCAATATTTTCTTCAAAGAGGTGCAAGTATAGGTTGCAAATAGCAGTCTTTAAGAATTCAGTCTTTTTTTTCCCATCCATAAACTGTTTGTAAATATACTGATTTTTACAATCTATTTTGTTTTCATAATTATATGACTAACAATTTTAAAAAACATATTTCTGCTCTTAGTTCATTAATGAACTGTGACTATTCATTGTGAGGTTTGTGTCAGGGCTCCTGAGATTCAAACCCTGATTCATGGCACCTTCAGGCAGAGGGCCAGGCTGTGGCCCCACGAGGAGAATAGCACCTCCCTCCGCTCAGCCTGGGCCTTCCCATGAGATTCATAACAGAAGACTAGGTGATCTGGCAGGACCAATGGAGGCCACAAGCCCTCAGTGGGAGGGCTATAAACCTTTCACTTTCTGAAGGGCATTGTCCCTGCAATAATGCTTCCAGCATTTCTGTTGTGGACCTCCTTGCCTGACTCCTGTCTTGGACCTCCCAGCTGTGAACCTCTCCTGTTTCTGCCTTGCCTCTACCTCAGACCCTTCAGTCCTGCCTCCTGCCTTGCATCTCAGTGCCTCAGCTTCTGCTTATCCTGAGTATAGAACTCTGTGATTCCTGACCTCTGACTATAGACCTATTTGACCCCTAGCATGATGCATTGGACTTGGACTGACACTTAGTATTGTGAACCTTGGCTTCAGCTTCTGAATTTATAGTATTGTTGATCCTTGACTTATGAACCATCATCCCTCAAATCTGCCTTCTATCTGCGACACTATGGCCTTGTGAATAAAATGCTGGACTGACACGTAAGGAACCTAAAACTTCCTGCATGATGCTCAGCAAGTCACTTAATCCTTCTGTGCCACAATTCCCCATCTAATACTATACTCTTTCTCCAGCCCTTTATCTGTCTTGTCTGTTTGGCTTGTAAGTTACGTAGGGTAGGGACCACGTCTTACTACATTAGCACAAATTGAATGTTACAGTAATAATATGGTCATCTATGATATTATATAACATAACTTTTCCCTATCTGCTCCTGTCTCTGTTATGGTTTCTTATCTGTTCTCCTGCTCTAACCCTCTACTTTTCTTATACCATCTCATTTCCTGATGTCCCTCATGCACACTCTCATTACCTCTTCTCCTTAACCTATCACTCTCCTCTGACCCTTTCCCAACACAATACAGTTTTGCTTTAGGCTCTTCCATCCTTAAAATTTGGTGGGCTTGGATATCACTTATCTTTCCAGTTACTATCACTCCCCTTCTCCCTTTAATTTCTATTCTCAAACACACTGTTTGGAGTTTCACTTTTCCAAATCCATCCTATACCGTCCTTGAACTAGCTTCCACCCTTTACAGTCTAGTGAAATTATTCACTGATAACTACTTCCTAGCCAAATATCAGCAATAGTATGCCACCTTCATCCTTCTTGTCACTGTTTCATAGAATCAACCATGCTCTTGCAATCTTGTCCTCCCTTGGTTGCTATGCTGCTGTCCCTGATTCTCCTCCTACCTTTTTAATAGCCTTTTCAGTGCATCCCTCAAAGCATCCTTCTCAACATTCCTCCAGTTTTCTGTGGGGGAAACAAAGAGTTCTGTTTTTGGTCCTTTTGTCTCCTCTCTTACTTCACATGTTCTGGGAAATCTGTAAACTCAAATTGAAATACCGTCTCTTTACTGACTCACTTTACTACCTCTCTGCCCAAAACTCATCTTCTGTCCAAACTAAAAACTTGTCCAGCCTCTCTGACATCTCCTTTAGCCATCAAATCAAGCTCAATATGAATAAAAACAGAGCTCTGAATATTTAACTCCTGGCCTTACCCCCATCTTCTTATAACTCTGGACCTCACCGCCATATACCAATCAGGTTTATTGCCTTATGGTGTTTATAGATACACTCTGGGGTATGGGGGGAGGAGGGGGAGGCGGTGCGCTTTAATTAAAGCAGCTCTGAGAGCCACACTAATTAAAAGCGCCCAGAGTGTCACATGTATCAGCATCCCCACTCTGAAAAATGACAGCATGCCACTTTGAACCAAAGCTTGTCAAATGAGCTTTAGTTTAAAGCACCCTGGTGCCATTTTTCACTGCACGGACACTGTTACACGTAATTACCATGCTCCCGCAGACTCGATTAATTACAGTGCATCAAAGCAGGCTCCCTGCATGTGTGTAGGAGCTCTTAGTGTCTGCTTCCATTTGGACCTCTCTCTTGCTAGCCTGGGTACCAGGACAGTTTAGATGAAGCAGTACAGAGCTCAGGACAGGCTAATTTCTTTAAGAATTTGTGTAAATTACTTCATGCTATGCTTCTTGTTCACGTTGTTGGACTGCCTCTGGTACCTGAGCTAGGTTGTTTAAGGTCAGCATGGACATCCCAATACTATGCTGCAGTCTATAGTGTAGATATACCCTTATATTGCAAGCTCGTTAAGGTGAATTCTATCTTTTGCTTGTTTGTATGATGCCTAGCACAATGGAGTCCTAACACATGATTGGTGCTGTGGTAATATAGATAACAAGAAAAGCAACAACATATAAGTTGCAAATAGTGACAAATGAAGAAAACAACTAGAACTCAAGCTCTAATTTTCATTCATTTCTTTCTTTAGTGTTTTTCCAGAAAAATTTAAAGAACAAGGGTTGAAATCTTGGCACCACTGAAATAAATGGGAACGTTGTAATAGACTTCACTGGGTCTAGACTTCAAGCTTTCATTCCAAGAGATGAACATATTTATCAGATAAGCCTCTTTCCTGACTGTACTGTATCTCCTTGGCACTGCAGTATTGCATGTAGCCTTAAACTTTGTTTTACTGGCTACCTAAGAATTTTGCAGTGACAGTTTTCAGTTGGTATAGGGGCAGCATAGCAGCTTATCAGTACCACTTTGTGAAGGGCGTTTAGCTAGGAGAAAGGAAGTATTGTAAGAATGCTTCTATGTTCCTGTTATTCCCAGTGGCAGTAATGAAAATCCTGGACACAGAAGTAAGTTAAGGAAGAGGCCTACTCTAATTTACCATATTTTCTCACACATCACATCCACCCTTTTCCCAGAAATCACCCCCCGCCCCAATTGCCTTATCAAGAAAAAATGATGCTTCTGCCTAGAAGGAAGAGAATCATCTATTTTGATTTCTGCTTCAAAACCAACTGCCCAGCAGAAGTCAGTTCATTTAATGCCTCATTGTTCTCCACTCCATCGGTATTAATGATTTCCTCTCCTGTCAATGCTCTTGATGTTCCACTAATCACACTAACCTTTCTTCTGGTAATTTTGCTGTCTGTTAGCTGCTCCTGGTCTCTCTTCTCTGATTTCACAGCCATGTGCATAACTTAGCTCTTTTTGAAATTATAGATCTACCCACAGAGTCTAGTCTTCAACAGAAGCTAGGGTTAAGCAGGAATGGGAGGGTGAGTGACAGAACTAAAGCTTAAGCTCCGTCCCTGCTCTATTCAGTCAGAACTCTGGAAAAACCCTTTTTCTTCATTACACATCTCCAGGAGACAATGATATGTCAACTGCTAAGTTGGTCCCAGATGGTTTGAGAACTAGTGGCCTGAAAAATTAGTTGCTCTCTTTCTTACTATACTACAGGACTTGAAAAACTATATTGAACACAATTCATCTAAAAACTGGGGCAGCATTTTTTAAAACAAAAATAACACTTCCTTAGGACTTTTAGAAATTTCTAGAAAATTATCTACACTGTATGAACTTGAAAGCTATTACTGAAAGGAGAATTTAGACAACTTAACAGAGAGAAAACTGTAAAGAATATGAAGAATAATTAAAAACTCTAAATTTTAAAGAAAAATATGAAAAAATATGCATAACTAATTATATTGTTTTACAGCTGATTGACTCCCTTGTCAGAAATATCAAAAACAAACTTGTGCAAGAGTGCCCTTTATCCAGGTCCCCAATTGTAATAATTTTCATGATAAATTCTCCATTCATTTGTTCTGTTGATTTAACATCTATCTTCTTAACAGGAAAGTCTCCTTCCCTAAAAAGGCATATCTTAGACCCCTTCTACATATTATGTTTATGCCGTGATTAACATGATGATCATAGCATAGATGGAAAATGTGCTACACATGCACCTAATTTATGTTTAGGACACGATCCATAAAAATATTCCACATATAATGTAGAACATTTGAAGACTTTTATGGCTGGTTTGTATGGTGCGTTAAACATGACATGTGGCCGAGGCCAACAATCAATTGATTATTCGTACCACCCCAAGACTTGGGGTGGAGGGGTTGTGGGGAGTCGGGGGGAATAAGCTTCCCTGCCAGGGACTTTAAACACTGGCAGTTCTGGCTGGGCTACCAGGTGTGGGGACTCGAATATCTCTGACCACAGAGTACAGATATCTATGATCATGGAGTATTTTATTGAAAGAATACATATTTGATAATATAGAAATGCTTTTCCCCATCCTTTAGATTTGTTATAACTAGAAAATAGTAAAAGTGATACGTACATTTCCATTATTCAAAATTGTATATTGATTTTATTTACAGTACACTAACACTCCTTCTTTTTTATAGGCCAAACACTGCCCAGATAACCAGACACCTACCTCAGAGCAAAATAGACTGATATAGCCAAAATACTGGCAAGTTACTTTTTGCATATTGCAATATATTCTTATTCATATCTTTGTGATATTAAAAGAATAAGTGGTAACATTTAATTGAATTGAGAGTCATACTGTAATAACCTTATAAAGTGGCAGTATTGAAGAATTCAGTCATGATTTAGTGCAATACCTTTGCAAAGATCTGTTTTCATTTTTCATTTAATCATGTTTGGGGTTTGAAAAGAGACCAACTTTTAAAAAATTCCATGGTAATATTTAGGCACATAAGCAGTATTGATAATTCCATGTAAATAATGAACAAGGCACGTTATATTAAGTTTAAAACTTGTGTCTAGAGTCTATGTCCTTCAAGTTCTCAGAAAACTATGCTACCAGGTGTATGAGCTCAGGCTGGAAGACAGTCCTACATGTCATCGCAATTACCCAGCTTAAGTCACAGAGCAGGCTGTAGGTTTAGTGAGTTCCATATCAAATGTGAATATTTGTATTAAATGTTAGAGGGCTGTTCACATTTTGTATCAACAAGAATCTAAGTCAGTAAATCCATAAGGAGATATAAGAGGCAACCACTTAGCGCTAGATAAAAAGAAAGACAGACAGGCTTCGTCTTTTTAAATAGAAGGATATTCGGTTTAATAGCATAAATGGAAAGTACACTATGGCTCAAAATAAATTATAGGATCGGCTGGGAAATATGAATTCAACTTCATGGTTGTGAAAAGTATTGAGATTTTAAAGTTTGGTTTTGTTCCACATTGCAATGAATCTAAGACTTTTACAAAATGTTTCACTACAGAGGTGAGACATACTCATCCCATAATTGCCTGGTGAGTAGATTTGGGATAGCCAAGTTAAAGCTGCTGCTCCTCTGGATTCAGAGCAAGAGCTGAAGAAGTTTCACCCAAGCTTCAAGTCACTGACCCAACCATAAAGCAGAATAGTCAGTTACTTTGTACTAATCAATCTCACTGAGGGACTTTTCAGAGTTGAACAATTACTTGCATATTAACAGAGCTAGAAAGAGATACTGACTCTATCCCCACACGAATGAGACAGAACAAAGACATGAATCTGAGTCTACAACATCACACGCAAGTGCTTTACCTCCTGAGCTTCTTAAGTGGGTTACTGTGACTGAAAAGTCTATCTGGGCCTGAGAAAGTGTCATCTAAACTGACGTGTTTCTGTGCAGTTTTGATTTCAAAAGATCACCATCTTTCCAAAAAAAAAAATTAAAAAAAAATCATAGAAACTTCTTGCCTAGCTAAAATAATGCACAGTAACACCACTGACTATACTTTCTAGCAGAACAGTATTATAGGACTTTATGCTTCTTAAATGCTTACTTATCCAGTCCTATTTCTTTAGTATCAGCTGAAAAGATTTTAAACTAATTTCTGCCTAAACAAATACCTGGAAACACACACAAACACACACATATACACACACGCACGCAAAAGCACTACTCTTTCTCCTTCTCCCTGTAAGAGGACTCATAGCTGCTGCAATGCGTATACAATACTCAACAATGCTGGGCAGTGAGACCAAGAGCCACAAAAGTTGCTGGGGCACTCAGTGTCCCCATGCTTAATTTTTAAACACCCAGCTGCCAAAGTGGAAATCACATCCCCAGGTTAGGAACCTGAGTTCCCTATACAGTGCACAGAGAGAGACAAGCCTAAGAATGAGAATCACAGCAGCAGAGAGAAGTAGTTAGCCATGAACAATAAACCAGCATACTAAGCAAGGGGGATGCCAGATAACAAGAAAAGTCAGGGAGCAGTACTGGATTTAGGCATTAGCTAAGAAAGCTCAGGCTTAGGGCCTCACATTATGAGGGGCCTCTAAGCAAACCCCCGGGCCTCGAAGGGTCAGCTGCCAGACTGAAAGTGACCACAGACTGGCAAACCACAGCCGTGCAGAGCTGGGGGAGACTCAGTTGAGGTTTGGGCCTGATCCCCCGCCCGAGGAGTAGACGTATCCTTACTTGTGTCCCGGTCGGAAATCCCAGCTGCAGGGCTCTGCACGGTGGTTCACAGTTTGCTGGGCCACGGCTGCTTCCAGTCCACAGTTTGCCAGGCCGTGGCACAGAAAGGTTGGGAACACCTATCTTAGAGCCCCATCCTGTCATAATCCGGTTCTGCCAGGGAGGTGTATTTGAAATCCTGCCTCCTCCCAGAGTTTGAATTTCCCTGAAGGCCTGAGTTACACACTCACACCAGCTTGGGATTCGGAGCCACAAGGCCACTCTAGGGGTTGCACACCAAATCATTCTGTTAATCACAGACTACTGCTTCACTCTGATCTTTTCAGCTGAGGCTGGTTGTGGAATCCTCAGGCTTTATGTGTAGCCTGTGGTTAGAGCACCTCTTCCAGCACTCAGGCCATGCCCTAGACCCAGGCTGGAAGGAAGGCAGAAACCCAGGCTCATGGGGATACTCTCCACCCCTCCTGTATTGAAGCTGTGCTGCTGTGCAGACAGAAGAGAGCACAAGAGAGAGCAAAATGCTGTAGCTAAGAGAGGGAATAACTTGAGTTTTGGTGCCTACTCACAAGGATGTTTTCAGATTTTATCTGGTGACTGTTTAATGCAGAAGGCAAAAACAGCCCTGGGGCTAGGGACTATAACTCAAGTCTCTCCCTTCCAGGTGCATACCCTCATTACTAGGCTACATAATCTTATTTCCTATTGTGCTCTCCTTTTCTTAGGACACTCTCCTGGTTCCCTACGAGCTGAGAAAGACCTGAAACGGGTGAGCAAAATACCGCCCGCAGGCTGGATCTAGCCCACCAACTAATTGGATCCAGCCCATAGGCAGGTGCCCACCAATTGCCTGTACCTGGCCTGTGGCTACCCTTGCAGTGCTATCTGCCTGCTTCTGCCCAGGACAGCCCAAACCATGCTTTTGCCCAGGCATGCCATGGCCTTGGCCCTGGCCAGCATATACAGCTTCCTGGTGGGGCTGCTCCCAGTGCAGCTTCCCCTGTCTCCAGCAGCTCCTCCTTCTGACCCTACTGCACTACTACAGGCAGCAGGTAGGGCAGGGAAGTAGCAGTGAACAGGGGGAAGCTGCAGCCAAGCAGCTCCTGTTCCAGTGCATGGGGCTCCAGGTTCAGCTCCCAGCTGCCTTCCACCCACTTCACCTGTCCAGTGCAATGAGCAGTGCCGAGTGGAAGGCAGCCCTGCCAGAAAGCTGTACATGCTGGCTGGGGTCACAGTGGGTGCAGGCGGAAACATAGTGCAGGCTGCCCCAGCAGAAGTCGGTGGGGGTTGGTTCCATGTGGAGCATCGCAGGAGCAGTCATGGGTCAGGTACAGGGCAGGATGCAATGCACCTGTACCACCTGGTCAACCTTTACTGCATGCATGCCTTAGCCTCCCCAACCTCCCACCCCCAGCCAGCTCCTAGGATGTAGTGCACAGGTAGCCCCTCCCCCACACATGCACATCCCACCACAACTCCCCCACACCCCTCCTACCTCTCCCACACACAATGCACAAGAGTAAGGCTTTATTTTGAGCAATTATGCAATCACCTCTATATATGCTACTCAAAAACACATAAATCGGGACAAGGGTGTACTTGGTAACTGTGTTGAACTGAGACAAAAAGACATACCAAAAACTAGAACTCTTGGTTCCAAAATGATATCTTTTTTAAGATCAACTGGAAAATCGCAAGAAAATTGTCCTTTTCTAGAAGTTTCAGGATCAAAGTCCCTTTGTCAGGCTCTGGGAAAAGTATAGATGGTACAAGGGGGTAAAAAGTCCCCATAGGTAGGAAATAAATCCTAATATATTTTAAAATAAGTTTTGACTCCAAAACCTTGCAAAAAAGGATAATTTTCTGGTGATTTTCCAGTTGGTCTAAAAAAAGGTATCATTTTGCAACCAAGAATTCTAGTTTTTTGTAAATCAGGACAAAACTTTTTTTAATAAAACTAAAAGATGTTATAGTAGATGTTTGATTTTTAGTATAAAATTTGTCTTTTATCCATAATTTGTTAAAATTATTTTTTGAAAAATTTTGTGTGTATGGCCCTTGATAGTTCACCAAAACTCAATGAGTGGTCCATCAACTGAAATAATTGACCACCCCTCACCTAGAGCCAAGGTCTCCCACTTCCTGCAATACCTAGCACTGTTCCAATCTGTAAGGTATTGTATAAAGTTAAGCAGCACCACAGCCTCCTCCTTCAGCTGTTTCTGAATGAAGGCAGCCTTGAGTGTTGTGTTTTGTCCTGAATTCTATAATGCAAAGGTGTGTTTGGCATGCTCTGAGCTGGCATGCTTACCTAGTTGGCTCTCTCAAGGGAACTAGGCCTAAGGTTAACTAGTCTGTGGATCCCAAATGAGTTTAGATACAAGGCAGTTATCCAGATACTCAGCCCTGCCAAGTTGGTGGTACTTGCAGCATGGACAGAAGCAGACCTGTCTAGAAAATAATGTTAATAGCAAAAACCTAGGTACCAAACTAGTAAGGTACAGGCTTTGTAGATTGCATTCTTGGACGTAGAAGCATAAATTGTGCTCAAATCATACATTAAGTGCTTAAGTCTTTTACTGAATCTGGTCCTTGATGTACTATGATTGTTACTGATTACACTAATCATAAACATCTTGCCACTTTGTACCCCACTCCTATATACTTCTTTGTTGTAGTAGCTTGTCCTTCAATGGATACAGCAGCAGGCTAGTTGAAGGAGGGTGTGTGAATATATGTCATAAGGGACCCTTCTCACTGACTGGGATTTCTGTATGCTACTGCCATACAAATTTGTAATACTGAAAATAACGCTAACCACTGGTATTTAGCAAGGCAGTAACATTTTCAGAAAGTCCTTCTATTTACTTTTCACCAAGAAATGCAGCAAAGAATGCACTTCGTGACAAGATGAAGCTGTACAATCTCATCCAACAAATGATCTCACTCTGACCCTCGCACTAACTTTGCTATTAAGCAAAAACAGGCACATTTTCAAATATTGATTCCAACTAATGTCTGATCCTAACAGGCACGATCTTATCAAGGCCCCACTATAATAGAAAGAGTGTCAGAGTTAAACAGAATAGGTTTAGATAAGATCACAATCTTCTTCACAATGATGTGATTGTATCACTGAGTAAGTATAGTATTCAGAGTAATTATCATTAATAGATATTGGCACTGGGAAGAGCAGTCACAGTCAAGACCTAAACAAATTTGTGCATGATAAAACAATTTTTATCTGAATGGTGGCTGCAGATTTTCTTATGTGCCCTCAGAAAGATTTTGCCAGCTATTTTTCAAACTTTAAAATGATGGCTATTCTATTACAAGAAAAATTGTTGAACAGAAACGGTGCTGCTTTTAACTTGCTTAGTATGTTCCAGGGTTGCTTAGTGGAAAATTGCCCCTATAGCCTTCATAGAGGTGTATTTGTCTCTCTTTCTCTCAGTAGTATTCAGCCTGCTTATTTTATTCACTGATTCCACTCAGGGTAGATGGAAACCTGCCCTAAGTTCACAAATGGAAGAATGAAGGCTCAGCCAACTCTATGGTGGCATTCCCTGTTCCTGCACAGGGGTGTGGGCCATGTGGCCATGCTAGGAGGAGGTTTATATAATACTATGGAGTTTATCTAATTTTATACAAGGATGTGTATATATATATTTATATTTAAGGATATATACTACGTAGTTTATGTACTAGCCAGGTGTAGTGCTGTTGCTTTATTTACTGAGGGCCAAAGGTAATCCTATTGACCCCATGGCTGTTTTCTTGGTCATATTACCCATTTCATGAAGCTGCTTCCATGGTGGGGCTATCCTTTCCAGGCAGCTATTCTCAAGGACCAAAGCTATAGTAGACATAGTTTTTTGCCCCAGATCTGTGTTAATCCTTGAAGGTTCAACGAGTTTTTGATTATATGTTTGCCAAAGAAAATAGGAATGCCCACTTCTAATGTAGGGAAACCTCTGTTAGGGACTTCTCATGAGAATTCTTCTTGTTATATTCCCTCCTGCTGCTTTTACAACAGTAGGGGGCAAAATAACCAACAAAACAGGAAATGCAGATAATTTCTAGCTACTGGAAAAATGAAATGCAATTTCTCTCTTCAGTCCATAATCTGATAAACAGGGTTGTACCATAGGAAGAGGAGGAGCTTGGTTTAGGATTTTAAAAATGTTAATTGTTCTGAACATGATTTTAGAGAAACTGTAATGGTTTTGCACATTTTTAAAAAGTATTTCAAATGTTTGTGATATTCTGTATTTACAAACTTAATGTTCCTGAAACTAAATCTTATTCTAAGAAACATTTTTTTTTATACACACACACACCCATTTATTTCAGATTTGCCAGATTGTGCTAGTATCTCTCTCAGTCCAGCTTGCACAGCTGAAAAAAAACACTATTTTGTAAGAATGCTGCACAGTGACAAAACTCAATCGTAAAAAGTTCTTTTAACTTATTAAACATATCATTTTTGGGAAATAAGTAGGAATGGGCAATATTTATACGTGTAGAGGTGTATAAATAGACTTGTCTGGAAGAATGCTACGTCTATAGTGACAACAACACTGAGCTCTTATGTATAATTTTTTGATCTTTAAATTACTTAAAAACATTTGCTAACTCTATTAAACTTAATATCAATTCTATTGTTATAAATTAAAAAAGAAGAGTACTTGTAATGATTACCCAAAGCATCACTCCTATACATAAAAAGCACACATACAGCCTTTCTACTTATCTTTTTGTATTTGTCTTCTCAAATGTGTGATTAATTCCAGAGCACTGAAATCTTTTTGATAATCACTGAAGATGAATGTATCACTGCAATCAGCAAAGCACTGAGTGCTTCCAGCTGTTAACACAGTAAAGTAAAACAGAGCCATCTACATACTTGGTATCTTTTCTAAAAAAATATACTCATTGACCTTAACCCGATCAAACCAGTCCCATCATCAAGGTCATACGCAGTAACAGATACATATCTATATATAGAGGTGTACACAAAAAGCATTCTAAAGGCTCAATCCTGTGAAGTACCAAGGAGCCTCAAATGCCATTGCCTTGAAGGAGAATTGAAGGTGCTCAGCACCTTACTGGGTGATCTGCATCCTGTAGGAAGGAGCCCTAAGTGTGCACTATTCACCATGTGTTATCTGTGACTGCTGGGCATTCCTTTTTATTGAGTACCATTTTCAGTGGATAACACAGGGAAATATAAGCTAAAACCAAAAAAGCTACCCTTCGCTTACATATGCTTACTTTGAGACAGGAGGCCTATTTTCAACACTGTCCTGAACAAACAATCCTGACTCACACAGCAAAGCAGCAAGGTCCTGTTGCCCCCATCCAGCCTGATTTCCTGGTTGCAAAGGTGGTGGAAGCAAGATCCTGGTCCCTTCCTCAACATTTTGGGAAAGTGGTTTATGAGATGGAATCAAAGCCTTCAAGCAGCCCTGGATCTGCACTCCTAAGACAATCCTGTTCTTTATGGCTAAGAAGCCAACAGAAAAGAGGAGAAGAGGATCACAAAGTAACATCTGTTAGCCTGGTCTTTGCAACATCCCTTCACAGCATCTGACAAAGTAAGCTCTTACAAAAACTTATGCATCTCTGATTCAGTAACTTGAGGAGGATGTGGACAGACATATTGCTTAAAATGTTCTAAATGCACTTCAGCCTTCGAGATTCTAGATATGCATGCCACCTCCGAATGGTTGAAACTTCCTGGAATGTTTCAAAAGCATACCAGAAAAATTGAGTACTATTTTGAACCCCCACATTGAACTCGTTCAATGTTACGTATAAATGCAAGAGGGGTACCTAGGGGGAATACAACTAGGACTCCACTACCAAAAGATTTATTGTTTGCAGAGCCCACAGTTTATGGGGGGTGGGGAAACAAAAAGCCTCCATGTTGGAGCCTGGGTGAGGGTCCTATGCTCATTTGAAGCTGGAGGTTTGGAGGGAGGGGGGGCAGGAGGATAAGTAGCCAGGTGCTAGGAGTCTATCTGATCCCTGCTTGTAGTTTCTGGAGGGGTGGGTCCTGACCCCAAGAACTCCCCATTTGTGCTTGCATTGGAAAGTATTTTGGCAGTTTCAGTTCTCTGCTACAAATTTCCAGGCTCATTTGGGACAAGGTTGGAGTGGAGAGTTAGCCAGGTGCTGGGGGGTGGGCACTGAGTGATGCCTGCTTGTCATACCTTGGGGCAGGGTGCTCCAGAGCCCGCCCCCCCCCCCCCAAGAATGAACTAATGACCATTCAGAGCAGGGTCTGGAGCAGGGAAGGAAAATGAACAAAATGCTTTTTCAGGGCAGGTCTTGTAAAAACACAGAAGTAAAGTTCTTGGTGGGGGGAGAGGCAGAGGAGCCAGGCCTCACAGAAACTCTAAGCAGGAGGCAGACAACCCCTCAGCACCTATCTACTCCTGCCCTCCCCCCTCCCATGCTTCAGCCCCAAGTGAGGCTGGGACCTCACCAAGTGGGGTCCATTTCCCATGAGGGAGTCCAGGCTGTTCTCCTCTCACTCACACCCGTGCGCTCCCAGTTAACAACACATTTTGGTAAAGTGTAACAGTTTTCTTTATTAAACTCAATCAAGTCTTTTTTAACTTAATGTTTGTGAGAAGGGGAAGCAGAAGATTGAAATTGTGGGAAATGCCATCTTCCTTTCTTGGCATCCAGTCAATACATGCTATTCTTCCCCTCTAGGGGAATCCTGGGGAAACTGCAGGCACTGACTGCTGGAAGGTATGCTGGTCTGGATACTCTGCTCTGGTGGCACTTCAGCAGCAGTGCTATCCCTGAAAGGTATGATGCCAAGGGCATCTTTTTAGAGCCCTTGGCATCATATGAGGGAACACCTCTGTCTAAGGACAACTGGGGATTGGTTCCCAATCAGTGACATTCTTGCAACAGTACAATTAATATATTAGTGTGCACCCTATGATGCATCTCTACCCTGCCATATATTATTAGTGTATATCTGAAAGATATATATAGGGAGCATCTTAATTCCTTCCACACAGTTTGAGGTTCCTACCAAACAGCTGTGGCATGACTGAGAAGAAAATCTTTTATAAGACTCAGTTCAAACAGAAATGCCATTTTACCGCCACAGACTCCCATAGATTGGGAGATAGTACTAGGTGTGGCTACAAAGTCCCCTTAACATTTCAACAAGTGCTAATAATTAGTTTGGATCAGGGCATGCTAGGAATGTTAAGAAGGCATTACTGTACTACTGAGCTCTCTTACAAGTGTTAGAGGTCAGAATTGTAATACACAGATACTATTTTTATTTTCCACTCTGCAACAATGGTTAAAGCAGGGAAGGAAGAGTTCTAAAACTCAGCAGGATTCACCAATACATGTGGTGCCACCTACTACATGGATGTACCCATTATTGCTCCTTCATGCATTAAGAAGATTTATTAGAACAGAAAATATTACCTCAGCATGAGCACGAAGAATGTCTCTGATGCCAACATCCTCCTTAGAAACATTGCAGCCTCCAACATGCACCTATGATGTGTTCCCTTTTTTTCAGCCTGCTAATCAGGCCAATGGTGCCTGATAGTGGATGACTGACTAAAGAAATCAAGATTGAACTTATTCCCTGAGGCATGCTGTACCACCAGATCAAAGAGCACATATTTGGCATCCTGAAAATACAATCCTACTGCTCTTACCTTTCACATCACTGGCACATAAGCCAGGAACAATGATCCTTATAAATCAGGACAGTGTTTCTCAAAGGAGGTATAAAAGTCTCAGAAAAAAAGTTTCGAGTAAAGCTGAATACAAATGGCCCTAAAAAGACACATCACTTTCTGATTATTTTCTAAGGTTCAATAATCAGAGAACTGGAAAAGGAAAATTAGCATTAAGTAGTTAATATTACAATTAGGAAGGGAGCTTCCCCACATAATAACAGAAAATTGTGGAGAATAAGATTGACTGAGCATATCTGTTTTAGTATTTCATCCTATGGATAGCATCACTACATGTCAACCAAACTTATTTGAATAGACCATGGCACTGTAATACCTCTAAACTCTGGTGTTTTATTCTGGCCTTCATAAAGGCTCTTACCGATTCTGACTACCCAAAAGCACCCGCCAACATCTGATTCCATGAAAGTGACTGCACTCGATATAGCCCATCCTGCCCCTTCACATTTCCAGATCCCGGCACTCAGGACACCAGGTACACTGAGGTTGCTCCGATGCACTGTAACTACAGTGTGTTGGATTAATCAAGTCTGCTGAAGTGTGGTAATTACTGGGCTCCAGCAGACTCCGGCATCACGTGTATCAGCACCCTGTGCTGAGAAATGGTGGCAGGAGAGCTTTAATTAAAGCTTTTTCAATGAAAAAACCCCCCGCTGCCATTTTTTAAGCACAGGAGCGCTGATACACATGATGCTCCAGACATTTAAATTAGAGCAGTTCTCAGAGCTGCACTAATTAACGCACCCCCCCCGCCCTCCAGCTTCCCCCCAGACCATGTGTATAAAAATCCTCATTGCCTAATGCCAGGTTAACTCAGAGACCCATTCTGACTTTAAGGACGACTTTGGGGGCTGTTGTAAATGAACCAGCTGCTTTCCCAGGAGCCCCTGTCACTACCAACATAACCTGGAATGGTAGCCACGCTTCTACCTCCTTGTTCTGTACCAGCAATGAGGACTGGAATGTGGTAGGAAAGGAGCACCTTTGTAGAGGGTAGAGTGCAGAAAGAGAGAAGGACATGCAAAAAGACTAAGTATCGCAGAATGAGGGGAAGATCCTGGCATGAAAGGAAAGGGAGCGGAGACAAAGGACTGGAGCACAGACGAAGAACAGGAAGAGGAAAAAAAGGAGGGAAAAGAAAAAGGGACAACAAATATCTAGAATATATAGGAAAAGAGTCAAAGAAGGAATAGATAGGAAAAGAAGAAAGAGCACAGAGGCAAAGAAAGAAGAGAAAGACAAAGTAGGATTTGGAGTGGAGGAAAATGTGTCTAGAAACAGGAGAAAAATCTATAGTCGTGGCTAGTTAGAACACTAGTGTAATGAAATGGGAAGGTAAGAAGGAGGTTGGTGGGGGGAAGAGTGGCACACCAGCCCTGGTGACTGACCCAGGGGTGGGGAGTGTAAAAATAGTACCAGCTGTGCTGCTGATTCCAATGATTCACGCATGACCGGAGTTACAGCTCTTTGCTTCAAGAGTCTGGTCACCCTTCTAATAGATCACACGCTGTCACATAGGCAAAGGCAGTTCTGGAGACAAACAGTGCACCATGTAGTACTTCCAGCTAAGTATGTATTTATAAGCAAATATTTAGAATGCATGAATAGGAGAAGCTTTTATTCTGAAAGTATGATTGTGCTGTTAAAACATGCTCTACACACACACACACACACACACACACACACACACACACACACACACAAAATCACATACTGAAGAGGGGAAGTTATATTAACCTGTTTAAAATTAAAAGGTATTTTGCTAGAATGACAGTGATCAACATTAGAAATAATAACAGTGTTTGTGATATTCTAAAGATTATACTAAATATGGCCAATAGCATTTTGACAATCATATGGTTAACTCTCATTACTAAATCTCTAGAAATGAATGTATGATATTGTGTGGGTAGGGTTATGTTTTTCCTTAGATATTATAGTGTTATAGCCCATATAGTAAATATAAAAATGCATCATCGCAAAACTATTTAACATGTTTCAGAATAATTTGATTTTCATCTATTTTTAATACCACCTATCAGTGTCAAAGCAGGGAATTTGGTGCCTGGGGTAAGCCCATAGTTGGACCTTGCCCTTGCCCCATGCACAGATCCAGAGGGCATACGACACCCCGCCATGCTTGCCTGGGGATGCACACAGTGGCAGGGCCACCCCCACCCCATTGCTGCACCTCTCAAACAAGCTGCTTGCAGCTTCATCCTGCACCTTGCCCCAGCAGGAAGGCAGCACCTGTTAGCACCCCTTTGCTTCAGCACCCAGGTCAGTTGTCTCTCCCTTGCTATGGTACTGCCGCCTACTCAATATTTTAAAATTAATTCTCCCTCTTTCTAGTCTGTGGAACATATATATATATGTATGTATGTGTATAGAGAGAGAGAGAAAGAAAGAGCGAGCGAGAATAAAGAACTCTTATTAGAATTTACTAATCATCACTAACTATTAAGATGATGTGTTAGCCAGTTATCTGGTTTGATCACATTGTATACCTCTTTAACAGCTATTGAACACAGGGAACTTGTACCAGGAGACATACCAAATTTCATCTGTACTCAAATTAAGTCTTATGAGAACCACAGTTATGGCAGAATGATGAAAACAAAGTAAAATTGCTCTTTCTTTTACCTCAGTATTTGCCCTGCAGCAGGTGATCTAAGCTATAGCTGGAGGACAGCAACGAGGTAGAGAAGCATACTCTACTTCTTGAGTATTTCACAGAGACAGAATGACTGAAGTTGATTCTCCTATTAATTCCCCTGGATTCTGAGTTGTCACCATAGGATGGACTTGTTCTTTAGGTTTGATAAATGAGACATAGGATTCTTAAATACTGTATATAATAGCTCAGGTAAAGCTGCATATTGCTCAAGTGAAAATGGTTCAAAGTAGCATCACTATATTTGAGAAGGGCAAATTATCTGTCAGGTATAGTCATGCCACCCTAGCAGTTCTTTGAAGTCAGCAGAATGGTATAACTGAGAGCAAAAGCTGCAAAAATGATGTATTTCTAATAAAATCTTGATTGTTACTGTTCAGTATTAAAACATACGTAACTAAAATCTGCTCTACTAACAGCTTTACGCTTAATACAAATTTCAATATTTTTTTTAATTTTCAGAATTAGAAATATGGTCCCAAAATATCCAGCTACCTATAGGCAGGTACTGAAATGCACATTTAATTCACATGCCACACTTCCCCAAGTAAAACATGTGCCTTATTTTTTTCAGAGTCTTCCCTACTACAGCACGGGTTCAGCCAGTATTGAATCCTCAGGTTGCAATGGAACAGGGGTGAGTCCCATCAGTGCCAGTCCCTTTCCCCCCTGCGCTTGGTCAACCGCTAGTGCCAATTTGACAGCAGCTGTGAGAGGGCTAAACCTGTAGCTTTGTTGGCCCTGCAGCAAGGAGAGAGGGGAGTGAGGCTGAGGATGGGACTCCATTTCTGTTCCATGTGACCAAAGAGTTCAGTCCTGGCTTAGTCAGTGTGGAGCACAGCACTCTGCCACCACTCCATTTTTCTCCTGCATCCATTCCAGCATAAAAATGAGTTTCTCCGCTTAAGAACTACACCCCAATTTTGGGCAGCTAATTTTCAGGGGAAAGGTGTGTATAGTATGCAAATAAATACAGCTCTTGAGTCATTCATTTCCATTACTCATTAATCATTTTTAAGGTCTCTCTCCTAGCCAATATTCAGAAAAGTAGAGCTCTCACATTTGGAATCTAAACCAAAGGAGAAATCCTGGCTATGCTGAACTCAACAGTTTGCTGCTGACTTCAGTGGAGCCAGAATTTCATCCCTCCTCCCTGCAAAACTTAAAAGAAGAGAGCTAATATTCAAATTAAAAAAAAAAACTATTTGAAGTTTTGATAGAAACATCAAAACTGACCCCTTACCTTGCATTCCCAACAATGCAAAGTACTGGAAATAATGGAATCTGAAGTTTCTTTTCATCCAACAACCCTGTTTGCTCTAGGCTTTTTGCCTAAAAAAAAAAGTCCTTTGGTGTTAGATGTCATCCAAAATCGAACAGTGCAGTGGCTGAAGTAGCCATTAATGTTTTTACCACTGTCCTATGCAGACCTCTGTATACAAATCTAGAGAATGTTGAGCTTAAAACATTAGTGGCTACTGGAGCTGTCTCTCCAGTAGGGCTGCCATTAGTGTAACTCTACTGACATACAAACGAAAGGAATTTTTTGTTTGTCAGCCACTGCTTTACTTGTGGTTTTTGTGAGCTTTTAATTTTGACATTTTATACCTAAATATTCATAACAAGTAATATATTGTATTAGTTAGAAGAGATTTCTTTACAACATTTTAAAGATATGCTCAGTAGAAAACATTACCATTGAACTGCATAGCTATACATAACTAGCCCCATGAAAGGTACTACATAAGTGTAAAATTGATTCTCTAACACTTGAACACTTTAAATCAAGACCAGATGACACCCGAAAAGTTATGTTATCACTCAAACAAAAGTTATGGGCTTAATGCAGAAATGATTGCGCATTTTTTTCCTGGCATCTATTGTGCACAATGCCAGCCTGCATGATCATATAGGTCTCATCTGATCTTAAAATCTATGAATCTATGAAAGTACTGTTGCAGTATATGCTACCAAAATGAGACTTGTTGAAATGGGACAGATGCTTTATTAAGATTTCTCCCAGGGAACTGATTTAGTTTAATGAGAATGATTGGTAACATCTACTGCTTAATTAGGATAGTATTAGAATAAAGTCTATTTAATGAGGATGCTTTTAGCTAGTATAAAGTAATTAACTGAAATTTTTAGCAAGTTTTAAATCACAAATAGTAATTTTTAAAACAAACTTAAGCTCTGGTCACTCAATGTACATCTGTCAAGTAGTGAACAAAAGGTCTATTTCTTGGCTTGAATAAAGGCCTTGGTCTTTAGGCTAAAAAAGCAGAGACATTTCATGCTAAAAGTCGCCATTCATGTAACATTAAACTTGGGAAATTAAGCAGTCAGAAAAAAAGGAAATGCAGAGTCAAAATTGAAACCTCGTTCTTAATTCTGTGCCTGACTGCATTTTCTTTAGATCGGGGTTTTCAACCTTTTTTAATCTAAGTAACCCCAGCAGCCAGCTGCTGAGTGAGAGAGGCAGGGTGGAGTGGGGAGGGTAGCATGTGGCTGGATGCCAAGAGAGGAGGGGTGAGGCAGGGCATGTGGCCAGACACTGAGTGGGGAGGTGAGGAAGGTGTGCAGAGACAGAGCGGTGCCACCTCCCAGGAGCAGGGCTGGGGCAGAGCAGGGAAGCTCACCAGGCTGGGGTGAGGGCAGCAGCACCTCTCTGCGGGGTGGGGAAGCCCCTCTGCAGGCTGGTGTGCAGCAGTGCCAGCCACTGCGCGTGAGCTTCCCCACCTCGGCCCTGCTCTTGGGAGGTGGCGGTGCTCCATTCCATTCTTTACATATTATATAATATCTAAAGAATATCTAAATATTTTAAATATAATATTTAAAGCATTTTCTTTAGATATTATTATATATAAACATATAAACTTTTGCAACCAACAAGTGTCAGTCAGGTGTATAATTTCTTAACCTCATGGTTGTATTAACACTGGTTTTTATACAGAACTTATGTATAGTAGCATGTTTCATATGAGTCTTTGTTGTATATGATTGCGTTCTTGCCTCATTGCCCTTTGGTATTCTGCATCATAACAGTAGCTGATGTTAAGGTCTTCAAGGTCAAAACTCTCTCTTTACCTTTGTTCCATCAGAAGGATGTTTATTCCATTCTTTATTCTGTGCTCTTACACTATCACTACTGTATTTAAAGTTAAATTTTCAGTTTAAATGTAAATGCATAAATGGGACTATATAAAGGAAGAAGTCGGGGTATATCTACATGGAATAATACCATGCCAGGCATACAAGCCATAGTATGGCTGTGTAATTAGTAGCGGGGTTAATTAGCTCAGACACGGTGCTGCACTAATGAGGCTAGACCGTTTCCAGTACGGGAGCTAGCTCAGGTATCTGCTTGGCAATGGATTTTACTGTAAGAACATACCCAAGCATCCAAGCTGTAAATAGAAAAAAAGCTGTGAAAAGGTCTTGAGACAGTCCACATACTGCAGCACTTACTTGGTGGAAAATAGCTCTACTTTACTACCACACCCTACTACTAATTGTAGGGTGTGGCAAACTACACTTAATTGTAAAACAGAATGTTATACAGGAATGCTGAAGCTTCTTAGCTTTTAGAGATAAAGACGTTTTTTGAAATGACGCTTTTGAACACAACAGGCCTGATTCTGATCATAAATACCAGCATAAGTTAGAAATGAATCTGCTAAACGCACCTGAGCAATAACACTGCAAAACTAGTATAACAAAGATTAGAATCAGGGCCTCTGTTTACTACAGAGCTTTTTTTGGGTAACTGAATAAAAAAAAATACTATACGTTAATATAAGGCCAAATTTCATGCATGCAGGATTTATATCAAAGAGCAAACTTGGCCTCCAATGGTTAAGGTCTAAGTTAAATGGATAAAAGCAATACTGTTTAAACAATGAGCCACAGAGAGCCTGTATAGCTTTTTAGTGGTTTTAAAGAACCTCCAATCAAAGTGGCCAGTAAACTATAATACTGTAACTCTAAAGATTAAAAGTAGCTGGGCGGTATAGATAGGAGGTTTTTGACCTAAAGTGACCAGCCACAGATTAGTAAGTGAATAACTTAACTGCATTTTGAACCTTGGCTCCTCAGACAGTCACAGCACTTTCCAATCGAACTATTTCATTAGGAAATCTTCTAGAAGAAGTATAGCTTTGGCAGTGAACCTTCAGGATCCCATTAAAGGGTCTCTGCTGTATTCCATTGCAAGGCTGGTCCAAAACTGCACACTTTACTCCCCCGGATTCTCTGCACAGCCATTTTGAATCCTCTTTTCCTTATCAGGCTGATACAGACCTGCATCATCCTCTCCTCCTTCTGACAGGGGCTACAACAATGGGGGGGTATGATACAACTGCTCATTGTTTCGCTTCACAAAACCCTGCCACAGGGCACAGATTAACACCAAAAAATAGATGGCTGCAGCCAAAGAAAAACATTTTTCAGAATGCTTCCACTTGATTAATGAAGTAATGGCACGAACCACTGTTTGACTTTCATCATGTGCTATACATTCTTTGCCACTTCTTCTTTAGAAGTATCAGCTACAATTTCCTCAGAGTTTTGAAATACAAAGGCTATAATGGGGATTAATATGGAAGAATTTATACAGTGAAAATATTTAGGTATATTTATGGGGAAAATAGGGAGAAAAAAGCATTTCCTTGTTAGTACCTAAACTTGGGACTGCTTCTGAGAACAGTAGCTACTAGAATAAGGGATGCAGGATCAGTGCACTGTTTTTGTACATTAGCAAGTGCTCTAATTTTGGTCATGTTCAGTTTGATATATTTTAGGGTCTAGATTCCAGTCTTGAGGGGATGGGCAAATGTCATTTACCTTGAAAATCTCACCTCTACACGTGCATGGGGATGAGAGCCACTGCACTTGATTTTCCATATTGGTATTAATTCTCCTTTCCTGTACATCAGAATGAATATATATATATACACACACACACACACACACATTATATATATATATATACACACACACACACACACACACACACACACATTATATATATATATATTACCAGCCATACGGCAATTATGGGGAAAAAAAGTTTTGTGTGTTTTCTTTTTTTAAATAATAAAATGCGGACAAGGACACAGGAAGACAAGAAGAGAAGGATAAAACAGAATTTTTTTTGGAGAAATTATTCCCTGCAAACTTGCAGGGGGACATGGCTTTGGGATTTCTGATTTCTTGCCACTGGCAACCTGTCTGAATCATGGCTCCACTTCAGTCAGCTAGCGTTAGTTCTTCTTGATCCGTTGAACTATTGTCCTTGAATTGGAAGGGAAAGGCATCTGAGGGCATAAGGTGTTTTTGTCTCTTGAAATTATTAAGGGTTAGGGTCTATTAATCAACAGTATTTAGGTACCTAAATCAATCAGTAGGAGCTAGACACCTAAATACAAATGAGACACTGCAGTTCCTTTGAGAATCTGAGCTCCAGTCTTTTTCATGAACATCATTTAGGCAATACTGCTTCATGAAGGAAGCCAGTCACTGTGCAATATCCACTGACTTCTGGCTGTGTAAAATAAAATACATATCATTCTCCCTCCCTTAAACATTGAGCTCTCTTTAGTTCACTTGGTAGAGCTGCTGCTTGATGTCTTCCATGGTCCTGGTGTGCGTACATGACAAAAGATAGCCATTAAGTACCTCCACGGCAAAGAGGCATTGTTGAATGGAAGTCAACGACTTCTGCTATTATTGTAGTGGCCAGTGTCAGTTAAATCAGTTTTTCAAGGTAGCCAGGCTTCCACTTCTCTGAGATGTGTATTGTTAACATACTTGAAGATAGGAACTTGAAAGATCTAAAAAAATGTTTGACATCTGGCACAGTGACTCAATTAATTACTGTGTTGAATTAATTAGAATGCTGAATCTCCTGAGCCAACAACAGGGGTCTATACCCAGCATCATAATACTGCTTGGAATATGAACCAGTTTAAAAGCATATTAAATGCTCTGATTTTATTCAAAGCTGACTGAACGCAGAGAAACTAGGTTATTTCTATCATAATTAAATACCGAGAAATGACCCGTTGCTACCATTGTTAAGGATGAGTAAGATGTTCAGCAAAATCCTACTTCACTTTATATGCCCAAATAGGACTTGCCTAACTGTGTAGCAGCATTGTCAGCACTTACACACAGCTTGCGATTCTATTTCACATCCAGTGTGGACCCACAAATGTCCAAGTGGCTATTTAGCATGTCTGCACTCTGCTCAGATAGTCACATGGCTTCATATGCACATAACTGAGCATAAATCTTGAAAGTGTAGCTTGGTAAAACTGGGGTAAAGCATTCCCATGTTTTAGCCCAAGAGCCTGGGGTTTATAGAACTCCCCTAGGAAGCAGGAGTCTAAGTTCCCCTTACCTGTATTTCTCTGACTTTACAGCACAGTGCTCTAAACACTGGTCCACAGGTCCCTTCTTCAGGTTTCCTCTTGAAGTAGAGCCACATTGCACCGTACATTTAATATCCATTAGATAAAACAGATGGACAGTACTGGGAGAGTTTCTATTCTCTCTGAAGCGCATGTAGTGGGGGAGTTTCTGCCTCACTGAAGCAAGAATCCAGGGTAGAAGCCAAGGACCCTTTCCTTCCAGAAGAAAAGGCAACTGAATCTTTAAAGGCATGCTCTTTAACCCCACATCCTTCCTCTTTTGGCTGCCCTGGGAAATAGGTTAAAAAAGAATGCTGAAAAGAGCCCTTGATAATTCCTAACCTGTGGCCTGATGGTTAGAGCACTATGCTGGAAGTGAGACAGATATGGGGCCAAAACCCATCTGGTGAAGGGAGCCTAGAATATGGGTCTCCTGTTTCCTGGGAAGTTCTCTTACATGTGGGCTCAAGGGCTAAACATGGAAGAGTTTCCTGCTCCATCTAACACCCACTAGTCATGGGCTTTTGCCTGGCACCAATCCTATGACTTAGGCTAGCTCAAGTATGTTCATACAGAGCCACACGCCTGCCCAACCAAAGCAAAATAGGACTTTATTCTTACTCAGCCACAAACAGATGTTTTGGATCAAGTGTGGGAATCCAGCTGTAAATGTTGTGGCATGGTAGCATAAAGTTAAATGAATTTTCTTTTCCTTTCCTTATGAGAAATTTATGTTGAAGTCTTTCAAAGATTATTTGATAAATTTCTAAATTTTATTACAACAAAATGTTTATGGTTCTCATTCAGATGTATGTTAAACCTGTTATCAAATACAGATGTGAAACTGATTAAGATTAGGTTTCTGCCAAATGAGCTTTTAAAAATATGTGAGTGCATGTCTGTTTATATATATGAAAGTGTGCAAATATATGTAAATATATGGGTATACCTAGCTATTTTGCACACGTATATCTGGCTGTTTTGATATAAATAAAATTAAAAAACAATTTAAATATTTCTCCCATTCATAAACCTAAGACAACACGCAATTTAGAGAGAATAGTAATCAGCTATATTAACCAAACAGATTGTAAGTGGTACTACAGATAAGCTTCACATAAAAGAAAAACACATAACAACTAGTTTGGTGATTGGGTTGCCTACACAACAAATTACAGATTTATCAAAACTTTTCTATTGCGTTCAACATTTTGAGGTAACTAGCATGATTACTGGGAGATGAGGAAACAGTTAAGATAGGAAGAGAGTAGAAGCTACCTGATGTTTACTTCGAATATTTCAAAATGTTTCTGTACCAATACGGAATGAAAACAATGCCCGTCATAATTCAGCAAAAAATGGACTCTGTCCTTTCAAGATGGGAGTGTTTTTCCATGGCTTGGTTGTTAGGGCTTTGGCTCCAATACAGAGGTTTATTGCAGATCATACTAAACCAGAGTTGAACCTGAGCCCTAGGTGAGTTCTCTAGCCTTCATCCTACTAAGCCTACAGACTTTGCTGTCTGTCTTTCTGATGAACATTTGATTGAAACCAAAACTTTTCAGTAAAAATCCCAAACCCAATGCCAGTTTATAAAGAGTAAGGGCCAAACTGCATTCATCCTAGTAAGCATTTAGATGGACTTAGATGCCTAAATGCGATTCTGCTCCACCCTGTTCAAGTCCCTGGAAATCTGCTAATCTGAATCAACTTTTGTAACTGTACCCTTAAAAACAAGTCACAAAAGGCATCCAGGAGAAGGAAGACTTGCACGTTTGTCTCAGGGAGTCAAGCAAGGTGAAATAAGATTGCACTTAGGCAACTAAGTCCACTTATGCACCTAACAAACTGACCAGAATCTGGCCCTAAATATTTGGCTTCAACTAAACAACATTTTGACAAACAGATTTAGACTAGAACAGTGGAAACTTTGTTAATCCTTCAGAGACCGAAAAAGAAGTAGAGAAGCATAACAAAACAATATTAGTACTGATGATATATTGCAAATTTATTCTAGTGACATTTCTTAGAACTGCTATGGTTACAGTCCAGTTGTTATACCTGTTAGTTGCTGAAATGTTTCAAGGTATAAATTGTAATTCTTTTGTTGTGCAGAAATTTTTGACGAAATTTTCCACTACCAATGGAAGCAGAAAATACAGTAGTTTTAGAGACACAGAATCAGCATTCCCTACTATGTTGCTTAACCAAAGCAAAAAAAAGTTTATGTAACATTTAGGCCCCTGCCACATGTTACACTTAAGACATGATTAACCAGTTAATCATGTCTTAAGTTGTAACCTAGCAACTTGTTAAAACTATTCATGGCATCATAAAACAAGGAATAAGCCACAAAATTATTTCACAGAAATGTGGAATAACTTTCTAGCTGGTTCCTAATATGGTATTAAGTGAAGGCATAGCCAGTTGCACCCCCGGGGCTGGGAGCCCATAGCTGATGGGGCTCCCAGCCACAGGGCATATCATGCACTCCCACAGCTGGGAGTCCTGTCAGCTGATCTGGACTCCCAGCCATATGGGCACACCATGTGCTCCCATGGCTGGAAGTCTGCAGTTGATGAGTGTCCAGCCATGGGGTGCACCATGCTCTGTCAGCTGATCAAAAGTCCAAGCTGTGGGAGCACAAGGTGCATCCCTGCAGCTGGGAGCCTGGATTATGTCTGCACCAATTGTCACACTGTCTGTTTAAACACTCAGATCATAGATATTGCTGTGCTAAGTGCTTTATGCATACTGATTGGTAAGATGCAAATTAAATAGATAAGAGAAAAGCTAACCCTGCTAGACCATGGAGCTATTTCTAGGTGCTGTCCTTTATTTGGAATCCGAAAGAGAGTTCATTTCTATGGGATATCTCCGGCTGGTTGTAGATGCTGAGCACTTGAAAAATCTGATCCTAAGTTTCTATTCCAATGCTTCTGAATATTGACTAGAGTCTTTAAATAAAAAAAAGGAAAATAGAAACAAAAACCAACCAAAAATTCCCTATCTTACGTTAAAATGTTAAGATACATTACAGTTTATAATGGATGCTACATATGTCCAGCAACTACGTTCTTAGTTACTGTTTTTAATAGGTGTACATGAAAAAAAGATTGCACAGGTTATACAGCAAATTGCATTTTAAATATGGAACTACTATATATATGATGCATTGTAATGAAAGAGTCCCACAAGTCCTTACATCAGTAATGTGGGCATGAATGATCTGCAAGAGCAGGGGCTGATTTAGTAAAAAGTATCTGTTATGAAGCTCAGTCTTTTCAAGAGACTGAAGATGTCAAGACAGTGCAATACAACTGCAGAGATTTTACCTGATTACTTTTTCTCTTTAAAGTGTGATCTTTTCAAATATGCTAAGGAAATGAACCTGAGTGACACGACATAAGAGGTCAGACATAAAACCAGCACAAACAAAAGGCAATGTAGAGATAGGAATGATATTCTCCTCAACAGGTTGAAGTGAGATTCAACTATACATTACGTATATGGACCACTGACTTGAAGGCAGTCAAAGCAATTTGCACTGATTTAGATATTAGCCAAATTTAACATCTAAACCTAATATTCAGCACCTTTGAATATTTTTGCTAATACTACAGGGTGATGACAGATGACAGAGCTTTCAATGTCCTTACTTTTAGGACAGGATAGATTAACATCAGGAATCGTAGTTATTTTTCTATTTTCTACACTGTAAATATGAATTGTCCTCTAATAAATTTGTGCTGCAAAACAATGAAAAAACAATTAATAATCAAAACAGTTGTTTAAAGTGGAAGGCCTCAGTTTGACTCAACAGATAAAGTAAGAATCATATAATTCCCATTCTTCTGCAAAATAACAAGTTTAGTATCGTTAACCTGTGACCTGCATAAGTCTATGTAGACTGCTGCCACAGATGAACTTATTGGAAAAGCTCCAAGTAGCACTGTCCATGAAAGCTAACAATGACTTGTTTTTAAGTGATTTGGCGGAGCTGTAATAAAGGCTAATCCCTAAGGGAGGGCATAGAATACAACAGAGTCAACTTTCTCTGAGCAGTCACATACCAAGGTGTTATTATTCAGATCCATCTTCCCAGCAAAAGGCCCCCATGTTGTTCCAACTGGAAGCTGCTGCCGACTCTGAATCTTGCGCTCCCCATCCTTCTGGAACATCTCCAACTCTCCTGCAAACAAAGAAAACAAGTAACGTTTAGAGTACTTTCACTTGTGCCTTGACAACAACCACCTCTGCCTTTGTGTTTGTTTTATATGCACAATGTTCTGAGGACCCATATAATGAGAATTAATTATGCTTGCCTGAAAAACAACTGATCTTGTCATCCAGAGAAAAAAACTAAACCTTTTTCCTTATAATTATATTCAAATTCAGTTTATAAAGTCCCATTCCTTTCTTGCTTCTTTTCACAGACATTATAGTTTTGAAGGCATTTTTATTCAGTAAATCTTTGAGAATGGAGGGAATAATGGTTACTTAAGAGGCTTTTATATACTGCTGTGGAGGGAGAGAAAAAAATTGAATATATTATAAGTACACCTGGGCTAACAGCCTTCTGGAATTTCACCCTCACAGAGAGCCAAACACTTAGGTCTTTACTTAGGCAAAAATTGAGCCAATCTGTTTTCACATTTATACCAAAGTAAATCCAGAGTAACTCCATTTACTTCAGTAGAGTTCCTCTGCATTTATACTGGTACTAAAAAATAAAGAAAGGCTTAGCTGATACTTTGCCTGAGTTAGAGAGTAATTGATTCAAAGTGATTAATGTGTGTATATTATAAAGTGTTAATGGATTTATAATAAGACAAGCACATGGAGGGGGGAGGCCTAGGTTTTTCCACTTTCTAATTCCCTCCTCTCTTGTGGAAAAAGGCATGCTGTAACTAGAGTTTTTGTTATTCTTTTTGCTCTAAGAGAAAGTAAAACATTGAGATAAAATGTTAATTTTTAAATAAGTTACTTTTTTGTCAATATTTTAAAAAGTAATGGTTCTCTCTCTATCAGAGGGGAAAAAAGGAAGCAAAAAGAGGAAAAAAACAGAAAGCATGGACAGTTTCATTACTTTGAAAGAAATAAGAAATATTTTTCTCCCTGAAAGCTTCCTGCTCAATTATTTTTCAAGGTATAAAAAAATATATAAAACTTTGTGCCAAAAAAAAAAAAGTTCAAGAATTGTTTTTAATTTAAAATATTTACCAGTTATATTACTGGAGAATTCCTACTTATTTTCCTCAAAATTCCCCAAATAAATTAAACTATAAGGCTATTAGAAAACTATTATTTTTAGGATCCATTTAGACATTTTGAAGAAAAAATGTTTACCAGGAACAGGATCCATTTCTTGTTCTGGCTAGTTCAGCAGCATAACTACCAGAGTGCACCCTATGTGGAGATGGTGGTGCCAGGGGCTGGGCTGGCAACAGAAGCTGCCATTCTTGTGCCCTCACTAAGTGTATGTTTAAGGCTGCTACCCAGGTTGCCCACCCATTGTTATGTTATTGAGTTCAACTTGTGCTTCTGTTGTTGCAAATTTGGCTGCATCTTTGAATTTGCTCCTCTTATAAGCTTTGGATTTCTTGAAGCTAAGCATTAAGTCAGTGATAAAATTCACATTGAATTCAATGGAGTCGGCATTTCATTTTTATGCATGGAACAGATGCAATTACAATGCCGGTCTCCCACTACATCTACAGAATTCTTCCCCATCAACCATCAATATCAGTATCTGAATCACAGCTGAGATTTTTTACAAAGATCAGGGTATCCATCTATTCAATAACTAAACTGCAAACCTGTCCCACATTCAGGGCTAATGATTGTTAAGAAAATGACCTTGATCAGGTGGAAGTCAATGTCATCTCCTTGCTTGCAAGTAAACCTAAAGCTCTCAACGCATCTCCTATAACTACTTCCACATGTGAACGTCTGGATTCTTGTTACATGCAAAATGTGAAGGTTTTATTCATTCATGGGATTTAATCTTGACCATTTTCCAGAGAAAAAAATGAGTTGGGGTTCTGTTTTCAAGCAAAGAGATTTGTATTTCAAATGTGAGGGCTGAAGATTGCAATAATACTCCATCAAACATCAGACCCTCTATGTAAACTGGAACAAATACATCAGAATCAATGAAGCTGTACTGATTTTCCAATTTATGAATGTGAGAATAAAATTTTCATTTTTCACACTAACAAAAATATGACATTTGTAAAGGTAACCAACATATGGGAAAGGTTTTATACAGTATACAGTAATTAAATACAACATTAAAAAAAACCTATTGAAATACTGTAATAGATTGAATTAATTTTTAAACCATCTCTCTGTATGGTAACTTTGGAAGTAGCGGTTTCCCTGAATTGCAGGCCTAGGTATGGATCAGTAATATATACACTGTAGCATTTTTGGTTCTATATGAAGACGAAACATGGAGCAATGGAGCATTTCCTTGCTTTTATACACTAAAAAAATCCAGCTGTGTCTATGGACATGTCACATTTAACTGATACCAGAGAAATCATGAGAATCTTTGAAAACCCTTTTAAAAAATAATTCAGCCTCCCTTTCTGTCACTGACATTTTTCATTTGAAAAGGGTTCAGACTCAGTCAAACACTGACTCCTTATCTGTACCTGTGGATTTACAAGCAGGACTGTCTTTTAATAGATTAAGAACGACAAACTTGGGGCAGATCATCCTGTGATATCCAAACACCTAGCAAAGTTTTAAGGTGCACATAATAATGCTATTTTTATTTTTAAACAGGAAAGTTTCATAATGTTAATAGTGCAGCTTATATAATGCTTATAGGCAGAAAACACAGAGACCTGCAGCCATTTTTCATAAGAATAGAACTTTCTTTCCTTTGATTTGCTCATCAAATATTTTTGTTTCTCATGTACCTTTTTTCTTTATTCTATATTGCCTAATGACATTTTGGGTGTAAAACAGGAATTCATAACCAGATTATTTTAAAATCTACTCCTCTAAGAATATAATTACAGAGACTCTGCATTATAACCTCATTTTGCCATATTCATAATAATAACCATGCATATTTTGATCTTATTGGCATATGCCCAGCACCACTTGAACAACAACATTACAGTTTTTTGACCTGTAGTGCACATGGAGCAGGAGAGAGTATTTGGGTGTGATTCAGTGTAGTATAGCATGGCACAGAAAGAAAACAGTACAGACATATCTTGTGGGTCTGTGTGTGTTTTAGAAATATTGGGGAGAATGACATATATATTTTCCCTTTAACTAGCAAATTTCAAACAAGGTTGCATCAAAAACAGTACAGTTTAACTCTTGGCATGGCTGCTGTATTTCTCATTGACCATCTTTGGCTTGGGGGGAAATTACATTAAAAAGCTGGCAAGTGACCTAAAAATACTTCTAAACAACTGCTAAGATTTTTTTAAAACAAAGCCTCAGTGACTTAATGATATTGTGTTTTGTTTTCAGTCTCCCCCTCAGTAATTCCTAACGCTTCTCCTGCATTCTGCAGTATTCTTTTCCTACGTTCTCTACTATTGTTCAGGGTAGAAAGTATCAAAATTGTGACTTCTTTTAGGTGCTACAAGTGGTGTCATACCTGTAGCCCTTGGAGGCTACTTGAGTCCTTTGAGGGAGAAAAAAAAATTGTACCTGAGCATGTACAACTTCTTTCCCAAGCCCCTCTCTGTGACTTTCACACTAAAGTATTTGGGCAAGCCCTGGCAATATGAGAAGAAGTAGGGGGAATATCTTCCCCTGCAGTCATAGAAACAGTAGAAATACGAGTCAGGAGTATTCTCACAACCTTTCCCTTTCCATGCTGTGGCTATTGTTCAGCATCTTTCCCCATTGGCCACCTCCTGAATAGCAGAAAAGGAAAGACAAGCTCTGATGATTCTCTTGCCTGATTGATTACCTGCAGGAACTGGGAGTGCTGGGCAGAGAAGTATAACAGGGAGGGGAGAGTACCTGTATAGGAGGATTCCCCTCAGCCACAAAGCCACCAAGGAAAAGGAGAAAAGCTAAGGACCCAAAGGCCTCCCTTATTCTGTGCCCCAATCCAAAGCACAATGTGTGGATCCAAACTTCCAGCTACTAATGATTTTAATTGGCAACATTTGACATTTAATTAACGTATATTCTTGCGCTTGGCAGCAAATTGTAATATACACAATTTGTAAACAGAGACCAGAAATATGGTATTTAATATGCAGCATGATGACAGCATAGCTAGATCAGTTGGTTGTACAATGCTACATTAAACAAGGCATCCCTAGACCTGGTATTTGTCCTGTTGAGAAGTTCAGTAGGAAGCATAACTAAAGTGCCACTAAGACATATGGAAAAGAGATATCTAACCTTTAAGACTGTAAATTATGTGCAAAATGAAATTAACGGATAGTCCATTTTTAGTTATATTTATTTCTCTGCTCCATAGCAAATATTTTTCCAGTTTGTTCTTCAAGAACTTATATCCAGCTTGCTGAGTAAGTTTATACAAAATATTTGAAACGCATCATATGGGCTAATCAATTTTGGTAAAAGATAATGCTGCTAGTGCTGCTGGCTGTTTCTCTTATCTTATTGATGTAGCATACTTTTAAAGTCTCTGATTACTCAAAGACTTATGATAGCTGCACTGTAAAAGGAGCCCCAAGTCATGACTCACTAATATAGCTACAAAACATCCCATAGCTTTTAAGATATTAGGCCACCTTGCTGGATACTGAACCAAAATGAGAAGACTCAACTGTAAGAATTTTTTCCTATTTATAGATATTGTTTTAGGTATGCTTTTTAAATCCCTCATGACTGAGGGAGAAAAAATGTTTTCTGTTTTTCAACAAATCATCATCCACTTCTTATACCTCCAGAAAACCTGTATTATTTTGTATAACAGTGGTGCCCAGTAGTTGTTATTGGCCTCTTATAGGATTTGACTATGGCTTCAAATATCAGAGGGATCAAGCTAGAGTGAGCTGAGTACTGTAAATGGTATTTTCTGAACACAATCATCTCTGGCTTTCATCCATCTGCCCACTTTCTGGTGTAAGAAACAATAGCGCACACAGCTGACAGAGGTTGACAAGGAGAACTTGGTAGGAGAAAGTACTTCATTACTTCTAAGTTTTGTATGCATTTATATGCATTTAAATTATCTAAGTCACTCAAAATTCGTTGGCAAGAATATTTTATCAAGAAAAGCCTTGTAACAGGAGGTCTTTGGGTGAAAAAAGAAAAGACAATCTTGGTTCTGTGTAAATGGACATTGGTCCATTGACATCATTTGAGTTCTGCTGGTTTTCATCAGCTGAGAAACTGTCTTGATATATATTTCTATATGCCTGAGAAACGTTATATATTGTGATATCAAATACGGACAGCTCTGAAGTCATGCTAAATTCAAAAGCTCTCACAGATTTTAAAAATCCTTCAAGCCTTTAAAAAAAGACAGGAAAGATAGCTGAAATATGGCATAAAGTACCTTTACCTCTCATATGATTCAACCATTAAACAGCTACCTGCCTGGTAATGCACCGTAATAGTTTTGAGATGGATATTTGACTGGTGATTATCTCCATCAAAAATATAAAGCTAAGCTATTACACACACCTTTTAATACTGCATAACACAATGAATCAAGACTGTATATATGGTGTCTCATTTCTGTTTTCCAGGTGCTCCCATAACAAGGTATATCTGCACATACAGTGATTCGGCATTTGTTTAAACTGTGTTTTTGGGATACCTCTTCTAAATTCTCCTCCCTCAATTTTCAAGACTCTCAGACATAACACACACTAAACCACAGTTTTGCACATAAACTTGAAATACGATGTTCTCTATTCAAGTACTCCAGTCAAACCCTGATAAATCAGGCTGGCCATGCAGTGATCTTATCCTTTCTGACTCTTTAATAAATCGAACCTTGTAAGTTCACGCTGTTGGAAGTTGTCACTAAATGAAATTGTGACCTTATCCGATGCGTGAACTTATCCTGCTGACAACTACATTTATTGTGTGGATAAGAAAGAAAAAAAAAAGGAGACTTTTGATAATTGTGATCTTAGCCATATGTAACTCTAACAGATGGGATCTTTTTGATGTTCCATTAATGATTTGCCTATGATGAGCCTCTACTCAGAGAAAAATGTTCTCCATAGGTAAGTGCTAAGGACACTGGCAGACTATTAAAAGTGCATGAAGAGGTACTGGGTGACAGCAGTGAATCAGCAGCTATTAGCCAAACACAAAGAGCTTTGAATTAGCTTGTAATTGCACTGGAAAAGATAACATAATGGAGGTGGCAAAATAGAAACATTCCCTTTTCACAGGGTTCATTCAATAGCTGAAAACCCTAAAACAAGTAAGTGGGAGTTGTACCAGTAGCCTCAAACATATTGTCACTGCACTTCTTTGATAAAAGCATACTGTGTCCTATACCATAGCGGCTGCAAAGTTACTATAACTAATGCTGAAGAGTACTGGTTAGCAAGGTAATTCACAGAGTTATAAAAATAGCTAAGTGCTTGTCTGTCACAGATTGAATATATTGTGTTACTTAATTTGGCCTAGAAAGGTGAGCTCACAGTCCACCATAATTGACAGTACTGCTTTCTTTTCTGGAATGCACTGGCTCTGGAAATGGGAGACTTGGCAGGTGTCATGGTCTATTCTATTTTATATATGTAGTTCTATTTCACAGAACTACACTCCTGCTTTGAGATACACGTGCCTGTTATATATTTCTGTAGGACACACTGTGGAGGGTCTTAGTGTGAGGTTTGAACCTTCACACTATGGTTCAACCAGAACACCAGACTAACAATCTTGCTAGGGATCTTCAAAACAAATGTGAAAAAGTTGCTTTCCTAGGAAAAGTACATTAAAAGTGTTTTGGTAAGAGGCAATCAGAACAGGTTCCTGTAGGTACAGCCACTTTTGCATCCAGGCAAACTTTGCCACATGCTGGTGATGCCCCACAGTGCTTTTATTCAACAACAGTAAGCCACTGCTTACTTCCCATTAGTAACCCCATAACCAGAACCAGTCTCTCCACCTAGCTCCTGTTTGTGCTTAAGCATATGGGCTCTGCCAGCTACAGTTCCTTCAACTATCTTACAACAGTGTCCTATGTCCTAGACTCTGCAGGAAGTAAAAAGACCGTGAGAATGCTTTGCAGAGTGGAATACAGAGTGTAAAGCCTAGACAAAGAACTCCTGAAACTCCCTCCTGCAAGGGAAGGGATGGATGAAAGAAGAGAGGGAGAAAGCCTGATGAAGAAGCATTTGAAGGAAGGAAGAGAAGGTGTGATGAGGGCTGAGGAGAACTTAGGAGAGACAAGGAAACCGAGTGAATGAAAAGCAGGGAGTCAGTGGGGTACAGCTGGAAAAAAGGGGGAAAAAGGGCTCAGTAAAGGGCAGTAAAGCTAAAGAAGAGAACAAGTGAAAACGCATGCATTCACATAGAAACGTAGAGTTAGAAGTATGCAACTATGTAAGGATTGAAAGCAAATACTTCATTATTCCATGTCAATGAATTATTTTTTTTAGCCAAAACAGATGAAAGATGTTATAATTGACCAAAACTAAGCCACAACAATAAAAATAGTATCATTCCAATCATTTCCCACTAGGATGAATCCTGGCACAATTAACTCCTAGGCAAAGGTGTAACTGCAGTTTACCTGATGAAAAAAGCCATGTGTACAAGAGCATATGTATTCTATTTAGTTTATAAGGTGGAAATCCATTCTACCTTCTGCAGCTTATAGACATGCTGAAGCTAGCACTAAAGTTTCTAGCTCATATACTGGTAGATGGAGCAATCAGCCCAAGAAGCCTGGTAAAAAACTTATGCCAAGCTCTTGCCGATATGATTGTATAGTGTATAGTTAGTAACAGCCTAATCAACAAATGTAAAGATAGCAGTAGTGTAACAATGTAGCTGGGCATCACACATCTGGAAGGCTGCCGCATAGGGGAAGTGGTGACTTCCAGTTGCCACTGTCACTGCAACTTTAAATGCACAGCTGCAGTCAAAGCGGTTTTTTTACATGCTAGGCCCCCATTAGTGGCTGGGGCAGCTGCTGTAGTTATGCCACTAAAATCCAGGTTGGGTGTACCTATACAAGCTAGTCAGACCTCTGAAATGTAGTAAAAAATGAAGGTAGCTTATGTCCTCTGACAATAATTTCTTTAAAGGCATAGTTCCTAAAAGAACATATTTCTGAAGGTTTTATATATTTCTGAATCCTTCAGAGTTACATACTATTTGAAAAGCATAATTGCCTTAAATATTTTTATGTGCATCTCTGTGTGTAATAAAATGGTATGTGAAGAAAAAAAAAAAGAATCATTGGAACTATATTTAGAGTATTTCAAAATAGTTTATACACAAATAAAATGGAATCATGCTGTTACCATAAGATGTGGCCAGGCTGGGGTGAAACACTACACCAATTTAACCTAGCAACACCACAGTTTTGAAGGAGGAGAAATGAAGGAAGACAGTATGAACAGTATTTATTTGTTAATTTTTGTTTCCACCTGCTTGTTGTATGCCATTTGAATCCCTAGATTGTTACGTGTTCGAAGCATCTCATACAAAATCATAGAAACTAAGGGCTGGAAGGGACCTGGAAAGATCACTGAGTCCAACCTCCCTTGCTCTGGTCAGGCATACTGCTGCGATCAAATGATCCCAGCAAGGTCTTGGTTCAATCTCCTCTTGAAGACATCCAAGGTTAGGGACTGCACCACCTCCTTGGGAAGTCTATTCCCGATTCTGGTCACCCTAAGCGTAAAGAAGCTCTTCCTTACATCCAACCAGAAACCATCCTCTAACAGTTTATGGCCACTGCTCCTTGTCCTTCCCTGGGTGCCTTAGTGAACAGTTTTTCTCCTAGCTCCTGATATTCACCCTTTACATACATATGGACGGTCATCAAGTCCCACCCCAGAGTTCATTTCCCCAGGCTGAACAGTCCCAGATCCCTTAGTCTTTCCTCATAATGTTTGTCCTCCAGGCCCTTAATCATTCTTGTGGCCCTTATCTGGACTCCTTCAAGGTTCTCCATGTCTTTTTTGAAGTGTAGCACCCAGAACTGGACACAGTTAGGGCCAGATTAAAGCATAGGCAAACTAGGTACATGCCTAGGGCCCTAAGTGAAGAAGGGGCCCAGTTGTGCTTATTTTACATATTGTAGTTATTGAGTGAATAAAAGTAATATAAATATACAACATTAAGTAGGGGCCCACGAGTTTATTTGGCTAGGGCCCACTAAAGGGTTAACCTGGCCCTGGACCCAGTATTCCAGCTGGGGTCTCACCAGCATCAAGTAGAGAGGATATATCACTTCCTTAGCCCTGCTTGTGACACATTGGCTAATGCATCCCAGTATGCTATTAGCTCTGTTGACTACAGCACCACGCTGGTGGCTCACGTTCATCCTGTGATCAACCATAACCCCAAGGTCCCTTTCAGCCATTGTGCTGGCCAGGACATCTCCTCCTAACCTGTATTCATGTCACTGGTTACTTCTTCCTAGATGAAGCACTCTGCATTTATCCTTATTGAACTGCATCCGGTTCTGGTCCACCCACCTTTCCAGTTTGTCCAGGTCCACTTGGATCTGCATCTTAACACCTAGCATAACCACTTTTCCCCATAACTTAGTATCATTCACAAACTTGGCCAGCATGCTTTCCACATCCTCATCTAAATCACTGATAAAGATGTTGAACAGCACAGGGCCAAGAACCGAACCCTGCGGAACACCACTGGCCACCTCCCACCAAGACATAGTCCTATGCACTAACGCTCCCTGGGTTCCCTTAGTCAGCTCCCCATTCACCTGACTGTGGACTCTGCCAGCCCACAATCCCCCAGTTTTTTTTTTTATAAGAGTGTCATGGGAGACCATATTGAAGGCCTTTTAAAAATCCATATATATGATATCAACTGCATCTCCCACATATAAGCGGTTTGTTACTTGATCATAGAAGGAGACGAGGTTGGTCAGACATGACCTGCCCGCAATGAAACCATGTTGGCTATCTTCAGCATCATTCCTTCTGCCAGTCTCTCACAAATGGACTTCTTGATTATTTTTTCCAAACTTTTATATCTGTAGAGCTCATAGTTACAGGTCTGTGAGCCTGCTGGGGCTCCTGATTCTGACTGGGAATAATAAAACAAAACAAAATGAAAGAAAATGGCAATGGAATTGTTAAGCAAATAACATTTATACGGTAGGTTGAAATCTTTAAACGTAAGAGTATACCACAGCCCTAGTCTGTGAAAATCCCATGACAATCTAAAATAACCACCAAGTCTCTAAGGTTTTCTGTTAGCTTCCTAAATGTAAAGAATCTAAATGGCCAATGAGTTGGCTCTTTAAAATTGCTGTTGCAAAATCTCTTAACAATGATCTATCCATAGTGCCTATCATAATCATTTTTAGAGTTCGAGATTAACCATCATGACAATATTTCTTTGCTGTCAGTCAGAAAGGATGTAGAATCACTGATGAATATTGTTGCCCAGAGTTTGTTTAATCTTGGGAGTGCACCAGCCTCTTTACAGATGTACGAAGAATATTTGTATGCATTTGGACAATTTTGATCAATTTTCAAAACCCCACTTAAAAAACAAACTGGAAGAGAAAGTCAGTCTTTATATTGTAAAGCATAAATAAAAATCACATAACAAGATGTTTAAATAAAGTGATCTAATAAAGACAAAGATCAGTTCAGTCCAGTTCTTTCAGATCATTAGTTTATTCTGTCTTCTTAGCCAATCATAATAAGTGGGAAACATGCTGTGCTAGCAGTAAAATATATTCTATAGAGCAGAGACTGGAAGTACTGGGACTGGAATAATGGCAGTCATTGCAGGGTCCATTTCAAGCAAATTTGTTAATATTAGTCACACGGGGTAATAATCAATGGAAAATCAATGTCTTATTGTCACTTTGATGCTTGTGGTAATTCCATTCACCTTTTGATAAAAGTAGGATGTACTGTAGCACAGTGCTAACCACAGCATAAAGCATACACCACCTCTACTACAGTTAGAAGTATGGAGTCTTTTTCTTCGCTGGGGCATGGAATCTCCCTGTTCCTCCTTGGATTGACTGTACTGCAGTCAGAAAGGGCACAATATGGTTGACACTGTTACAGCGCATCTTTCCACAGTCAACAAACTCTAATGAACTTCACAGAAAATGAGTGTCCCCTCCCTGTCCTCTTTGGGCTCCCCCAAATCTTAAAGAGACCCTGAAAGGATCATTTAGGAGATAATGGGAACCAGAACCATGGATGGCCCCTGCAGAGAGGACAAGAGAGAAAAAGGGGCCCTGAATTCTCCATCCTGTAGGTACCTATGCAAAGACAAGCCACATTATATTATACTTCCTGCCATGATGACAATGCCATAGAGTACGGATTCAACACAATGAAATGACAGAGGAGAGGGAACCATTTATTTAAATAATTTCAGCACACACCATTTTCTTCACCTCTCAGGACAGATAGTTATAAATGTCCATTTACATTTTGAATGGAAATAGACTAGTGTCATTAAATCCTGAGCCTGAGATGAATGGAGTTCAGGAGTTCTGGGATCCAGGGTTTTCAATCAGCCCACCAAAAAAATTATCCAAAGATGGTGGGGCCTGATAAAGGAACACATCCTTACGCTGGTTTTGGTTTTAAAGTTTAAGTTTTTAACATGAAAATAAATGCATTTTGATTGTGTTCTTTTAGTAATTTTTCATCTTTTTTGTTTATGAGGTAGAATCTCACTATTCAACAGGTGGGTTGACTTACTACAAATAAAAGCATAAAAGTGATTAAAGAAATTAAGTGGAAACAACCTATACTACTGAAAACTCTTCATCATGGTCTCTCTTGACAGGGTTAACATATGTTCCACTCTCACATACATACTTCAAACTGGCAAAAAAATTCCCAATTATCCTGTGACACTATACAGACCCAGTGGGCTGAGTAGGTACTTTATCCCAGTTATGTGTTGCTTGTGCAGCATTGCTCGTTCTTTTTCTCCCCTCTCCCCATCACGAATGCACATGATACAGAAATGCCAGACCTGGCAAGAACAGGCTGAAGAGGGTTTTCTTGATAAGATCATCATCTGCTTCTGGACTCTTGGGTTTGCTCCTTCCCTCGGCAGAGAAGCAGCCGCCCCTGATAAATGTCCCTTTGTGCGGAGATTCTTCTCCGATACATGCAAAGACATTTTATCCCCATGCCTGTTTGTTTCATTAGTTGCTCCTTGTAGCTACGATACCATAATCGGTTTATGGACTTTTACATGTAAAACAGTCAAAAACCATGAACAATTATAATACAAATCATACACAGCTCAGACTTACACCCTCATTTTCTAAGAGGAAAAAAGCACTTAGACAAAGTTAAATACTGTGTTACTAAATGAATAAATCTTGCTTTAGAATTTTGGTATCCTCTGAGATGAAAAGTGTATTGTCTTAGTATTGGCCTATGCACAATTATTTTTATATGTCATTATGTATTAATGTTTGCTAGACTGCATTTCTGCTTTCTCTTAGAAAAAAATGGTGTCAAGATACTCTATTGTGTTACAAAAAGCAGTCTGAAGCCATGTGGCCCTTTATACTTAACTTGAAAAACAATCAAAACTAACATTTTACAAGGGTTCATTAACATTAGAGAACACCAATTAAAAAAGTGCTGAAAAATATTCATTTTGACACTGAAAGTCAGAGCAATGAGATCATCTGTGAGTGTATCTATGGTGTCTTCTCAGTTTACAGTACTTATCCTTAGAGATAGAAGGATCTATTTTCATCTCTCATTTGTGTAACAGAGTAGATGAAGTTATTTGCTTACTAACAGATACGCATGCTCATAGCTGTGAGCCTACTGCTTTGATACTAATTTTCTAGCACCCTAAACATGCAACCAGCCCTCCAAAAAATGTAAATTTAGTCCGAGAAATTGATGTTTTACTAACATTTTGTTATTTAACTGGTAAACATAACACTTTTCTATTATGAGACTGAGTGCCAGGGAAAGGGAAAAATCTCAAAGACGGAGCTAACATTTATCGCAGGTTAGTGTGACCATCCAAAAGATCCAGTTACTGTACATCCCAGAGGGGAGAGAGACACCGGGACAAAGAAGGATTGAATACCATGCTTCAGTGCATGCATGCAGTATACAGTTCCATCCATTATAATCATAATTTATGTGAAAAGTGCAATTATTATAAATAGCGATGAATTTAGTATAACTATAATGTATAACATCAGGATTCTAATTAATCATTTATTTTCACTTGTTAGGAATGGCCATGCATAACAGGCACATGGCTCTGTATTGCTCCAGCACTCATGAGTTATGTGCTACTGCTTATCTACAACTTCTGTGATCAAGTACCAGTACCGGCCAACAGTTCTTTCCCACCCCTTTGTGACAAAGGGATTGTGACCATTTCTTTCAGATATAGACCTCATTATCCTGATTTGTGCTTTTAATATCCCAGTTTAGACTACTAATGTGCACGTTGTATAGAGGCATACCTTAAATCAACCTAGATTTTGAAACGAGAGTAGAAAGTAGGCAGTTATCACTGCATAGTATTGTGATACTTTTGCCAGTCCTCTGCACAGGGGTGAATTTGACCTTCATAAAAATAATCTCAGTCATATCAGTGAGAGAATGTGAATAGGGGAAAAATTCAGCTAGGCACTCTGTGCCTCAGCTTATCCATCTGTTATCAGTGGTTTCACCAATATTATGAGGCTTTGTAAAGAGCTCTTCAGATGAAAGACATTAAACAGTGTAGAGGTCAAAATGATCTGAACTCTGATTATGGCAGATTGTACCTAAAATTTAGATTTCTTGTGTAAATTTTCATAGGTCTTGTTGAGAAAAATGTATGTGGCCAAGGTCTTTCTTCGTGTGTCTAAATGTCAATAAGAGATTTCAAATGAGGCATAATTTCATAGACATTAGGGCTGGAAAGGACCTCGCAAGATCTTTGGGTCCACCTGCCCGCCCAAGGGGCAACAAGTCAGCCGGGATCAAGATATTGAAAATCTCCCTCTCCTGTGTTCCCAAAATATGCACTCTCAAAAACATATTTTGTTTCCTCCTGTGTTACTCTCTTGGCAGAGTAAAGTACAGGTTTAACAATGCTAACCTATTTCACAACACTATCTATCATCAAGTATCACCCAGACCAATCAGAAATCACTAAGATGTGGCTGGATGATAGTGCAGGCCTGTTTTGTTTGTTTGTTTTTATATGCCTGGTTATAGTCTGATACTCAAAAACCAATCAACATCATGGTATCTGATTAAGAGGCAATTAAGAGGTACCTAGTGTTGAAAGCTGCATAAAGTGGTATCCATGGGTGTAGAAAGAGAATTGCATTCCTGTGTTTTTTCTCCATCCTAGTTGAAGCAAATAAGTTGGTCAACTGTGGAGGCAAGTTTATCTGAAAATGTGGGTGCTGCCTATGTCCTTAGTTTTGTATTGATTTTAAGATGTTTTGGTTTCATGCATCAACCATTGTAGAATGACTATTAAGCAGAGGTAGTTAGCTGTGTTAGTCTGAAGTCAGGCAGAAGGCAGAGTAGATATAGACTTTATAGAGGGAATGTTAAGCCACAGGTCTCAGCTGTGCCAGAACTACCATTACAGATTTTAATGATTTTGACAATATCAATAGAACACAAAAGATAACTGGAAGACTGAGCGAGCCCCTGACAGTACTGGATTCAAAGAGGTATCTGAATTCCACGGCCTACTATAAGGTGAAACTAACTGGATTTATACGTTTTATGTAACTGGGATGGAGGATTTAATTGTGGGGCAGTGCTAAATTAATAAAGATGCCCTAAAAACTTTCCTAAATATTCTTTGAATTTGTAAGAAATCTACAGCCATATGTGAAAGATTATATTATTATGAACCATACCTTATTTGTTCATTGTTATCATCTTTCTGAATCAATCTGAAAAAGCTTACAGATATGAATTAGTTAAGCCTCAAAAACACCTTGGGGAAATATGTGAAATATGTAAGTATTTTATTTCCCTTTTCTGAGGGAAAATTCCAAAATAGGAAAATTACGACTAATATCTGAATGCCTAAAACTTTAACACTGAACACTAGAGCTTAGAACTGTAGCCTGATTTTCTGAGTTGCTGAACACTTGCATTTGTGATTGCACTACTGAAAATGAGCCTTCTTTCTTCATTGCCTTAGTACAGATTTCAGCCTAGATGAGTCTCAGAGAGAGTCAACAATCAACCTGGAAATAGAGCCCAGGAATCTTTCTTTCTTCTTCCTTTTTTTAACCAGCAAACATAAACATTTCAGTATTGTTCCACACTACCCTGTTATATTAGAACAGTTCTCGAAAAACAGCAATCAAGTCGGTAGTGCTAAATGAGTTCAAAGGAAGGTTACAGGGCAGAAAATATCTGTCCTACAGAATGGGGTAGTGCTGATTTTGTTTGATTGTCACCTAGCTTAAATGTATTAGAATTGCACCCATACTGTAAAATACTAACTTCATTGGCCTGAATGAGAGTTCAGATCTTGTAATAAATCATGAAAGTACATCCACCATCATGTAAATGTCCTGGACTAGCATAAGATTCTTTGATTCGTTAGAACAGATGGACTAAAGAAATATTATTGAATTAAAAAAAGTTAAATAACAATTGGTTAAAAAAAAGTCAGTGGAAAATAACTCCTCTTTATTATCCAGTGTTGATAGAGCACTATTGGAATATTAGAACAGAAGAATAAGCTGTTATTGAGTATTAAATATAGTGAGAAGCAATGGTTAAGTACACAGCAAATAATCACAATGAAAAGGCTGCAAGTTGACATCCCCAATTTCCTGGCTGGTAAAACTGGCAGCTTTCCAAATAAATAAATAAATAAATAGAAATCTGCTCTTCCTCCCCAACATTTAATTACATGCATCAACCCATACCTCTCTAGTGAGAGAAGAACTCTCTTTTAGCCGTGACTACAATTTCAACTTACTGTCATGGCTTACAATTTACAGGCATTTCTTTCTGACAGGGACTGCTTGATATGCATGTGGTCTCAGAGCATACAAGGCTTGGAAAGTTGCAGACTTCTGGGGAAACAAAAAAACTGCAGTTGTAGGGTATGTTTAAAGTCTCGATTTTACAGGATATATAATGAACTAATTTAAGGTACTACAGCTTACCAGAGCAAGCAAAATGTGTGCATCTATCTCCCTAATTCCTTAGAAACAATTAACTATATCCTTTTTCTGAAGACGTAAAACATAGTTTAATACAATTACTGTAAGAAGTACATTTAAAAGTAATTGGCATGCTTTCCTTTTCTTTCTTGAGGATTTTGATTGCCATGGAATGGTCAAACATCAGTAGAAAAAATATGGTTCTTCAGAGAGGTGGCGTTATCTGTACAGAAAGGGAAGGCATGGGCAGGAAACAACAGGTACAAAAAACCTATGTGAGGACAAAGGGTACCACCATGGGTCAGATAAGATGAACTTGAAAGTTGTAATGAATTATGATAGAAGGACAAAGCAACTGCTCATCATTATTGGCAATAAGATGCATTGCACTCATTTGAAGAATGAAGGTCAAACTCATCTCTGATGTCACTTGACAAGAATGTATTTGGCCCAGTAACTGATTTAAAGAGAAACAAAGTGTCAAAGTGTTTTATTTTATGGGAAAGAGAATTCTAGCAGGGTGTCCATAATACACTGGCTCCTAGTTATAGTCGTCTCTCCAATCAGCTCCAGACTCTCCCATCTCCTTAGCCAACAAGTGTTCTCTCCAGACTACTGGTTCCTTATGCCTCTCCATTTCCCTCTCTAGCTATGTGAGGGAGACTCACTTCTTTCCCATGGTTCCATCCCTCCTTGACAACCCGCCCCAGCCTCTGCCTCCTTCTTCAAACTCCCAGTAACGGCTCCTGTCCCCACTCCCAATCTGATCCCAGTCTATATCTTTCCTTCTCTTTATCTGTTTTTTTCCCCCTTCTTCAGTTGAATCAGCTTCCTCCTCCATTCCAGTTGGATACCAGCAGGAAGTGTGGGGTCACTGAGAATGCACAAGAGACAAGCTCCCTCCTCAGTGCTGGTGTCCAGGCCCAACCAGCCCAGAGCAAATGGGAAAAGCAGTTCAGATCCCTAGTCACCCTGTAAGGATAGCACAGTGCAGTTTGGACATATGCAGGAGCTACAAGAGTTTGGAACATACTTGGTTGTTCTGTGCAGATGACCTACACATAGTGTTGTTGGCATTAGAAAGACTCTGGCATGCTCAGCAAGGATAGAATCTTTGGAAATTTGAGTTATTAAACCATAGTAAGTCTCAGGTCATGGTGTTTTTTAAAGACCAGTCCAAATTTGAATGGATGCTCATGGGGATAGTAAAAGACACATTTTTGACCAAGTCCACACCTGCCAATTTCAAGTACATGTTTCAAAGCCTGGGTGTACTAGGATATTTCACGGAAATGACCTCAAGATTTTCCTTCTTTTTTCTTTCTTTCTTTTTTTTTTTTTTTTTACACAAACAAAACACTTTTCTTTCCTCTGTCCCTGGAATTGGTTAAACTGTTTTGGCTGAAATTTATTTGTGAGGCAGACATCCAGCTTCAGAAATTTCAAATACTTAAAATTTGGCAAAGTTAGAAGGAGCTGCAAACAAGGTGCTTTAATGGCTAGCAGTAACTTAGGAGAAACTTGGACTGGTTTGAAATGAGATGGTTAAGTACTGGTACCAGTCTAGCTGCACCACCACAGAGTTTAGCTCAGGCATTATAATCTATTCTGATGAACAGCAGTGTATTAATGCTATGTTTACATGCTCATTGTCAAGCAAACAACAATAGATAAGTGTTGTCAGCCCTGCCCTTAGTATTTATATCTATAAATATATCCCCACTTCCACATTTAGTCTCTAACAATATATGTTACCACAATACAAAACACTAGATATTAAAAGAGACCTCACCAAAGAGGTGACTCACAAACAGAGTAACGCAGAATCCCCCAAAATTCCTACCAACCTACACACACTAATAGCGAGAAGCACCAATGCAATATCTGTTAAATAAGTGGCCTAACTGACTTTATAACAGCAGTGATTTCTAGATGTCCTTAAAAATGGAGTCCAACATAGAGAAAGTGATCTAAACTCCAAGTGAAGGTATGGATAATTATAGTAATATCCTCTTCAGAAACCTAAAATCCCCAACTTCTTGCCTTCTTGCATGTGTAAATTAATCAGTTGCCTTTAGCCAAATGACAAGCTCCCCCCTTTTCAAATCCCTCTTCAAAACATATTTTGGCACTGAATTCATACATAAAACACCACAGAAAGATCTCAGGTATCTCCCAGTAATGCCAGCACAACTTGTATTATTGTGCCTGAACCAATCTGCAAGCTCCGTAAGGCACAGACCATATCCCATTAATTTGTGTAAGTGCCAAACACCACCAGCATTTGATAAATAATGAAATGGTGTGAGAAACTTAATATACGTTATCATGAAAAACTTAATGATGATCATGATGGACCGAAAGACTTGGTTAATTAGCTATGTTAATCTGATGTCTGGCAGGATAGATTTGCATTTTATAGACCAATGGTTCTTAACCTTTCTAGCTTTGAGGCACTGCTTGATAGATTCAAAGCACCCCTTGATAGACTTGAGACACCCCTCAGAAAATGCCAGCTCTTAGGCTTTCATTCACTGTTTGACTACAGAAAAATAAAAGAGCAACTCTTTCATTACGAACATCTAGCCCAGTATTTTGTCTCTTGTCAGAAGGCGATGCTATACACAAAGAGCACTAAACCGGATATCTGTAGAGTGACCTGTCCCCTATTCAATTCCCTTCCTGGCATCCTCCATTACTGGTGAAAAATCTTCAAATATTTTATTAAATGGCCATAGATATATCATCTGTGAATTTATCCAGTCCCTTTTTGAACCTGGTTATGTTATCTGCCTCCACCACCTCCTGTGGCAATGAATTCCGTAAGTTAACTACATGCTGCATAAAGTACTTTCTCTTGTTTTAAATGTTACTTACTAATTTCAGCAGGTGACCCTAGTTCTATACTCTGAGACTTGGTGAACAATAGTTCCCTGTTCACTTGGTCTACACCCTTCAGCTACACCCTTCAGAAGTGATACATCAACAAGTTTAAGTGATCAGAAAGTGATTTAAACCTGTAACAGAACAGAAGTGCAAGTGCACATAAATCAGTTTCAAAATGGCTGAAACTGTTTTAAGATAAAACTGATTGAATATAGTATCAGACTTAACTGATTAGGTCAAACCTGTTTATGAAATTTCTGCCCCAGACCTCTTCCTGGTTCAAGTTAAACCCAAGTCCCCCACCATCCCAGTATTTTGCAGCCCTGAGCTGGGCTGGGCTGGGCTGTCTGCTCCAGAGACACTTACCACTCTGCTCCCTGGCTGGAGAGTGAGCTCTGGCTCACTGACCTCACTGGCTGGCTCCCCCAGGCAAACCCCAGCTAGGGTCTGGGGCCCGAGAGGGGGGTTAAACTTTCCTTCCCCCCAAGTATGGAGCTGCCCTGCCCTGCCTTGCTTATTTAGTGCTGGCTGCAACTGTGGACTACAAATCCCAGAGGCACCTGGAAGCAGATCAGGAAGTGAAGAGCAACCCTGCAGAGACCTGCTGCTGTGATTCTGGACTGAAAATCCCAGACCTCAGGTGCAGCAGGAAGAGGAAGCACACACACAGCCCATGCTGGCTACATGCCAGAGACCTGTGCTCTAATGCCCCTAGCTTCTGGCCTGAGCCACTGTAGGCATGTAGCTGCATTTCCTGAATCAAAAGTGAATGCCTGTTCATTTGCTTATTGGTTCAATCTTTGTACCGTAGGCTAACCTGCAAAGACTGAATCAATTCAGCCTCAGGCTGTTTGATTGTCTGTACTTAGCCTTCATGATTTTATAAATCTTTATCATACCCTCCCCACCAAACTTTCTCTTTTCCCAACTTTACAGTCCTAGTCTTTTTAGTCTCCCCTGGTATGGCCCACTGCCTGAAAGGATCTCAAGGCACTCTGCAATTGTGCCTATTGCCATGCACCCTGGTTGAGAATCACTGTTATAGACTACCTCAGTATGAGATGTGTAAACTTTCCTAGTCAGCAGAAACATGACAAACACCTTGCTCAAGAATGGTAGCAGGGCATAGGGTTCTCTTAGCCGATAACTGGAAATTATATGGAGAATTGAAACAATGGGGATGCAATATCATGTCTCACTCTTACAAAAGTGTCACTAAGAAATATACAAAGGGGCAAAAAGGAATCAATTCATAACAAAATAAAGGAAGATATCATACTCATAAACACTGCACTTAGTTAAAAATATATAGAAAGAATGGAAGTATAATGAATGACGATCCGAGACATAAAACTCTCCATTTTCTAACAGAAAAATGCTATTTGAATAACATCTTTATTTTCCCTTCATACTTACATTAACTACAAAAATATAACATATTCTAATCACAGAAAATTATGAATTTCATTAATTCAGTAATTAATCAATTAAAAAGTATTCATTCATTAATCCATCCATTCATTAATTTTTACAATAATTTATTAAATTCAAAATTATGTCCCCTTACCACATATTTACTAGATAAAGAGGCAATATTAACATTTTTGGTTCATATGCTTATAAAGTTTATTCTCTGTTTATATGCTTATATAACTCAAAATTATGGATAGGTTATATAATTAATACACAATTAATCCCAGGTGGATTACAGGGATTTTACAAAGTTTTCATTAATGCCAAAAATGACGGTTGCATCAGTATGTTTTTTCTTAGGTTGTTTAATGGAGATTAGCTAATTTCATACATGAGAGAAAAATATACAGAAATTAAAAAGGAAGCACCATAGAAATTCTTATAAATAAATAAATAACTCAGACCTTTATGGATCACTACATGATAGTTTGTCACATTCTGATATGATTATTGTTTCAAGATATTTTCAGATAGAAGAGAGAGGCAATTTTGAGGAAGATCACTTTTGTGGCCAGTGTACTCAGCGAGGACTGAAGACTTACCTTCAATGCAATGGCTCCAAGGCCCCAGAAAGATATTACATTTAAAATGTGATTAACTAGTTAATCACATCTTAAATGGTAACCCAGTCACATATTCATGTAATTTATGGTGCAATAAAACAGGAAATAAATCTGTGTAAATATGTAGAATGGGTGTGGCTGATTCCCATCGCATCTTAAATTGAATGTGTGGTCTACCTGATTAGTTGATCAAGACTTCCCTGACTCCAATGTGCTCCTGAGGCTAGGAGCCCTGATCAGCTGACTGGTAATACTGGTGTGACTGGGATCTGATCCCTGATCCCACAACAGTGCATCCTGTCATGCACATATAGCATGGCACGATGTGTAGTTGTTGGAATTGGGGATCAGATTCCATAATGCATTTAACTGAATGTCTGCCAGGAACCTATTCATCTATTCATCTCTCTGTGCCTCTGTTTCCTCTCAAGAAAATGGATGTAATACTACTCATTTTCTCCCACCATGTCTACCTTGTCATCTTAGAATACAAACCCTCAGGATTATGGATTATTTTTACTATGTATATGTATACTCCTAGCACAACAGGAACCCAGTTTCAATAGAAACCCAAAACTTCTAAGTGCTACTGTGATAGATATAATAAAAAATAACAGCTTGTTATTCCAAAAGGGATCTTCATATTAAGCACACTGCATCCAAATACACATATTTATAATGATGTGCATACATTACATCATTCTCCCATGAGGTTAAACAATCATTTTCCCATGTTTTCTGGAGAAAATGAAGACAGCCATGTGATGCTAAAATTGTTTTCGCAATTAAAAAAACAAAAACAGGAGCATTTTCATATAAGCACTCTAATGTTTATAATCATTGCTTTGAATCTACAATTTTTAAGTTTATTTAGATATTCAACTGCAAATGGTGTTACCTCTTAAGATGTTACAATTAACACTTGTATTTATGTTGATGTATATACTACACATTACAAGGTAATGGTTTATGAATTTCTATCTTTCTGATTCAGTGACATAAACATAAGGGCATATAATAACATATGTTATTGCAATAGCTCCAAAATGGTTTATGCAACACAAATGAGAAAACCATTCACTGAACTAAACAATTATATCCTGGCACTGAAACAGATATGAATCATACATTTGAAGCGATGGCTATCGTGATACAAATACCTGGATTTAAGAATACCAAACGTTTATTGAGTTATAGCCTCTTTGTGGTGCTATGTCAAGACAAGTACACCTCATATCTTACTTCCCAACATAGCTCCCATAGCGGAGTTACAAAATCGTATATTATCTGCTGCCAATATTCACAATCACCGTTAGGACAAAAAATGGTAATGCAGGCAACAACCTGACTGTTCTGCTTCTACCCATTACACAGTGTTAACACCTCTCTTGTATAGTTTCACATACCTGAAAGTATTTGCTGTACCCCATCTATGTCTTGGGTGGGGTTTAGCAGTATATGGGGGGGGTTGACTGGTCTGGGGGTGGGGGAGTCCAGGGAAGGGTTAAGGGGCTACAAATAGCCTGGTCAGAGTGAGGTGGGGGCAGGGGGGAGAGAATGTGGGGCCTGAAAAGTGCATAAAAATGGAAAGAGCACAGCCCTGGGTCTGACCTCCAAAAGTGCAGACATTTGGTAGATCAGACAAATGGAGCATTCCTGACATAAGTTAGTGTATCACCTCAGATGAACGAATTTAGAATAGGATGGCTACTTTTTGCCCTATCTCTACAGATTGGCACTTTGAGCAACTTAACCCTAGTTAAGTCGATCTAATTGTAACATTTGCATGTACCCTAACAGAAAATCAATGCCTGTACTTAGTAACATGGTGGTAGAAGGAAAGATGCAAATCAATGTTAAGGTTGTAATTACATGATTGAGCATTGTCAGAATTTTCTCTTCAGTTGTTCACACTTCAAGCATTCAAAGAACACCAAGAAAAAAAATATTCTGTTTTTGGTGACCTACATCCTAGAACATACAATTATCATATCAACAATATTTTTTTTAACCATAAAACTGTAAGTATTTTCATGGGGAAGCTACTGTATCGCATTACATCTGTCCTAAACCAAGAAAGCCTGGTATAAATAGTTCAGAATTTAAAAGCACTACACAATGAAGATACCAGTGTCTGACAAAACCATTATTTCACTGAGAGGTATGATAGTTTTCTCACAATGGCAATAAAAAATACATTCCACTGTGCTGTATATAAAAAACAGTTAAAATGAAACATTTGTTATATGACATCCCTGTTTGTTAACATAGGCAGATCAAGACAAGTGGATAGACTTGGAACTTCTTCCAAAGAAACAAGGCTGGGCTTGCCAGTGTGTGATGTCATAATTTTTAAACTTACCAGCACTACCAGAATGAAAACTTATAATGCGACTATGAAATTATATTTTTTACAAACACAGAATATGGAGAGATAGGCAACCTAGAAAAGAGCAATCATATTGTGCCTACTTAAGGTTATTGACCAATATAGGATCTGGACAATTCCAATGACTAAATCTTAGAAAATATAGCCTCAGTATTTTGTATGTAGTGGAAAGTGAATTTCAACTGCTACACAGTTTTCCTAAAATGAGTGATCTACAGCAGCAGCAAAAAGCCAACAAAACAGTATTTTATAAAGAGCTAAAAGTGAACAAGAAGAACAACACTGAGATCAGACACCCTATATTCCTGAAGTTACTGATGGATTCAATGGGCACATCTACATGGGATGTGTACTGTGAAGTGGCCTAGTTAGTTCCACAGTATAATCTCAAAATCTATATGTACAGGCCTATTATACTGCAGTAAACTAATAAATGCCACTGTAGGTTAGTACTTGTAAATAGTGCCAGCTAGCCCCACACTGAAGCACCCTCATGCCCCAGCCAGCACCTCTGCTGCATAGTGAACCAGGTTGGAGCAGCCCCAGGCTGACAAGCTGACCTGCCAGCCAGAGCCACTCCAGCCCAGCTCAATGTGTTATAGTCCCAGATGCATGTGTAAATGCTGTTCCCAGGAGCAATAAACTCCTATGCTGGAATTTACTGTGTTGCATTAATTTTATGTGTAAATGCACCCAATATGCTACAAAAACTATGCTGAGATTACACTTATTCCTCAGAAAGATGGATTTAGTCTGTTACTCAAAAGGGCTGTGGAGCTCAGTGGGCAAGGTTTATTTGCACCTTCAGAGAGTCAGTGAGAAGCAATGGAGTTAAAGGTGAAGTTCTGAAAGAAACACAGCAGAGGTTTGGAGGAATCTAGCTATAGCACAGTCAGATTCTCAGTTTCCAACAGCGAGTTTTTGTTCAGAGCACATAGTGAAGAGAAGATGGAATGGGAGTTGAAAGGTGCATCTATAGCATCTTGTAACACCATGCCCCCAAACTTCTCATTTTGCTTTTCTGACTGCCATGTTAGGTACTGCATTTACCCTGACTGAGCTGCCATCGATATCAGTCTCCAAAATGTTTTACCCAATTTTTTAAATGTTCGAACATATGCCTTAACATCTCAGTTATATAACTTGGATAAAATGGAAATAATTTCACCTTCTTTAAGAAATATGTTTTCTCATTTTTCTTTAAAGTTCCTTTGCATGCTGCCACAGAACATTAAATTCACACAACATATAACCCTTTTTTTTCCTCCGTGGCTACTGAATAATATAGCAATCTAAATGGTGAAGAGTGGAAAAGTAAGAGAGAATTAAGGCAGCTGTGTAGACTACAAATAAACAAGATGCCATCATTTTCTGTTGTGACCTGGGTTAACAATTCCTCTATTGTGCAGGGAAATATGAGAACTTTAGAGGCACACAATACTCTGAGTAAGATTATTCCAAGCATTTTGAATTAGGGACCCCTGTAGTTGTTCCAAGCTTTCTAAATTAACTCTATGGCCAGTTGGCTTACCTATATTCATTACTCACTCTGTGGGAAGATTACCAGTTGTGGAGTCACATATTAGAAACTTTACATTCACACATTTTTTGTTTTCCTCAGACTTAGCTCTGATACGACTGAAGTCCTAGAACTGTAGGCCAAGGAATATTTTTGGCATGTACTGCCCAATTGCAATTATTCCAATATTGATATAACAGTCAGTGTGTACAATATGACTATTCCATTCATTTGTCTTTCATTTTAGTGTCCAAATGAGGAAGACTAAATGCACTACAAGTTACCTTGACAGTTTTGTCTGTTAATTCTTTTCTTTCATATCAGGCTCCAGCCTAGCAGATGTTGCTCTTAAATGTTTTAGTTTTAATATGTGTTTGAATTTTTTAGGCTAAAATGGGCTTTTTAATATTTGTGTATTACAGGAGAGACTGATATTGTGAGGAACATTGCTATAATTCTTCCACACAAATCACAGATCATTTGCAACAGACTGAGAAGTTTATTCTTGTGTGTATGTCTAAAAACTGACTATATACCCATCATTTAGTGGACTCATGAGAAACACAAAGAGGAAAAACTGTGAAGTATATATGAATGTCCAGTGGTTGAGAGAAAAGGTGTTGCCAGCTACATGAAGATCTACACTATTGCATACATGCACAAGCATATTCTGCCAGTTTTATCCTAGGTCCACAAGGAATAGCGCTGGCATAGATGCATAACCTTGACAGGCCACTCTTATATTTGTTTAACATTTTGTTCAGGGAATTACACCATTTCATCAAATAGGATAATGCAGAAGTTTGTCAAAAGTTCAATGAGACCGGTATCACATGTAAGGGAACACAATCTGTATTCCATTTACAAAACCAGTTATTGTATTATAAATAAACCTTGCTTTAACATCGCTGATCCAAACAGCTTGGTATTTCTACTTGCATACCATGCTTTTTTTCTTAAAGAATATTTTTGTTCCCCAAATTAGGTTTTTTAATAATCTGGTATGTGTTGACTTCTGGTAGTCACATCCCAGTTTCCCTTGCTTACTACATACACTTCATTAAAATCTACAGGTTCCCATGAAAATTAATGGCTCTTTACTAGGGACAACTACACAGAAGGCAAACATACTCTACTGAATAGCTTCCAGGCAAAATTAAGACAAGCACTATATGTGAAGGCTACAATCATGCAAGGATAAAAGGGCACCAGAAGCATGTCAACATCACTTCCATATGTACTAAATATGAAACTAACCTAGAAACCTACCAAAGGCTAAATAAATTCTACAATAGGTTTTAAACCAGGCCCATATGCACAATGTCATCATTTAATTTGGAATCATTTCACATTTTTCTAAAAAATCAATGAACACCACCACCCTACAGTTTGGCCTCATCAGTTTGCTAATTTCTTGTGGTAACTGCAATGGAGACAGGTCTTGAGAAGGCAGATATATTTAGAAGGGAAGTAGCTTTTAAGATTAATTCAAGGACAATATGCATTTCATGCGAGTAAAAATAAACATTAATTGTTACAGCATTCTTCTTCAGAAAAACCAAAAAACAAAACCAAAAAACCCCCCCAAAACCCTGGATGTTCATCAACATCTGGAACAAATTTCTCTGGAACATCTGTGGATATCTGTGGATTCTGCAAAAGAAAAAAAAACCCAGAAGGAATTAGCAACCATCTCCACATTTAAACTACATGCCATTTGTTACAATAGGCCCTTATGACTGTATTTCCTCAAATATAAGATGACCTTCCCATAATTAGATTCTATATATGAAAAATTTATAAATTTGTTATCATTTTATAAATGCTATAGAATCAAATTACTGGAGGTTTGCCTTGAATTTGTCCCCCTCCCACTGCTACAGCATGGAAAACAAATCTAGGAGGGGGGTCAGGTAGCTCCTTATCTTTTGCCTCCCCACACTTCTTCCCCCTATGGCTCCTTCCTGACCTCCTTACTGTCAGACGCTGCTTTCCCTGAGCATGTGGAAGTGAGGGGAAAACCTGAAAATACTTACCTTGACCATACCTGTAGTAATTTGCAAATAAACAAATTATTACAGGTACCCATAGACTTAATTCATCCAGAATTGATGCAGTTTACCCTTCTGAAACTGCTGCAAGTTTTAGCACAAGTATTCCTTAAACATGCTTTTAAGAAGCACTTTTTAAAATTATGGGTTCCATGTCAAATTAGCCAAATCAATTCTGAAACCTATCAATGAAGCAGAACTCAATCATTCCAATCCTGTGACATTACCATCACCAAGTATCTTCCCTCCCAGACTTATCATCCTGGGGTTTCAGATATTTCCAACACCATGACAAGCATCGCATGTGCAGGCCAAGGCTTAGAGGTCTTGAGGTCTGGATGCCTCCAAGTGTTGCTTGCCCTTAACCAGTGGACCAAAGGAGCAAGCTGGGGTGAAATCCCCCATAAAATAGATGTGTAGCTGAGATCACTCGTACAGATGCCTGCCTGCAGTGCAAAGACAAGTCTACATCCTCTTGTACATAGAAATTCAGAGGTCAGCAGGAAGGGGATCTTCCTTTCCAATCTCAGCAGGAAACTACCTGGACTGATACCACACTATCTCCCTTGTACCTATTTATATATAGTACAAATTATGCATGATATTAGTCCAAAGCCAAAAGGTAGGCTCCAGTGCATTTCAAGCCATGGTGATCCCATAGCTCAGCACTTCTCAGTATGTGTGTATATTCCAGATACCTCCCCTCGCTCTGCCCCCACAGAAGATCCATGTGTTATTAGCCTCCCCACTCATGACTGGAACCAGGGCTCTTTTCACAAGTTCTGGGATCATCCAAAATGTATATGAAGATGAGGTTCAGGGAAACCTGGTTTGGCTCCACTTCATGGTAGACAGGGTCATACTAATCATATACAGGCTGAGAGAGGAGGCAAAAGAGAGATTCTGAGTGAACTGTCTGGTGCCCTGTTGGGCAATGTTTGCCAGATATTTAAGCCTGGTAAAGAAATAGGAATCACTAGATATGGGAAACAGTGGCACAGCTCAGCTGTAGGAGAAGAGAGGAAACTGAAATGTATTTAAGGTAGCAGCTCACCATGACTAAAAGAGTCAACAGTGAGGGGACTGAATGCAATGAACACTACCATGCATCTTATTCAGATAGGCTGCACTAAAATATCCTTGTGTTTGGTGCCCATAAGCATTTTGGCAACAGGGGAAGGTGTCAGAGCTTGCCCCAGCCTGGTACTGTAGTACCTCCAAGATCTGGTGCTTGTTCATTTCCTCCTGGGGGAGAAACTGCCCATTTTTTAAGGGCCACAAAAAAAAAGACTCCCACCAGGTTGCCCAGTAGGGGCTATGTGTTTTATAATCATGCTTAGTGTTGCCTGTATTTAATAAATGTCATAGATGTTTTCCATTACAGAACACATGCTGCTTTTGGCAGCTGTTTAATAAAAGGCAATGTATTTAATGACGTTTCCTTGTATATGATTATAAGATATGGGGCTTTTGCCCCCATGGTGATTGGGAGAAAAAAACCCTCTGTCTTGTATTTGAGTAACTAAGGTAATATTGAGTGCTACTACACAGGGAAGTACCCTCAGTTTGGTCCATGGGACTGTTGCTTATAGAAGCAGCTGCTGATTTATTTTGGAAGCAAAGGGACACCCTTATGTCTGTTCCAATGTAAAACTTACTAATAATATGAACAACATTATCTACATATAACATGGGGAACAATGCTATAACCAATAATAATTTTAGGAACAAACTTTAAAAGCATCCTTATAAAAATTCGGATCTCCTCAGCACCTCATACACACCAGGAAAACTTACCTTGCAATTCTCAACCTCAATTTGTACAAGCTTGATAGTTATTTTGCACTGCATCTGTGAAATGGAACAAGTGGAGATTACATTTTCACATACAAGGCGGCCATGTTGTTTATATTTAAGATTGCAGTGCTGATTTTGTATACACACATGTACATGATCGCCTGGTCCACCTTTCAAAAATGCAGGATTTTTTTCCCCCGTCCCTAGTCTTTTCCCATGTTAGTATGTCCACCATATTACTAGCAGCCCAAGATGGGAAAGGAATCTGAGACACAGGACTCCATCAAGTACACCTCTACTTTGACTTGTATCACATGATGGTTGTTTCCTGCACAAGTAACAATGCAAAATTTGTCACAACTATAACTGATTTGCAATATTATATAATTTAAAACTTATTTCCTAAGTTTCCCTTTCTAGTACAATAAGACACTATACAATCTGTGGACGTATTTTCAAAGAGGAAAAGTGCATTCAGTTTCAGGCGATCATGGTTTTGTCTTTCTGCATAGCTATTAAAACAGAAAATGATCTATTAATTTGTCTACTCAACTCACCTGCCAATAGAAGATTGCTACCTACTAAGCATTTTCAAGGGCTCTGCCTTGTCATCAGACAGAATGCTTAAAACCACCAGGTCCGCTGCCACTTCCTTAGGGATACTATTTTTGCATCTTACTCTCGCTCACTGGCAAGAACCTTTTTCTTGATACCCAGCCTAGCATTTCTTAATCTCATACCATCAGTCCTGATTATGCCCGTTTCTTCCACATTACATTATTCCTCTTCCCCATGGGTGTATGAATGTTTAATACGGAGACTATTATGTTATAGATTGTAACTAGACATTACTTAGACAATAGCTAATTTTATTCATTACTTTGTCAAACTATTGTACACTATACACATATTTCTATTTTATTCTTCCCTTATATTGAAGTCTTTTAGTCTCCCTGATCAATTTGGTTGCTCTTCCCTTAATATCCTGCAATTAATTAATATTTGATAGAGTCGTAAGTGAATGCAACAGTCCAGGTACAGTCACATTTTAACTGGACATATCTGACAGGATTATTGTACAAATTATATGCATCCCAAAACAATGCTGTGTTTGGGGGTGTCATTCTTCTTTTTTTCCTGCCATGAAAGATTACAAACTCATGTCTAATTTCTTGTCTCTTTCAGCATTTATACTTTTAGGATTATTTTTCCCCAGATGAATGAATTTGTGGCAGCAAAAAAGGTAGGAAGGCAAACATCTAGCATCCTAACTATGTAGAGCGTTCTTCGTTAAGTCAACACTTTGCACTGGACCTCAAAACAAAGATGAGAGTTTCTGTATTCTGGTGCAATCTGTTTCTCAAACTACCAAACAAAAAAGCAACTATATTCTGCCCAAGTTTTCATTTCCCAGTGCTTTCATGGTTAGCCATATATTAGAGTGCCCAAAGGATGATTCTTGCACTGGACCAGAGCCACCCAAGAGTAATTCTTCATTAATGTTACAATGTACACCATTGCTAAATAGGATCAAAGCAATACCCTGATCTTGCTGGGGTGAACTATTAGTATTCTTTTGGAAGATTAAGCTACTATATCTTAGGATATCTATGCATGCAAAATATCTTACCTTTTTCTTCCCCACAACAGATATCATTCTTTTTTCATCCAGCTCTTCTCCTGATAGTACGAGTCAAAGCCATTTGACGTCTTGTCCAGTCATGATCTTCATTATTAACTTCAGTTCGTTTGCCTAATACATTTGAAGCTGCTGATATTTTACAAGTGTGACATTTTTATGCAGATTTAGTTTCTGTTTGGATTTTTGCAATCACAGTCAAAAATTACTCAGGTAACTGTGTTGCTGGATTAGTAGATGTGAGACTATAAAAGTATAAGGCTACCTATATTTACCGCAGTTTGAGATGTGTGCTATAGTTCCATTTTAACGTGGCAGTTTCATATTACTAATGTCACATAATTTTGCACTGGTTCCTAGGACAATCCTTTAGAAAACTCAGTAGAGTTTGGTTTGGTATCCAGGAAAGTGATTAATGGCTTTCCCTACACTGGCTTAGCCAGAAGAGGACAATAGAATATTGAAATTGTATGGGTTACTATACTTTGTTTTAGTTGCAAAGGAATGAAAATTCATTCCAGGATTGTTAGGACTTTGAGGTTAAAAAAAAAGGAGATGGAAAATTTTGTGTTATGTTTCATAGGTTCATAGCTGTAGATAAAATGTGGGCTTGTGCAGTCTTTTCTTTTCCACATGATAATTGTAAATTATTCTTTAATAGCATTGTGATAAAACACGTGAAATGTATAGTCTCCAACTGCCCACAATATATACTTACAGGTGAATATTTTAATGTGTTAAATCACTGATTTAATTTTTTCATGCTAAGCCTAAGGAGTCAAATTAGCTCTATATTTCTCAATATAAATTATGTTGGAGGAATGGGTGTTTAAATCATGAAACTAAGGGCACTGAAAGACATGTGCTCCCTGCTGTAACTCACAACACCGTGGAAGCACTGTGAGTTACAGCAATCCCCTAGACCCAACAGATGTTCACAGTTGAGTCCAGAGGATTGAAGGATCGAGCTTCAGTTTGGATTGACTGTTTGTCTACAGCCAGTCTCCCCTAAACATCCCTCCGGTGCTGTCTTCAGAATGGGAGGGAGAGAAGGGAGCAGAGGGAGCTCAATGTGGGGTTTGCCCAGCCTGCGCTGAAGGGTGGGGTGGGTCGAACCCATGTAATGAGGGTTCAGATCGTCATGAAATTAGGCACCTTTAAAGCACTCTCCAGCCTTGCACATCTGTAAGGGCATGGATGTAGGGGGCTTCGGGGGCCCGACTGAACAACAAACCATCACTTCTGTCTGTGCCCTAAGAGTTTTGCACCTACATTTTGAATACTAAGGTCCCCTACCCATATGCACCAGATGATGACCTATCCCAGTTAGACTGTGATTTAACAATTAGCCTTCACATGTGCGCATTGGGATTTGGGTAAAATGTTGAATTAGCCTTTCATTTTAGAGGTTTTGTTGGATGAGCTCAGAATTCCCACACCGATTTTTCAGCACTCTGAGTACCATTAAAATAAATATTCTAAAAGTGTGAATGAACACAAAAGCTTTGGGATTTCATGCCTTTCACTCTTACAGTCATGTAGATGAACAAGTGTCTTGTGACTGTATGTTTCCATATCCTTGAAAATTATTCCAACCATGTTTGGTGCTAATTTATGCTTGTGACATGCAGAAGAGATCAATCTGTATCAGGTAAGACACATAAACCTCATGCATAGTCCACTGATGACACCAGGAATTTTCCATTTGCTTCAGTCAGTTTCAGATCCAGGCCACAAAGAACACATTTCTCAAGAGCATGCCCATATTTCCACAAAATCTACCTGTTTTTAGAACCCAGGTCCTTCAAAACTGTGAACATATGCATTTGGGGAGTCATACTTTCCACGGTTTGCACATATAAACTGAAGTGAACATTTTGCACATGGTAACATATATCCTTACAAAACATAAGTTGTATTATTTTAGAGAAACAAATTAGGTTTCAAGGACAAAAAAAAATACATTGATTCAAGTAGGACTAGTCAGTCAAGATGCAAGATTTCAAGAAAAAATATTTTTCAATATTTGGACTAGACATTTCTTCAATAGACACATTTCTTAGAACTTAAGTAAAGATGTTAAGTGCATTCTAAGTCTAATAGCACTGCTCACGAACGTGGGCACTCTAGTCAGATGTAAAAACAAAAATAAAATAAAAAACAGCAAATTGTCTTTGATCAGGGCAGAATAATAGTCTGTAGGACACAACAGGTACTTAGTCAACCAATAAATCTCTTAAAAACAAATCAATTTTATTGAAAAAATAGACAGTGATTTTAGCCACCTTGGTGGCTGCCTTAAAGTTTAGATGGGGAGGGGGAAAAAGAATAAAAAAAGACACCTTTTGATGAGAGATTATGTAGTCTTTACAATCGAGTAAATTTAGTTGCTGTTGCAGCAGAGGAATGTGATAGGAAATTTTACAGTTGAAGGAGAAATGTCACAGTATTTTGATAAGAGAGCGATGAACTTTTTTTCCCTTGTGCCATTATCTAGGCGAAGTGAACAAAATGCATCATTTATAACCCACAGCTCTACCATTATCTCCTGGTGAGACACTTGTTTTAAAACACACAAGGACCTTTTTTCTCTAAGACTAAAGCTTTCTGTGAGGCTCAGTCTTCCTTTATAACCATGAAAGAAAGTTGACACTTGTGTGGGCCAAAGTTTCCAGGCAACCGCACAAGGGCACTTATGCACCCTCCAGGTCACCACTAGTTCTGAAGTACAGAGGAAGCATATGAACAGTATATGTCCCTTTGATCACAGATACCATCTAAAACTGATGTGGAGAGAAAATCCTGTGCTCCTGAAGAATGGACTACAGTGTGTTTAAAGCATTTTCTTACCTAATATGTCCAGAAAAAGAGGTTAAGACATCATACAAAAAACTGCTAAAACAAAGTTTTTTCTTGATAGCTACAAGCCAATCACAGACTCTATTTTGACATTTTCTACATATTACTTTAAGTCTCTGCTCTTTTTGAATATGAATCTCCAGCACAGCAGGATGGCTGCTTTGAGTACATGATATTCATTCAGTAAAGCCTACATCCAAATACGCACTTTTGTATCAGCAGGAAAAGAGTCTGGCTATGTAGTAGTGTAGTGGATGTCAAATATAGGCTCACTCTTTTTTTTGACCATATACAAAGGTCTGAAAAGTGCCATAGGAATATATAAAGCAGTTAATTTAAGCAGCAAGTAAGAAAAACATCTGCTTAGCTCATGTGAAATGAGCTGGTGGTTGCAGTGTAATAATTAGTGAACATTTGGTACTAACCGCCACCCTCCCTGAGTGTCTCAGTAGATACCAAAGAACTGAATTGACACGTGGACTAAACTATCCTCTCAGTGTTAACTGTGCAGGGAAGACACATATTGGTGAGATATTGCTGAGAATAACTACTGTATTTGTTCTGTGAAAAAGTATTCAGCCTCTGGGAACTGTTAATTTAGCAAGTTTTACTGATGGTGCATTTACTTAAAAGAAAATTTCAGAGAAACAGTTTTGCTTTACAGAGAAAACCGAAGACCTCCTTGTGACACTCAAATAATTCATATGCTCCTATTAAAGTAGTATGTTATGACCCACGTTTTTGCCTCATAGTCTTAATGCACTTCTTGAAGCAATTAGGTAAGGGATACAACCTGATGTTTAAAAGTTACTTCAGCAATAACTTGTACTGAAAATATTCATTATGTTTAGTACTAATGATAACTGGAATAGGAAAACCAAAGACAAGCTTAGATGTTTTTCTAAGCAACTGTTTAAGTTAATTATTTTGGTTGCATGAATTTACAATATAATCATATTTAAATAGTCAGTCTATAATGCTGCCAAGGAACATAGGTCTTAAGCTTTCTGCCCTTTTGTGTATTAGTTGCACAGAAGGAAACTAGTTGGAGCTTTTGAAATACTTATACCATTTCTAATGTTTTCTTTTTGAGAATAATTTGTTCTTTCAATAATGCACCTTTCTCAGGGTAGAAATGAGCATTTATATTATTCTTACAATACAATAAACCAAACCCAAATGCCCTTTTTCAGTTATATCCCATACTTAAGTTAAAAAGGCAAGGTATGTCCCACCATTTCCACATTTGCGTAAAGGAATTACAGGAAACCCTCGCTATTCACGGGTTCGGCATTCGCTGTTTCAAATATTTGCGAACGCTGAACCTGCATTTTAAATGCACTTTATACACTTACAGAAGCTCCTCGGGAGCTCTGCGCTTGCTGCTGCCGAGCTCCTGCTGCTGGAGCTGTGTCCTCACCCCAAGCGCCAAGAGCACTTCATCCATGAGTTATGAGTATGTATCCTCTGCAAATGGTAAGGGTTGCCCGTATACAGCTTTAAGTAAGTTTTTCTTTTAAATGAGTTTTGTACTGAATTCAGGCCTGATTGGTGACAACAAACAACACAGTTCACACTTGGAGAAAAAAACTACTATGAAAATGTAACTTAGAAATGAGTTTAATAAACTATGTCAGAGCTTAATAAGAAACTCGGTAAGGGGAATGTATGCTTTTATTATCTAAAAGCACCAGTACCACCTAGCATAGGACTAAAGATCATTCAAACACACATTTTGTCCTAAATTTCAGATGTACTTCATGAGTTTTTTTTATACGGATTAATATTTTTCCCCAGTGATCTTTACAGAAAGAAATAAAAAATTGACTGATTCATACAAATTGAAAAATGTATGCATGTACATAGCTCACTTGAATAAAAGGAAGCTCAGCTAGTCAGGATTCTGGGTTTATTGAACTTAGTAGTAAATTCTTTCAAATCTTTAATATAAGACATGTCATCTAATTGCCATGTTACACAAGCTGTTGGGTGGGTCAATCTGTTCCTGAGCTTTTATATTCATCTTTGGTCAAGGGTGATAGTAAGCTCTGGTTTAATAGCAACACAGTCTCTCAGAAACTGATATGATGAGTTAATTTCATAGTTATCACAAAATAACATATGATATTAGGTGGTAGCTACATGATAACTTCACTAGAAACAATGGTAATTACATAGTAAATCGTGTCAATGATACTGCATTATCTCCTAACTGCAATTAACTCATGTCACTACTCTATCCTATGTTAAGAAAGTTGCTGATGCAATATTTCTGTATCATAATTGCAAAGATAGTTGAGTAAGATAGAAACTTTATCAAAAATATAGGGTGCTAATATTCTACTATGGCACGACATCCACCAACAAAAAAGATTTTGCCATCAAGAACAGGACCCAAACAACTATGGAGGATGCTACCTGAAATGGAGACATGGTGGCAACATCATATCTGCAAGGAATCTACTATACTATTTCTTCTTTGCTATATAAATTGTGTTGCTGTTGCATAAATCTAATTTCAATTGGTTCAAGTGGCCTACCAAGTTGTGTTATTTTCTCTGTGAAAAACTATACATCATGTAGAAATACAATATTATGGGTAGAAAGAAAAAAAATCAGAGCTATCCACCCTTCAATAAAGTATCCACTGTTCAAAAATGCAAACTTCTTTATATTTTGGTGTTAATCCAACAGTAAGTGCACATAATGGTAAAATAATACTAAATTACCCTCTTAAAATTTAATTAATAGATGATACAAATAGAGCAAATTGAACTATGAGGAAAGTGATTGGTTTCCAATGCCCTACCCACAAGAATATTAAACATGGTGACTGATTCTCTTCCTAATTACTAGCATAAATTACTTCAATGACAGCAACTGAATGACACTGATGTAAAAGAAATTGTGAAAATACCCAGAAAATAATTATAGGTAGTTCTTCTCTTATTTCCATGTTGTAAACAAAATAAAGACCGTAGGGTATTACTATATTTTTGGGGCAGTATCATTCGCCCTTTGTACCTACACTACCACCTGATGGCTATACAAGTGTAGAATAAGCGAATCAGAAAAACAAGATAGGGCAAATAAACATATAAAAGTGCATGAAATGTTTTAACTTTAAAATTCACATTTGCCCAAGAGGTGACCCGGATCACTGTTTTTGAGAATAGTGACTTAGATTTTTCACTGGAATCAAATCAAAATTGTAACTAAATCTAAGTTACAGCTAAGACACAGGTACTATGCTGAGTTACATCTCTTTAAAATCTGATTCATATGTTGAAAATTTTCCATAATGTCTTCAAAAGCTGAATTATGAAAATCAGAGATAGTTCAAGGGATACTGAAACATTTACCTGTGATTGGGATATTTTAAAGCATTCAGTTATTTCTTCCTGTTTTTCTCACTCTTTCCACTGTGGCAATAATATTTCAAACGGCTTGTTGCAGTTTAGAACAAATCTCTTAAGGCCAACTCCACCTACTTTTTCATCTCTGCTCATACTAGTTATGTGGCTATAAAAATACAAAGGAATCTGCATGATTTCAGTGCATGACTCATTTCCAGCAAATCAGCACATGTACTTTTACTTTGTCATGTATGAGAGATGTGTAAAACTATAAATGTTTGGGCCTTTAGAGTACATAGTCAGCGACATGTGTAAGCCTTGTATCTAAAACCATTACTGGAGTTAAATTTAATGTTAACACACAAACTACACTGTGAATTGGCAGGTATTAACGAAGTTAAATACAATGAATCAGATCCTAGCCATCTTTGGTGTATGAGTATCCAAGTGGCATAAAGCCTTTGTCACAGTCAGATGAAGAACAAGAAGGCAGTGATAGAGAACAAGAAGCTAGTAATTAGACCACAACTTTATTAACTAATCTGAAAATTGTCCAGCAATTACTCACACACTACAGCTCAGGAGTCCTTCCTTAATCATTTCCATCCAATGAAGGGCTGCTATCAGTTTCCTACCCCTCCACAGCTGGTCCCAAACCCATAAGGGAACTAGAGGCAGGAAACAGATGGTTGTCTCACAGTATTGGATAGTAGAAGCCCCAAGCCCATTCCCCAGCTTCCTTAAGTCCACATCTAAATCTAGTTCATCAAGGAACTGGTCTCTCAAGAAAGAGTTCCTGAGTAACTGAGTACATGAAAGAAGAATTTAGAATTGAAGGACACGGTTTACAGAACCTCCCATTGTAAGCAGGGACTCACTGACCCACCCACCTATTGAAGTAATGCCTTCCTGGTCAACCCACAACTTCTAAGCTTCTGTGGGGGAAGGATCTTTAAGGGACCTACTCTTTTTTAAAATCACACTACAGACCCCCCTACATTTGAGATTGTGGGTGTTACATTGCAAGGCCTTGTCATGTAACACCCTAATCATTCTTGATATAGGACAAGCATCAAGGTCATGGCTGGGAACTCTAATCAGCAGTAGTCCATATCCCATCTAGAAAACAAATGAACTGTAATACACTGGAAGGACAGATAAAAATTACAACAAAAAGAAAACTCAACACAGTTCAACATCCTCATTTTGAAAAGTTGAATTAGTTATATTCAAAATGCCACACCTCATTTTTCTTCCATGATAATCAAATACTTAAAGCTGTAATTTACATGGCCAGATACCCACTGATCCACAAGACAACAGGACAGGAACAAAAACAAGTAGACAGATGTAAAAACAATTCAAGAGTCTAAGGTAAAAAGAGTAGTAAATAAAAATATCAGTTTGAAAAGAATATAAAAACCTCTGAGGGAAACAAAAATCTCTCCCTACCCCAAATTACATTGAAGAATTATATTGAAAAATTACAATTAAGGTAAACTGTACGTACTATCTGAAATATCCCAGTGATATAGTAGCTGGATTCCATGTCACACCCAAATGAGAGAATAGTACTAGTTATCAGTTGTTTACTGCAGTTAGCTGGGAAAATTTCTTGCCACTTTAAGTCAATGTGTTTATTAGGGTGTGAACTGAACTTCCTGAAAGTAATTGGGTGATCTGAGAAAAATAAATTCTCCATAGTTCATTTTGCTGCTCACTTCTGCATCAAGGATACCAACTAATCACACCGATAATGAATGTAAACTAATAATAAAGATATTTGGGATATTTTGTTTTACTCTTCCCCTTCCAACATCCTATACAGAACTTTAGAAACAAGACATTCCTTTTGGATCAGATACCCATTATCAATTTGGACAGAGAGTGTCTAAACCACTATTATCTGCAAATGATTTATGAGGGCAGGTATTTCTCTACCTCAACATTTTAGTGAAACCATAAATATAAAGACAGAAGCTAGAATTCATGAAAAGGGCCTTGAAAAAATTTTCTATTGAAAATTACTTCTATTTGAGGAAAATTCTCATTCACTGCTTAAACCTCATTTGCCTAACTAACTTTTGTAAACTTCCATGTCCGCCAAAATGTTTCTCTTCCTTTCGTAAGAATGAGTTCATTTGTATAAGATGGGTTTTGGTCAAAACAAATAACACAAAACAGATATGCTTGCTTATAAAACCTATTGAAATGAGGCCATCCTTAAAGATAAAATACAACAAAGCCCACTAAATTAAATGGTGTCTTTCCATTAACTTCAGTGGACATTTGATCAGGCCCTAAACTATTATCTACAAGATACAAGCACTTTCAGTATTAGCATTAAAAAATACCAGTTCTTATCTTTAAATATTTCTACAAACTAGAATTCATAGAATCATAGCATCACAGAAAAGCTGGGTAGGAAGGGACCTCCAGAGGTCATCTACTTTAACCAGAGGTAGCATCATGCCTATCCAAACCATCCTAATCAAATCCATTATTCAACCTATTAATAAACCTACATGATCAGCTCTGACACAATCATAAGAATACAAAGGAATCTGCATGATTTCTGTGCATGACTCTTTTCCAGCAAATCAGCATATGTACTTTTAATTTGTCATGTATGAGAGATGTGTAAAACTATAAATGTTTGGGCCTCTGGAGTACAAAGTCAGCAACTTTTATAAGCCTTGTATCTAAAACCATTACTGGAGTTAAATTTAATGTTAACACACAAACTGCCACAGATGTGGTAGGGGGACAATGGTTTTGTAGTTTCATAGTTTTGTGGTTGTTAGGGGCTGAAAGAAACCTTAGAGATCATCGGGTCCAGACCCCCTGTACTTCGGCAGGAAAGATTGCTGGGATCAGATGACCCCAGCAAGATGGGTGGCAAGACGCTTTTTGAAGATCACCAAGGTGGGTGACTATACCACCTCTGGGGGGAGTCTGTTCCAAATCCTCAGCACTTGACTTGTAAAGAAGTTTGAGACTTTGAGCAGTTTTAAGAATTTCCTTTCTTAATTTAGCCCAAGCTACAATCTGTAAAGTGTGAGCTGTGCCAAGACATTTAACCTGCCTGGTTAGCAGTTTGCCCTTTTGTAAAACAGTTGATAATTCCTGGCAGTTTTGCAAGAACTTCTGATGTAATAGCTAATTAATTAATTAAAGCTAAATTGTGTTATGAAACCACAGCCAAAGCATAGCAACATTAGAAAGCAAGACCATCCCAGGACCTGCTTCAAGATGGGAACAGTTCCTCAGATTCTTCCTTGCTTTTTACCTTGCACAATCAATACATAAAAACTTCTGAGACCATTTGTAGACACACATGAAGGAAGTGGACATTTCACAGATTTCATAGACGTTCAGGCTGGAAGGGACCCTGGAGGATCATCGAGACCAGCCCCCTGCCCAGAGCTATCATTGTCATGTCATTTTATAAATAATTAGGCTAATTTATCTGGTATGGTGTTTTTTATCATTAGGTTCTAAATTGTGTAAAACTGAGAAAATGAATACAGTCTTAAGATATTCCTTTAAGGTGCAGTAGTATTATTATTACTATTTTAGTTAATAAAATTAATGTATAAATATGAGAGTCCACATTTTTATAAACAGGTTCTAGTTAAAGATCTCACTTTTGGGGAAGCAAGGTTTCGACTTGTTTCAATTTTAGGACTTGACCTTAAAAGTTAACTACAGACAGTCTAGAAGCTCAAGGCTCAATTGATTCAGTCTTTACAGTTAGTCTAAGCTGCAGAGATTAAACAGAGAAACAAATGGACAGACATTTGCTTTTGATTCAGCAAATGCAGCCACATACCTACAGTGGCTCAGGCCAGAAGGCAGGGGGCACTACAGCATGGCGCTCTGGCACATAGCCGGCATGGGCCATTTTTTCGCTTCCTCTTCCTGCTGCCCCTGAGGTCTCTGGGATTTGCAGTCCAGACTCACAGCAGCAGAATACTTAAGGGGTACTCTTCTTGCTTCTAGGTGCCTATGAGAGTTGTAGTCCACAGCTGCAGCCGGTAGTAAGCTTTCAGCAAGGTAGGGCAGGGCACCTCTCTAACTGGGGAAGGGGAAGTTTAACTGACCTTCTTGATACCAGACCCCAGCTGGGGTTTGCCTGGGTAGGAAAGTCCCTGCATCTCCTCCACCCCCAACCCTTCTCTGCTGGAGCAGACAACACAGCCCAGGACTGGAAAGCATGCTGGAATGCTGAGGGACTATGATTTAACTTGAAACAAGAAGGGGTCTGGGATAAAAGTTTCATAAACTACTTTGACCCAAATCAGTTGAGTCATATATTACATTCAATCAGGTGTATCTTAAACCAGTTTCAGCCATTTTGAAACTGGTTTATATGCACTTAACTTCTATTCTATCACAGGTTTAAACCAGTTTCTGATCACTTAAACTGGTTTGCATGTAACTTCTGTCCCTAGTCAAAATGTGCCTAGCACCTTTATGCCCAAGTAAAGTAAACAGAAGCTGTGGAAACCCAGCACTTCTGAAAATTAGGCCCTAGACAGAATAGATATAGTTTCATAGTTAGTAGGGTCGGATGGGACCTGAGGAGATCATCTAGTCCGACCCCCTGCCATGGCAGGAAAGAGTACTGGGGTCAAACGACCCCAGCAAGGTGATTGTCTAGCCTTGTCTAAAAGACCCAGCACCATTCTGCTTGGAAGTTGGTTCCAGGTCCTAACCGCCCTGACTGTGAAGTAGTGCCTCCTGATATCTAGCCTGAATCTACCCTCTGCCAGCTTGTGACCATTATTTCTAGTCACTTCTGGTAGTGCTCGGGGGAACAGGGACTCCCCCAATGCCTGCTGATCCCCTCTGACTAGTTTGTAACAGGCTACTAGATATCCCCTCAGCCTTCTCTTGTGGAGGCTGAACAGGTTCAGGTCCCTTAGCCTCTCATCGTAGGGCCTGCCCTGCTGCCCCTTCATCATGCGAGTGCCCCTCCTCTGGACACTCTCCATGCTGTCGACATCCCTCTTGAAGTGCGGCGCCCAGAACCGGACGCAGTACTCCAACTGCGGCCTGACCAACGTCACATAGAGGGGGGTAATCACCTCCTTGGACCTGCTCGAGATACATCTGTGGATGCATGACAAGGTGTGGTTGGCCTTCCTGACTGCATCCCCACACTGCCAGCCCATGTTCATCTTGGCATCAACGATGACTCCAAGATCCTTTTCTGCCTCTGCACTGATGAGAAGGGAGTTCCCCAGCCTGTAGGTATGCTGCTGGTTCTTCCTCCCCAGGTGCATCACCTTGCACTTGTCAGTGTTGAAGCCCATCCTATTCTCATCCGCTCACCCCTGTGACCTGTCTAGGTCTGATTGTAGCCTATTCTTTCCTTCTAGCATGCCCACATCCCCCCACATCTTAGTGCCATCAGCAAATTTGAACAGGGTGCTTTTTACCCCCTCGTCCAAGTCACTGATGAAGATATACTAGGACATCTAAAATGTAAACATTCAGAATTAGAGAATACTTTTGCAATTTAGCCATTAGTGAACTGTTTGTGGCCACACATGAAGCCCAGAGCAGAGCCAGGAAGATAACTTAGCTATTCTGCCTCCAAATACAACTATTTTTTGGTCAAAGCCCATCACTTTATATTAAGACACATTTGAAGATTAGGTTAAGTGATAATGCATAACTTTTTGTTTTTTTAAGTAACAGATCAAGATAAAGGTTCCCTTAATTTATTGGTATAGACATCTTAGTTAGTGTCTGATGCTATCAGTCAATAAGTTGCCCCAGTGTCCCAGTATTGCCTTTTTTCACATTGGAGACTCAATTTAGCAGCAATAGCAGCATTCTGGTTCAGTATTTTCCAGAGGTACTGAGTAAGGGAACTTCAATTGGGTAGCATCCATCCCAATAGGTAGGGGAAAGTATATAGAAGGACAGAGAGGAGTACATGAACCTTTCACACTGTTTCAAACAGCCCTCCCTGCTAAAGGATAAGGGCTTTCTTTGTAGCTGCTGCTGGAGTACACAGGGAGAAGGAAGGAAATGACTTAATTATTATGAACTGCCCATAAGCAAAGTGTAGGAGAAATGGAAAGTAGCCCTAAAAACCTGCTGCTTTGGAATGGGAAGAAACACTCAGAAAACCTATCCATTAGGAATATGGTAAAGACTATGCTTCCACAGACATGACTTTATATAGGTCCATAGCTATGTAAAGATAATATACTTATGTGACTGTTATATAGTATACATTTTTTGGTAATTTAAGGGCCTACGATATCCCACCCTTAAGTTGAATGGTGTGTATGAACATATAATACAGATATTATCATACACAGAATTCTGGGAATAACTAATGCAGTTAGTAGATTCAAAAAGAAAACCATTTTACATTGAATTACTGCCTCCCTTCCCCTAAAAAATCTCTGGGTAAAGCTGAGATAATGTAAAGTTCAGCTATCAAAAATGGCTTCATTAAGAACTTTAATGAAGCACATGGGAGCCATTTATTGACTCCTCAACTATTAAGACATAACATTATTACTGCTTTAATAGTATTTCCATTTTCATTTAGGAAATAACTAATCAGGGGATCAATGTACCAAAGACTTTATTTTCTCTCCCTTGGGTCACTGAAAGTACATTTTTTAAAATGCAAAAAACGTAAAGGCAATTCCCCCCAGTGCCATATCGCATAAGCAATTTAAAGAAATAACAAGGAATGCTAAAGGTCAATGGCTAGCGATCTAAGCCATGTTATAAAACAAATGAAAATTGTTAGTGGTAATTCTACCTTTCTGGTGGAAGTAAGAGATCGCTTTCACATCAAAGAGGCTTACCTCCAAAGTATGCAAAGCACCTCCACCCTGACCTGCTGTCAACCTGTGAGACATTTCTATTTCTCAGACTCACTTAGAATGCAAACTACTGTTTTCCTGGTAGTTCTCCCAGCTCCACTTCCTTTGAGGTACAGATGTGTAGCCAAAGAACCCAATCAGATAACGCCCATTTACATATTTATAAAGTCTCCTGTAAAATCTCGTATCAATTGTTGCCACTATATATAGCCCTTTCAAAGTATCTTGTGGGCACAAGCGCTCCACTGCACTGCTCCCTTCAGGAGTCCAGATATATCGTATAATGTGATTTCAATGTAAATGTGGCCCATCACACAATCATACCACTTCACAAACTCTTTTCTGCTGGGGTAGCTTAAATCTAAACACACTCAAGCAGCTTGCTGCACTGGAGCAAGATTTCTTCCACATAAAAAAGTCAAAAACCCCAACACAACAATGCCAAGGAAAAAAAAAATCTGAACATTTTCTGCAGAAAGATGGGCCGTCTCCAAATCCTTGTGCCCTATCAGACAAATTAAAGTAAATCAAGCATGAAATGAAGCAGAAGAGCCCCGAGATAAGGCTCCTTTAAGTCGTTTACAGATTAGGATAGAGAGAGGTGCATCTGGTCTCTGGCAGTGAAGGAGGCCAGTTTCTCATCTCACAATAGCAGCCTGTGTATAGGATTACCTTACCTTGTCACTGACAAGGGAAAAAGCGCCTGCAAAATGTCTCGAACTAACTTCCTAATGTTCCCAGTTAAGTTCTCTTATTAAAGTATTAACTGTTACAATGATAGAAATAAATTTTGATAAAACAAAATAAAAACAGACACTAGTCTGATTTATGAGCTGGTCAGACACTGATAAACTGGGAGCTCTGCTACTAGCAGATGAGCCTCTTCGCTTATCAGTCAGGATTTTGCTGCTAGAGACAGCAGATAACTTTCCAACTAGAATTAGTGACGCAGTCAACTAACTGTGTGTTACTGGTTGGACTGGTGCTCTAGCAGCAGCTGAAAGGGCCTCTTGTGCTATCAGATGGGATTTTGATGCTGTAAGCAGTGAGACATTTTCCTACTGGAACTGACAGCTGAGCCAAAGTCTGTACAGTCAATGGTTAAACTGGTGCTCTAGCAGCAGCAAACAAGCCTCTCCCCTTATCAGCTGGGATTTGGCTCCTACAAATTGGAGGCCATCTTTCAGCAGAAAATGGTGTCTTGCCAGGCACATATGAACCCACCTTTTTTGCTCTTTTCCTACCCATTCCCAATGGATAACACTGCTAACAAGGGGACCAGCCTGTAGATATTGCCAAAATTCATATCCTTATCTAGAAGTTATCCCAGAGCGCTAAAAATGCTATCCTGGGTATAGGCAGACAAAGCGACTATGCTGGTTCGAGTGGGGGTGGTGAATGGAAGGTACTTTCATGTTTCATGCTGTCCACAGTGACTAGTGCATGAGTCTGCTGTATCTCTCAGCAAGTGAAAGTTAAGCCATAATTTAGGAGCTGTTTCATTCTGGAGTACGTTGCCCCAGTTTAGCTTCTATGTGCAATGGGATAGGAGCACACAAGAGTTACAACAGCTCACAAACAGTAAATCCCTACCTCACCCCTCCCTAAATCAGTATAATTTTTCAACCACTGTCTCTAGATAAGGGATATCAAACTCCAATCAGCTGGCATGTCATGCTAGCTGCGAGCACCCAGGGGGTAATGCCAATGCTGCTCACCTGTCGCTGACTGCCACTAGCTTTTTTCAGCAACTGAAAATAGTAAATTCTGTGGCAGGAAAAAGGGGGATGAGAGGGTACCTATATATCCAGTGGCAAATGTGTTAAACCACTGGGTGCTAGCTGCATTGCATGCAATCTGATTTGGGGCAAGCCAAAGTCCAAAGTATAAATTTGAAAGCCCAGTTCATTCAGACATAACACATGTACTGAGGATCAAAGAATCACCAAAATTTGTACAAACCCCTTTTTGAAAAACAAGAAACAACAAATGAACTCACCATTCCCTTGTGCACTATAAACCCACCCATTTGTTCTGTTTGTGAGTATTGTAAGAAAATATGAAACCATATGCTATTCATGGTGGAAAAAATAAACAGTCTGGAGAAAAAAAATACAAAACACATTATACATAAAAAACATGGAAAAATATGTCTGCTTGATTAAAGACATATTTTATCCTATAGCAAACTTTAGATGGACTATCAATTAATCTTTTTAAGAAAAATATGTTCTGTATTCTAGTGATAATATATCTCCATCTGCTTCTAGGGTGAAAACACACAGTACAAAGCTTTTATTTATTGAAACTACAGAAGCAAATAAAAACTCTTATTTCTACAAGAGTATATATTGCTACTGACATTACTACAAGAGTATAAATTGCTACTAAATTGAGCCACAATGTTAATTTATTCTGGGAGCTCCAAAACGTGTGTGCACATATGTGCACATACCCATGTGTACTAAGAGGTAGTAGGAGGCTATTTTTAAACAAAATTAATACTTACCAAGACACACAATGAACAGGTTCCTAAGAACAGATGTGGTTTTAACGTAGCAAGACACAACTTTATCAACCCACAGAGTGGGGGAAAAGACAGAAGAGGTGATGAAAATACCCTCTGCTCCTTAATTACAGGTATTTATTTGTTTCCAATGTTATCAAGAGCAAGGGTAAATGACACACTATCAGGGAGTCAGACCTGAAACCCCTTGAACTGTCCCTCATGTATTGGAAACCAGGTAGTATTGCTCTACTATATGAGACATAAAAGCATCCTTATCCTAAACCAATCTGAGCTGCTGCCATTGTCTTCTGCTTCTATGTTCTGTTTTTTCCCAAACACTACTCATCTCCATTATTGTCACTCTAAACACAGGTTACAAACTGACAATGTTGAGACAAAAGGATTTTGATTTGGTCCTTTTTGAGGGGGTCTAGCCTTACTTCACTGCACTTCTTTTCACATTATGTTGACTAGCTAGACATCATTTGCTGTGGCAGAGTTAAAAAACCAACCCAAATTGGTGTGCTGGGCTAAGTACAGACAAAAAGCCTGAAGCAGAATCAGTTCAGCTTCTTCCAAGCTGCATAGGTTGAACCTATAACCAACTGAATTGACATCCAACTGACATTCAATTTTCAATTGGGAAAGGCCTGCACTGACCCAGGCCAGTGGGCAGTGGGCACTAGGGCATGTTTCCAGGTATCCCCAACTTCCCCCTTTCCTTTCCCCCACAATGGGTTACGGAGCCCCCTGTCCAGGTGCTAGCCCTTGGTGGAGGTTTCTCTAACCTGAGTTCCCAAGCCCAGGCAACCCTGGGGAGCTGAAGGGTTTTCCCCCCTCCCCTTTTCCAGCAGCTCATTGCTTCAGCTGTTGCCACAGGAGGCAGGGAAAAGAGTCCTCCAGGCCAGGTGCCCGCCCATGCACCTGAGCCCAGAGTTCCCCAACCTGGGGCATCCATAGGGAGCTGGGGGAAACTATTCCCCTCCTGAACTCCAGAGCTGCTTGCCTCAGCCCCTGCAAGTCTCAGGAAGAGCCCAGAGCAGCCTTCCTTCCACTTCCCTGCAACTAGTTTTGCCTCAGACTCACAGCAGCAGAGGCAAAACCAGCTGCGGAGGAACAGGAGAATTTCCCTCTGCTCCCTGAGGCTACCTAAGGCTTGCAGCACCTAAGAAGAGCACCTCTGGAGTTTGGGAGGGGAAGAATTCCCCTCAGCTCCCTGGGGCTGCCCCAGCTCAGGGATCCTGGCCTAGCGTTAGGGGAAGCTTCCCAAGGTGGGGGCTCCTTGGTGTCCCATGCTGGGCTGCATGGGCAGGTATTTGGCCGGGATGACTTCTCCCCTCATCCTGTGGCAGCCACTGAAGCAAGCAGCAGCTGGGAAGGGGATGGGGAAGCTGCTGAAGGTCAAAAAGCCCCCACCGCATGGGACTTTCCCTCTCCCGACTTATTGTGTGACCCTAGCTAGGGGAGCCTGGGGGTCTGTTCTTCTGCCCCCTCCGATGTCCCTATGGACTAAAGGACACAGGCAGAAACAGGCTAAGAAGCAGATGGGCAAGGCAAGTCCATGCTTCACTGGAGCAGACATCATAACCCAGGGCTGCAAAGCATCCTGGTATACTGGGGAACGATGAGTTAACTTGAACCAAGAAGGGGTCTGGGACAGAAGTTCCATGAACTGGTTTGACCTAAATCAGTTAAGTCTGATACTACATCCAACCAGGTTTCTTTTAAACTGGTTTTGGCCATTTGAAAATGGTTTATGTGCACTGAATTTCTGTTCTGTTAAACCAGTTTCTAAAAACTTAAACTGGTTTATGTGTAAGTTCTGTCCCTAGCCCTGGAAAACTGCCTTTAGGGGTCCATAAGAAAGTATCCTGACAAGAACCCCAGTATTCGTGGAATCTAAACATCTGGTGGTGCGCACAAAGCAAAGGATGGGTTGGTACAATTATGTAGGGACCTCCTAGCTACCCAGTCCCAGGATAAGCCACTTTTTCCTTGCAGTAGATTAAAACAGATCTCCCATTACAGACCTCCCGTTACTCCTTCTCAAACATAGCACACCCTTACCTATACATTCCCTATGTTTATAGGAGGAGGGCTTTAAACTAGGTTTGCTGGGGGATAGAGACCAAAGCCTTGAGTTAAGTGGAGAAACAGGTGACATGGAGAAGCACAAGCAGGAAGGGGCAACAGGGGAGGCCTTCTTAGTCTTTCTGAGAAAGGGCAATAGGTTATTTTACCTCAGGTGTCTGTATACTAAGACAAAGAGCCTGGGAAATGAGCAGGAAGACCAGGAAGTCCTAGCATAGTCACAGAACTATTGATTGGAATAAAAAAAAAAAAGACTTGGTGGGATAGCTTGCATGACTGGAGCACTATCATGAATGAGTACAAGCTGTTCAGGAAAGATAGACAGGGAGAAGTGCTGTGGTTTATGTGAAAGAGTTGTGACTGCTCAGAGATACAGTGACACTGAAGATAGGCCCATTGAAACTCTCTAGGTTACGGCCAGAGGAGAGATCAACAAGGGTGACACAGTGGTGGGTGCCTGCTAAAGGCCACCAGACCAGAAGAACTAGCAGAAGTTTCCTGATCACAGGCCCTGGTTCTCATGGGGAGCTTCAATCACCCTGATATTTGCTGGAAGGGAAGACAGCAGAGCACAAGCAATCCACGAAGGTTTTGGAGAGTGTTGGGGACAACTTCCTGGTGCAAATGTTGGGGAGGCCAAATAGAGGCTGTACGCTTCTTGACGTGCTGCTCACAAACAGGGAAAACTTGGTGGGGAATGTAGCAGTGGATGGCAACTTGGTCAGTAGTGAGCATGAGATGATTGAGTTCAAGATCCTGAGGAAAGGAAGGAAGGAGAGCAATAGAGTAAGGACCCTAGACTTCAGATTAGCAGACTTCAATACACACAGGGAATTGATGGGCAGGGTCCCCCAGGAGGCCAATCTAAGGGGAAAAGAGTTGAGGAGAGCTGATTGTACTTTAAAAAAACCTTACTGAGGGCACAAGAACGAACAATCCCAATGTGCAGGAAGACTAGCAAGTATGACAGAAGACAAGTTTGGCTTACTGGGGAACTCTTCAGTAAGGTAAAACTCAAAAAGGAAGCTTACAAGAAATGGAAACTTGGACAAGCAACTAGGGAAGAGTATAAGAGTATTGCTCATGCATGCAAGGAGGAAATCAAGGCCAAAGCACAACAGGAGTTCTAGCTAGCAAGGCACATGAAAGGTAACAAGAACGGTTTCTCCAAGTATGTCAGCAATGGGGTGATCAGGAAAAATGTGGGAGGCAACCTTACTGAATGGGGGAGGAAACCTGGTGACAGATGATGTGGAAAAGGCTGAAGTACTCAATGCTTCTTCACTTCAGTCTTCACAGGCAAGGTCAGCTCCCAGACTACTGCACCTGGCAGCACAGTTCGGTGAGCTGATGTTACTAGGATACAACATTATATAAGATCTGATGACAAAAAAGAACATGTAGGTAAAACTACATAAATGACTCATTCTAGTGCTTCCTACATGTTGCCTGAGAGTTCCAACTCATTGAGATTAAGAGGCTGGATTTTCAGTTCCCCTAATCCTTGTACAGTCATTTACATCACTGAAAAGTGATAGGAAAATGTGTGTAAAACCTAGTTTGAACTAGCTGCATTTTAAATTCACCTTGTATTTACTTTGCACTTGTGCAAGCATTTATTGGAGAAGCAGGCATAAGGAACTGGGCTGTATACATTCATAATTTTTTCCCAAAAATTACTTTCAATGAGCACAGCTAATATAGTTCTCCTCTCAGCACAGAATTGATATATTTAGAAAATCTATGACCAAACGATGATATCTAACAAATGCTCACTCTTTGCTGCTCTCAAATAATAAACTGTCTTAAATTATGCCAAAAAAAGATAAGGAACATGTTTATTTTCCTATTTATTAATACACTATGGAAAAGTGACATGTTTACATGCTATTTACAGTGCTTCTATTTTTGTAGCAGACTCATAAAACTGTTAGGCTAATTTTTTTTCCCTGTTATATCTGAAGGGCTTGTTTTATGTTACATTCACAGGACTCAGAATTTGGTCCATAAAACTGAGATTTTTTTCTAGTAATCCATAGGAGAGCACATCATATAAGTTATCTTGGAATTTGTAACTGTTGGCATATCCAAGCTTGGCTTTTCTTTAGGTCAGAAGTACTAATCTAATTCATGGCAATACCTGTTACACAGTATAGGTCATTGCTGTATGAATTATATACATTTATATCTCATTAATGACAATGGTTATGTAGTATTCACCATCAAGAAAAAAGAAACAAAAGGGCCACCATAATTTTAGATCCATCCATGTCCTAAGTGATTTTTATCTTAACATAATTAAAGCTGTATCAAAATAAAGGCTAAAAATAATAAAATAGAAAGTGGCCCATTTATGGCTACAGATGATGTTTTAGTCTCCTGTCTTTGATAGAAGGACCAATGCAACAAAATAAGGTGGAGCTGCCTCACGGACAGTATTGTGTATGCACTCTGGAGCCTGAATCTTGGGCTGGCCAAATCTTCATGTTTAATTATTTTATTTTGAGTCTCTGGAGTGCATTTTATTCCTCTGACAGAGTTTGGCTTCTGACAAGACCTATTGTTGCTCACTGCTAAAGACATCCATGCAAACTATACGGTTTCAGAAAATATAAATATGTTCTCTGCTTTCTATTTTCTAACTTTATTATTCAGTACAAAAAATTATGAGAAATCCTCAAAGCTTTGGAGGTTATTTTTGGATGATGTTATCCAAAGCTTCCTTGGTCCTTCTAAATCTAGTAATCAGGCTGGGAATCCTGAGCCAAATTCTACACTGATATACACAGCGATGCAAGTCAGTGCAGTTTAGTCTTTTGTTCAGTCTTTCTTGTAAGCTTCAAGTACATTAGAAATACCTTGAAAACAGATGGCTCCTGAACTTTTATTTAAAGTCACAGTCAAAATCACATGGCTTAGATGCACATTAAAATTAACACAGAATCATAGAATCAATGAGTCGGAAGGGACCTAGACAGATCATCTAGTCCGACCCCCTGCCATGGGCAGGAAGGAGCACTGGGGGTGGGCAGGGTCATAAGACCCCAGCCAGGTGCCTATCCAGTCTCCTCTTGAAAATCTCCAGGGAAGGTGAGAGCACTCTGGGAAGCCAATTCCAGGCTCTGGCCACCCTTACAGTAAAACAGGTCTTCCTAATATCTAACCTAAACCTTTCCTCCCTCAGCTTATGGCCATTGTTCCTGGTGACTCCAAGGGGGGCCCTGGTGAACAGACTTTCCCGAGTCCCTGCTGGTGGCCCCGATAAGGTTGTAGGCAGCCACAAGATCCCCCCTCAGTCTCCTCTTGCGGAGACTGAAGAGATTCAGTCCTCTTCTCGTAGGGCTGGCCATGGAGGCCCTCAACCATACGAGTGGCCTCCTCTGGACCCTCTCCAGGTTCTCCACGTCCTTCTTGAAGTGCAGCACCCAGAACTGGTCACAGTACTCCAGCTGCGGCCTGACCAATGCTGCATAGAGGGGGAGCAAGACCTCTCTGGACCTGTTAGTGATGCCCTTGCTGATGCAGGACAGGGTGTTGTTGGCTCTGCCTATTGCTTCGTCACACTGGCGACCCATATTCATCCTGGAGTCAATCCTGACTCCAAGTTCTCTCTCTGCCTCTGTGCTGCTGAGAGGGTCGGCCCCTAACCTAGAACCATAATGCTGGTTCCCTCTCACCAGGTGCAGCACCCTGCACTTGTCCTTGTTGAACCGCACCCTGTTCAGATCTGCCCACTTTTCTAACCTCTCCAGGTCTGCCTGGATGCAGTCCCTGCCAGCTGGTACATTCACTTTATCCCACAGCCTGGTGTTATCAACGAACTTGAACAGGGTGCTCTCCACACCCTCGTCCAGGTCGCTAATGAAGATGTTGAACAGAATAACAAACTTATACAGACTCAAGTCTCTCTCATTCATGACAGCTTTATATTGGTATTACTCCACTGTCTTGTCTTTGATGTAAATCAGAAGCAACTTCAAAGTGAGACAATTATACCCATAGCTATTTGGAAAATAAGAGCAGAAGATAGATCATAAGTTCATCTGCTCCTGTATCCTGTCACATATACTGATCTTGTTTGTAATAAACATAACGTATCTGGTTGATTGTGTAATATTATACTATGTAGGAAGGGAAATTTCATTTTATAATCTAAATTTTACCTTTGTTTAAAGAGCTTTATGTCATTGGCTACCTTTACTATTACTTTACTGAAGTCTTCACTGCTTTTGCCTTATCAACATCCAGGAACACCAAGTAACATAGATCACACATTTTGAAAATTACTAATAATATTTTTGTAGTAATTTTACTGAATATTCTTTGCAGTATGCAATAGTGAAAAGGGGAAAGTGGCCTAATTTTCTCACTATCTTTTATATTATGTGTCTGTATCATATCTTTTTTTTTTAATGTACTTCTTTCTAAAACTCAGATAAAAATTGCCTCAAACACAATTCCAAACAAAAGCAGCAGAAGGCTACATCAAAAGATAACAGAATTGTACTTTTCATATTAATCTTATTTGTCTTCTCAATACCCAACAACCGCTTCATTTTTTTCTGAAGCTATGTCTTCATTAAGCTCACCAGTAAAGTAAGTTGATTGGTTTTAAGAAAGAACATATATATTTAACCTGGGAATTCTCAAACGTATTCAACAATACCCACTGGAGAAGCAGCTCCAGTGCAACAGAGCCAAGACAAAAATTCAACATTTCTGAAAACCACATCCATTGTAAGTTATTTTGTTTACATAATTAGCTTACAAAAATTATAGCCCATGAAGAACAGCTGAAGAACAAGACTGCTCAACTAGTAAGCAATTATGGCAAATGAAAACAGTAAGTGATGTAAACGTTTGTGCAAGTTACCATTGTATGTGAGCTTTTAATCTGTAATATAGGGCGCAGACAGAAATTATGTTTTTCACACAATCAGGCCCCTGAGCATTCTACAGCCATGCCTTGATGCACAGTCACAACTGCAGACTGCTTTTGAAGTGGCTGATTGTGCAAACAATTAACCCTCCTCAAATGAAAACAGTCTGCTTTAGAGCACCTTAGAGAACTTGTGTTCTTTAGGGTTAATTTTTCACACGATTGGGGCTGGGCTGATGCAGCCAGCCCCGCCCCTGGGGCTGTCAGTAAGGAGAGAGCGGGGAGGACAAAGGGGCAAGTGGGCAAGCCAGTAGCAGTGAACTGCTCCTTTTACCAGCTGCCAGCTTCCTCAGCCTGAGCTGGAGGGGAGGGATGGATTGGAGCTTCTGCTACAGCAAGCTAAGCCACTTTGTGATACTTTCTACTGAACTGCAGAAGAACTCATTAGTCCATCTGGACAAACCATGGAAATTACAGAAAGGCCCTGGAGGACTAGCAGCATTCAAGGATCATGCCCTAAATTCAGAGTGTCAGAGTGTTACTATTCTGAGTGACGGTGATACTTGAGGTCCTGCGCATACCCTTTGCTGGGCCAACTTGCCCAGATTTTAAAGTACCACCAAGACCAGGCCTTAGGTTACTTGTTTGTTTTTTTATGTGGACAACAGAGCAGTTACAGGCAACAGCTGAGTAAGAGGCTGAGAACCACTAAGTGAAGCCATTCTCTATACCAGTGGTTCCCAATCTGTGGTACGGCTACCACCAGTGGTATGCAGACAACCTGTGGTATCCATTAATAGATTTATTATAATTACTTTCATATGGCAAAAAACTGCTGCCAGTACTTAAGGTTGAACTGGAAAATGTGCTGGTGGTACTTAAGGTTGTATCATTTGAAATTGGTGGTGCACACAATCTGTCAGAGTTTGGGAACTGCTGGTCTATACTGATCCAGACTCTACTCTCAGGTACACTGTGGTAATTCTACTTAGTCTGTGTATATTAACTCAGTGCAAAACATACCTGTTTTTTATATAATTTTAACCAGTTTGTGTCTGATATGTAATTTACAAGCCGTTTTATCAAATTGTTATTAATAAGGTGAAGATCTGGTCTGGTGGCCTTGAATTATCTCTCTGTAATTTCCATTTTCTTTTTGTGTAAAAAAGAACAATATTTGGGGGTAGGAGTTTTAAAATATGGAATGCAGCAGAGCTCTCAAACTTTCCAAGTTATTCTTTTACTTGAATTTAATCTTGCATGTAGGTACACCCATGAATAGATATATATATATACACATCAAGAGTTACATTAAAGCAAGTATATTCAAGACCTTCTAGTGTTTGTAATACTTTAAACTCATATTTATATCAATGAGAAGTACAATTTAAGGACAACATTTTATTCTAGTTCTCCATCTTAAATTTCTCCTGTCAGAGGTTATTTTCAATTTTGTTAGTATCCCATAGGGTATGTTTACACTGTAGACTGCAGGGCAGTGTAGTCTGAAGACACCCAAGGTAGATTTAAACAAGCACATTTAGATACCAGAAGCCATCTAGCCTCAGCAACTCAGAGCTCCACAGGATTAAATAGCCTGCATGGACCTCCATGCTGCTGCAGTTAGACTGCTTCCAGAGCCCATGTGAGCTCATTTAAATCTACCCTGGGTATCTCCTTACTATGCTGCAGTCTGCAATACAGCATGTCCTTTGACTGAAAAGCTATTATTAAGAAATACTTTTAGCTCAAAAAAGATTTTACATCTTCTGTTCAACTATTTTCCATCAGTGGATGGTAGCTGTATTCATAGTTTCATAGTTTCTAGGGTCGGAAGGGACCTGAGCAGATCATCTAGTCCAACCCCCTGCCATGGCAGGAAAGAGTACTGGGGTCAAACGATCCCAGCAAGGTGTTCATCTAGCCTCCTCTTAAACACCCCCAGGGTAGGAGCCTGCATCACTTCTCTTGGAAGCTGGTTCCACACCCTAGCCGCCCTGACTGTGAAGTAGCGCCTCCTGATATCTAACCTAAACCTACCCTCTGCCAGCTTGTGACCGTTATTCCTGGTCACTCCTGGCGGTGCTCGGGGGAACAGGGACTCCCCCAGTGCCTGCTGATCCCCCCTGACTAGTTTATAACAAGGCCACAAGATCCCCCCTCAGTCTTCTCTTTTGGAGGCAGAACAGGTTCAAGTCCCCTAGCCTCTCCTCATAGGGCCTGCCCTGTTGTCCCCTGATCATGCGACTGGCCCTCCTCCGGACCCTCTCCATGCTGTCGACATCCCTCTTGAAGTGTGGCACCCAGAACTGGACGCAGTACTCCAGCTGCGGCCTGACCAGTGCTGCATAGAGGGGGAGGATCACCTCTTTGGACCTGCTCGAGATGCATCTGTGGATGCACAACAAGATGCGGTTGGCCTTCCTGACTGCTTCCCCACACTGCCGGCCCATGTTCATCTTGGAGTCAATGATGACCCCCAGATCCTTTTCTGCCTCCATGCTGACAAGAGGGGAGCTCCTCACCTATAGGTATGGCGCCGGTTTTTCCTCCCGAGGTGCATCACCTTGCACTTGTCTGTGTTGAAACCCATCCTATTCTTGTCCGCCCACCCTTGTAACCTGTCTAGGTCTGATTGTAGCCTGTTGCATCCTTCCAGTGTGCCCACGTCCCCCTGCATGTTAGTGTCATCAGCAAATTTGAACAGGGTGCTTTTTACCCCCTTGTCCAAGTCACTGATGAAGATGTTGAACAGTGCGGGCCCAAGGACCAAGCCCTGCGGAATCCCACTGCCCACGTCCTTCCAGATTGAAAAGGACCCATCCACCACCACCCTCTGGGTGTGGCCCTCCAGCCAGCTGGTGACCCATTTGACTGTGTGGGTGTCTACACCACAGCCCCCCAGTTTCTTAATGAGAACGGGGTGAGAGACAGTGTCAAAAGCCTTCTGGAAGTCCAGGAAGACTATATCCACTGCTACCCCTTGCATCTAATGATCTGGTGATCTGATCGTAAAAGGCCACCAGGTTGGTCTGACAGGACCTGCCACTGATGAACCCATGTTGGTTGCCCCTAAGCATGCAGCCCCCTGCTGGCCCCTCCTGGATGTGTGCCAGCATAATTTTCTCAAACAGCTTGCCTAGGATCGAGGTAAGACTAACCGGCCTATAGTTCCCTGGGTCCTCCTTCCTGCCTTTTATGAAGATGGGGACCACATTGGCCCTCTTCCAGTCCTCCAGTACCTCACCAGAGCACAACGAGTGCTCGTAAAGCCGTGCCAGGGTACTTGCAATGTCCTCGGCCAGTTCCTTTAAGAAAGATGTAGGAAGGCAATTCTCAGGAAAGTTACCACCACTGGAATTTCTAATGCCTGTAATAGGATTACAAGGGGAATAATTTAAGCTAGAGCAGCATTTGGCTAACTGATCATTGTTCTTTGCTGATGTTGGCGGGGGGGAGGTTGTTTGTTTGTTTTGGAAATGTAGCATACTAGTCTTTGCAGTGTCTGAATTTCCTAACTTTATCTATTAAGGTGATTTAAGCTAGGCTGAAACTAGAAGGTACTTAAACTATAGGTACTTATATCCATACTTAGGCCTTCAAGACAGAGTCTCTTAGAAAAACTAATTAGGAAAAATAAATCCAGATATTCACGTATGTCAAATCATCAAATTATACTGTTCCGGTATCCTGGAAAGTATTATTTTAATTAATAGTGACCAAACTCCTTAACAAACCTGACGGAAGACTAGCAACCTCTTCATTAATGCCTCAGGACTAAACTCCAGATCAGACACAACAGATTCTTTTTGCTATTCTAAAGTGAAGGAGGCCATTCAAAAAGCTATTAGCCCCTCCCCTTCCCCACCTCCTCACTTCTTGCCTGACTGCCCTGCTGCCTTCTGGTTTCTGCTGGGGCACCATGCGGCTTCCCTTCCCTCCTTCCCTGCCAGACTGCGCCCACCCCAACCTAAAGAATAACTAGTAAGATAAATGATTAATCATTTAACCTTTTACATCACTGATGTGTCTAGAACCAATAGCGTTTACCTTAAGGTCATCCTAAAGCCCATCAATGGCAAATCTATACTGTAAAGCCCAAAACACAACTCCAAATGGCTTGTAAACTGAACTTTACATTGTAAGCCACTTATTCCCATTCACTTACTAGACCACCTGTTTTTTTACAGCAAGACCTGAACTTACCAGGCAAGCAAGTTTCAAGAACACAAAGTCCTTTAGTAGCTAGCTCTTAATTCCTTATTTTGAGTACTAGGCTTTCTACTCCCATATCTTTTCATAGATGTCAATGAGGAAGGCAAACCCAAAAGGATAGGCAAGCAGTCTGCTAGGCTTTCTAGAAGGGCCCTGCTTTGCAAATAAGAAGTGCAATAAAGCAATAAGTGTGTAAAGTACAAAGTGTGATTTAGATGGGGAAAGATGGTTCATGTTGCTCCGGCTGATTAGACAACATCAAGGGTCAACCCCACATATCAGAGTAGACACACCCTAAATGATAAAATCATGAAATTGCCACCATATTTTATCATTTAGGCTGTGTCTAAATGATAAAATAATCACTACAGAAAAGGTGTAAAAAACATATAGTGCAAGGCAATGCACACCCATACAGAAAGAATGTTCTTTCCCCAAAGAGCCAACAGTCTCACAAACACTTGAAAAAATGTCCTTCACTTGGACATATTTAAAGTTATTCATGGGCACATATTTTTGCAGGACTGCAGCCTTACTCTCAAGGGCTTAATTGGAAAGTTTGTCAAGCCAGCTCTACATTATAACAACTGGTAACTAACTGAAGGTATTGTTTTTCTCATGAAAGAAAGATCTTAAGTGCACTTCATCCTAGCATTTTCCTATGCATATCACTAAGGGTGATTTTGCTTCATTCTCTGTCTCTTTCTTCTCCCCCCACCCCCTCTCTTTCCATAGATCATATATTGAATCATACAATCAGTTTATGAATAATTTCAAATCTAAAATCAAATCTGTATTTAAAAAGGTAATTGTTGGCTCATTTATTCTTTGCTTTAACACTTGAGGAAGGGGAAGGGTGGGGGAGGGAACTATCTTCAAAAATTATTTGGTTCCAAATACTCTATTCCCAGTAGAAGCATACAACTATTTTATCTTCCTTCACTTGCCATTAATTACAAATAAATTCATCTTTCTCTTATGAAGCCTGAAGTTTGTTGTTGTTGTTAGATGAGTTGCATTCAAACTCCAACAAAAAAGATGAAGCCAACATTGAAATTCATCTCACAGTCCAGAATTTACTTAACGGCCAGCCTGTGCGCTGTGATAAACGGAATGATGATCCGGCAACATGTCTTTATCCATGGTTTGCTTTAATTAACGCCGGCTTGTTTGTTGAAAAGATGATTAATATGCCAATGAAAATTGCATAATTGAATACCACAACACTGGCACAATCAGAAAGACACATGCAGTTTTTTGATTAACATTTATTATTATTATTATTATTATTATTATTATTGTGTGTTTTAATGTACTCTTCTCACTATGAAATGATGCAATTTTTGACCGAGAGGTGAAGGGAAGCAGGGTTGAGTAGAGGATCTTCCATGGTTGAGAATTAAAAAAAAAAAAAAAAAATGCAGTTTAATTCTGCTGAAATTGTTCCTTGGTTAAGCAGCCATTTTTCAAAATTCAAAATAAAGGCAAAAACTCTGTAAAAATAAAATCCAGGAAAACAAGACAACAAACACATAAAAACACCAAATTGCTGTGGTCACAGGATAAAAGTGAAAGAAGGGAAAAATAATTAATTCACAAGGTAGTGGGTAATCAAACCAACTGAAATCTATAAGAAAATATAAAGGAAAAATAGGGGTACAAACATTGCTGAATTTATTATATTAACTACCCAACTAAAAAAAATTGTAGAAATAAAGCTTACTGCTTTGCATTTCGTCTTATGAAATAATTGCTCTGATTGAAGTTTTTGCTCACCAGGTTTAATGATCTTGTAAATATAATTCCATGTTTGATCCAGCAGTGGCAGTTTTATGTGGATATGCTTACCTCCATATCTGCACAATTTCTCTATTTTATTGTTCTACTGAAAATAACCAAAGTATTCAAACACCAAAGTTATTTAATTGTCAATTCTTATTTAGATGCCTAAAGGCAACTGGCAAGTTTTTAAGGGCCAGCACTGTCCTTTTGCTTACAGAAAATAAATGCAGCTTTCACTGATGAGTTTCATTAACATTAATTTTTAAACTTCCTTTATTTCATTGGAAAAACCTATTTAGAAAAGAGATGAAACTTCTGGTTTGGCATAAATCCACATAGGAATGCTAACATTTCTCCCTTCCTCCTTCCCCAATTCTATATACTGAATTTCATCCATAGTACAATACGTACACAAATTCCATGATGATCAAAGCTTTCTTCTATGTTACAGTAGTAAAAGAGTGATGCTGTAGCTGTGATGGTCCAGAAATTATGAGGCAAGGATTTCTTAGGGTGATATCTTTTATGGGACCAACTCTGTAGTTGGGAAAAAGTCAGACAAGCTTTTGGATGCTAGCCATTCTTCAGATCTTACATACAAAAGTTTGTCTAACTTTATCCCAACTACAGAGTTCGTCCCATAAAAGATATCACCCTAAGAAATCCTTATCTCTCTCATTACATGTATAAATAGTTGTACACAGAAACACAATACCTCCATTTCACATGCATCTAGTGAGGTAAAAAAAAAAGCACTAGGACATCCATTTTACCATACAATTTTGGTCTAGTCAGTCCTTACAAAAAATAACACAGGAGAGGACTCTTAGGAAGTAAAAGCTCTTCAAGGATCTTTTTGCAGAGATTTCTTAATACCATCCTCAGGCTATGTGGGGGGAGGGGCTACTATCAAGCTGAGGCCCAATTGCAAACTTGGAAGATCTCTGAGAAGCTAAGACTTGCCAAAGCCTCTCACACTGAAGCCCTACAATGAGTATGGCAGCTTCAAGGCTGCACCCATTTTGGGGAAACCTTAGATGCAGAAATGTACAAATTCTTATATTTCCCTACCTTCACAACTCAGTATCTTATCATTTATCAGAACCTTTTGTTTATGATCCTTCAGCCAGGTTTGTGACCTGAGAAAGTACCTCTCTCTACATAGGTTTGGATTAATTAATTTGAGAATGATTTCATGAGAATCAAATGCTGTATTAAAGTACAGGCAGTCCTCGAACTTATGACACAATTGGTTCCTGAAAACCTTGTCTTAAGTTGAAACACTGTAACTCAGAACTGATTTTCTCATAAGAAACAATGTTATAAATGGGAGATTTGTTCCTGAACCAAGGCCCAAAACCCTATTTTCACCAAAAATACCCCAGAATTTTATACTCAATCAATTATAAATGAATAATATAGCTATATTAATATATTTATATCGTAAATAGCAATCATATTGATTTGGAAGGACTTTTTGAGGTGACTTTGCTGAACTTTTTGAAGGACTCTTGGCTGAAGTCCTCTCAGGAGTCTTGGCTGCAGGTTTTTCTAGAGTCTTGTCTGCTTGGAAAGTGTCCAAGGAAGTTTAGACAGATGTTCTCCATGGAGATGGGTGATGCAGCGAATTTGTTCGCTGGCATGGCGTCACATCAGATCAAGCATTGTAAAGTTGAAACTGATGTCAGACAGTTGAAACAGGGTGTCAATTTATAAACACTGTAAGTGCAAAACATTGTAACTTGAAATGTTGTAAGTTGAAGACTGCTTGTATTAGATCAAGTTTACTTTCATTCATTAATTGTACAATTCAATTTTAAAGGCTGCTTAAGTTCCCTTCTTTATAAACCTATTATTTATAACTTGTGGTACTGCTAATATCTAGGACAATGATCATCACCCACTTAGTCTTACTGGTTAATAAGCAAGTTCAGTGACTTAAGTGATTTGTTTTTAGCAGTCGTCTTATAACCACTATGTGACCATAGATGTTCATTATAAATGTTTGCTTAACTATTTTATCTGAAATAAGTCAAGGAAAACTTAAGTGCACTCACTAGTCATTATTCCCTTAATTGTCTGTGATACATTAAACTTGTTTCCTACTTCTATAACCTGAAAACACAAGAAGACTTATTTCTGAATGCTGGCATTTTCCGTATGTTTTGGTTGTAGCCATGTTGGTCTAAGGACATAGGCAGGCAAGCTTCTTTGGGCAGATGTGATATCTTGCAAATAATTTTACTCCAACTACTCAGTCTGATTAAAGATATCACATCTACCCAAAGAAGCTTACCAGCCAAAATTTTCCAAGAATCTTTTTCATGATGTTTCTCACTATCTTTTTAATAAGCAATTCCTTTTAAAAGTAACTCCTTTTGAAAGCTCTGTATTTAAAGAGTTCTGTTGCATAGCCACTACGGAGTCATAATAATGATCTCTCTGTGAACCAAGACCTTGCAGTGTCCTAATGTTCCTGGACATGACCTGGAACTCTAGTACCACCATTAGGAAGGGAAGAAAAGGTACAGAAAGCCAACTCCAATGGCATTATTCTCCTGACCAAATGCTCAGAGCACTGTCTTGTCATTGTAAACACCATCTTCATACACCACAACAAATGCAAAAAAACATGGAGACATGCTGACTCTAAGTACTGCTCCAGTCCTCAACTATGTTATTGTTAGAACCCATGGTTGTATGGGTATCAGTATCACGAGTCATACAAAGAACCTATGACTGCTGGATAGATCACTGTCTTGTCAGATCCATTATGAACATTTAACTTACTCCAAAACACGTAAAAGCAAGCTGAAGGGCCTTCAACACCAAATCTCTTCAAGGCCCAAATGTCAGTAAGGATCTCTGACAGTGCCTAGATTGAAAGCTCTCTGCCCTGTCCACAAATAAAGGCAACATTGAGGAATTCTGGAAGGTGTTTAAAACCACCATCCATATGGCCTGTAATGAATCCATTGGCTATACTACCTGTTTACACCAAGACTGATTCAATGACAGTAATGTTGAGATCCAAGCACTCCTCAGCTGGAAGACAAGGGCTCATTCAGTTGGTGAAGATTACACCTAGTCACAGCAGAAGGAGAAATATCACCTCCTCAAAGCCAAAGCTCATAGGAGGATCCAGGAAATCAAAAATCAGAGTAGCAACATAAAGGCAAAGAGATCTAACTCTAGGTTGACGAACATGACATGCGTAGCTTTTTCCAGGCAATAAAAGCCACCTATGGCCCGACTTTCTAAGCCCCTACCTTCCTGCAATGGCTCAATACTCCTCAAAGACAATGAATCTATTCAAGCTAGATTGAAAGAGCACTCTGCAGCACTCCTGAACCGCGAGCTGACAGTGCCGGATTCCACCACTGAGTCCATTCCGCAGCACCCTGAAAGAGAATTCCTCACCATCCCTCGTATCCTACAGGACTTATGGCAATGCCATTCAGGAAACCAAAACCAACAAGGCTACTAGACCAGACAGCATACCTGCTGAAATCTACAAGGCTGGCAGTGAGGAACTGGTACTGAGACTCCATAAATTTCTTCTATGAGTTTGTAAAAATGAAGAGGTCCCTGGGGACATAAGGAATGCCAACACTGGGACTATCTTTGAGAAAGGAAATAAGTCTGTGTGTGGGAACCATCGAGGTATCATCCTTCTTTCCACAACAGGGAAAATCCTTCCCTGCACCTCCTGAACTGTCTTCAACCTCTTGCTTAAGCAGCTCTGCTGGAATTTCAATGTGGTTTCAGACCATTCCATGAGGCAAATGACAATCTGTTGCCCACCAGGTCCAAGAAAAGTGCGGGAAACAACATTAGGACCTGTATATGGCCTTCACTGACCTCACTAAGGCCTTTGATACAAGATACTGTGGGAGAAAGTACCACCTCACTTGGGAGCCCAGCAGCCTAACTGTAAAGTAATGCCTCTTGATGTCCAGCCTGAACCTTCCCTCTAACAATTTGTGGCCGTTATTCCTAGTAACTCCAAGTGGTGCCCGGGGGAACAGAGCCTCTCCCAATTCTCACTGGACCCCCCTCATGAGTTTGTAAATGGCCATCTGATCCCTTCTAAGCCTTCTCTTGTGGAGGCTGAACAGGTTATAATTCTGGTGTGCCTTCAATGCCTCATGCTGTCATACCCCTGAGATCTCCTCCTTGTTATGCAGGCAGTTTACAGTGTACAGCCCCTGGTCTGTCCTACTATGTAGCAGAGGAGAGGCAGCCACCAGGGTCTACAGACCATGTGTTAACCATTCACACCATTTGTGGCCCACAAGTCACTAGCTGAACACTCCTACCCTAGTGCAATATTGTAGACAAACGTGCTAACGCTAAGTGTTATGAAAAACAGCATATATATTTTTTTTTATTTTGATGATACAGATGCAACTGCTGCTATAATAATTCAAAGATCATCCCTGTAATAACTGATCATAAAGCTTGTGGTTACCTCCCATACTGGCTCTGGTGTTCCCAAATGCTGTAAAATTCTAGAAGATTTAGAGAACCATCAAAAGAATAGTTTAAAAGTTAGAAATTGTGCCTTTCTGTGAAGGATTGGAGAAACTCAATCTACATAGCTTATTAAATAAAATGTTAAGAAGTAACTTGACTATAGCCTATATATACCTACATGGGGAGTAGAAATATAATATTGGAGACCGCTTCAATCCTTTAGACAAAGATATAACAACACCCAATGGCTGGAAGCTAATACTAAACAAATTCAGATTCAAAATAAAGTGGGAATTCTTAACCACATGGTCTAGTTCAAACCAAAATTAATTCACAGGAAGTCTTAGGCCCTTTGTTATACTGGGCCTGGACTAGCTAGATAATCATAATGTCCCTTTCTTGGCCTTATTCATTTACAAATCTATAATTTCCTCATTTCATGCTTTATTTATGGACCACCTCTAATACTTACTAAAGGGTAAGTTAACTTTCGGTAAGTGTCATGCTGGACAGGTTTTTTGTTAGTGTGAGGCCAGACTCATATTATTAAACATACTAAATGACATTAATCTCAACATACAGAGATAAGCCACAGGCCAGACAGCATGCACTGTATGTTGTTAACCAGATGCACCAAGAGTTATTTATGTAACTGATATTAAAGTAGAACTTACATGTATCAATGTGCAGATGTCAAGTTGAAACAATATCCCTAGGAGAAATGAGATGATAGAGAGGGGGGGAAAAATCAAATGCTAAAACAGCACCTTTAAGTGTATTTTCCTTGTAAAATAGCATCTGAGTGGCTGGGAGAATGGAGTACCTTTGTAAGAGACTCCCTAAACAGCTCTGTTAAATGTGATTTTTTTTTCATGAAACATGAAGCATAAGCTTACAATTCACATCAGTCAAACCAAGCAAAGAGCACCTTTACCTTTGAGACAAGCCACTGATGATAAAAAATAATATACTACTATAATCATCTTTCAAAGATCATCACTGTAATAACTGATCATACAGCTTGTGGTTACCTACCATACTATTTGGTGCACAAATTGGAGTGCAAGTGACTCATGGCTATTGTGGTGCAGCATGATTTATGCAGCATAATAAAAGAAGCTCCAAGAGAGAATGAGGCTAGCATAATCACATAGCATCCAATATGCGGAAAAGTAGACTGCATTGTATGTTATATCAATGCCGTAATAGTGGCTCCCTGGATGTCATTCCAAAACGCATCTGTCTAAGCCACTTGTAGTGGCTTTTGAAAACATGCTCCACTTTACATATTTAAGTTCTATAAGACACTATTATCAAAGCTTCAGCATCAAGCTAATTTATTGCTTTCATCTCAAGATCTGTCCTTTGGTTTTGTTTTAACTGAAAATAGTTCCATTGTGATATAAAAGCTGTGAAAATGGCTATTTCACATGTCCCTGATAATTTGTGTGTTTCTAAAGATGATGGTACCTGATTACGTTTGTAATAAACAATAAAAATAATATTAATTTCAATTACATAATCTCAGAAAGCCCCTGGGAGCTAAGTAACAATATACCCATTTTGCAGGAAGCAAAATATTTTATGAAAATGATAAGGACAGTATTTGCAACAATATTCAGTAATTTAAACTTACTCCCATTGACTTGATTTGTAGCAGATACCTAATACCCATGGGAAACAATCAAAGCCTAAGGCTAAGTACAGACAGTCAAAAATCCTGAGGCTGAATTGATTCAATCTTTGCAGGTTAGTCAAAGCTGTGTAGATTGAACCAATAAGCAAATGAGCAGACATTCACTTTTGATTCCAGAAGTGTATGCCCATAGAGGCCCAGGCAAGAAATCAGGGCACACTAGAGAACACCTCCCTGCTTGGTTGGAGAAGACAGGTTGGGCCAAAGCTGGCTTGCCCACCCTGTAAGGGGGATTTTTGGGGGGAGGTGCAAAGCATCCTGGGATTCTGGGGGACTCCGAGTTAACTTGAATCTGGAGGGGATCTGGGACAGAAGTTCAATAAACTGATTTAACCTAAATCAGTTAAACCTGACACTACATCCATGCAGGTTTATCATAAACTGGTTTTGGCTATTTTGAAAGCAGTTTATGTGCACTAAACTTATGTTGTGTTACAGATTTAAACTGATTTCTGATCATTTCAACTGGTTTGTGTGTAATTTGTGTCCCTAGCCCAAGAATCTAAAGTAGGCTGCAAGCATATCTGACGAAAGAGAGAATGATTTTGATATGTTCACTCCTGACTTACCCAAGGATACAAAATGACTCTGTGACAGGACCTTAAGACCCCTCAACATCTACATATCCTCCTCACATTTTATTTGTGAAAGACTATAAGGAGTCTTGATTTTGGCTGTCATTTCAATTTGCAAATTCAACAAAACAACTATTTTTTATGAAAATATTATAAAACCACAACATTTTTATATGTTAAATTATTTTAAGATATATATTTTAATTTATAAAAAAGGCAAGTTTGTATACTATATATCATTTAAATATATACAGTTAAATAAGCTATATAGTAATTTATATTATATATTGCATTGTTTATATATTAAATTAAATATTAATATATTGTGCCTCAAGAGACAAAGAAAAGTTTACTCAAAAACTGGAAAATCATCTCTCAAAACTAAGAAAATTTTTATTTTAAAAAAAATTAATGATTGCTGTTTTCCCAAAAGCTCATTAAATCTTGAGTTTGCAAGATAATACAAAGTACAGCAGTTTGTCATTATACATATTTCACACCAAGTGCAACCCCTAGTTCTAGCCACAACAGGCTGAAATATTGATGAATCACCAAAAACTTCTATATCAATTTAAGCTATTCAGCATACATCTAAACTAGGCACAAACATAACTATAATGAGTCAACCTCCATTTGAAGTCAAAAGAAGTAGGAATTGGCTCCCTCGTGTCTTTTTTTTTGGAGATATTTCACTTCTTTCTCCAGCAAAATTTAATATAGTGCTGAGAAAAAGAGAATTTTTACTACTGAAGTCCAAATGCAAAGATCCTTAATTGTGAGGCTGTGTGGTTGTGACCTTGAGTCAGAGATTCTTCCCTATTCAAGATGGAACAAAAGTACATGATTAGATTTACAAATATTATTATTTCCCATTAAAATCAAAGAAACTATAGCTATGAGCCAAAAGTTAAAAACACATTTAATTGTTATTCGGAATAAAAATGAAAATAAGCATATATACAAATCCTTTTCTGAATTGAGGTCTTCCTAAATAACAAAAATCTATTTATCAATAATCTATTAGCAATGGGATAAAGACTCCTTGCCAACTGGTTAATAAAATCAAAAACAGTTTGCCTCAGTGAATTTTCAGTGTCTTTCTCCTTCTAGTCTATAAACATTCATTTTCATTATAGATCAGAACAGGATCTCCAAAGCATTAATTATTAAGGGAACTAAGAATATAGAAAAACTGTCATCCCTCAAAGATGTCACGAGAGTTTTCCTCCAGAAAATGATGCAGCTAATGCACATGTTTCTATAAGCTTCTGTCTAAAGCTATACTAACTGCTTCTTTTTTGTGTGTGCAACTTTTCTCCAAAATAGAGCTTTCCATTAATAATAAAATCAAATTGTTAACACAGGGATAAAACATCTGAAAGAAAACATATTGCAGGTAAAGTCTTCACACAAGGATCCTTACTATTCCTGATAGTTTCAGTGAACTTTACTGGTAAGACTACAACTTAATCAAGCTTCCTTCTGTAGTAGACTATTTTAAGAAAGCAGATAGTTTGATTACAGCACAAGTAATCTACCCATAGCCAGGCTAGAAACAACACTTTCAAAAGATAAACAAACTAGTACAGGGGTGGGCAATTATTTCAGCTGGATGTGATTAATGAGTTTTGGTGAAGCATCAAGGGCTGCCCCTTTATAGATGCCCCACCCCCTGCTTGCCATCTTGGGACCAGAAGTCCCACCCCTAAGCCTTGACTTTTGCCACCAGAACTTTCTCCCTTTGCCCAGAAAGAAGTCCTTTTTGGAGGAGGGGGGGCTTGCTTGTATATTGTGTGGAGGGGTAGAGGGTGTGTGTAATTGGGGGTGTATGTAGTTGGGGTGTGTGGGGGATATGGTGAGGGTGGTGTGTGTATGGAATATATGTGGGGTTGGGGTGGGGTGTGTGGTGGGTAGGTATGGTGGGATGTGCGGTTGGGCTGTGATGTGCATGGGGAAGTTGTTTTGTGTGTGTGTGGGTATGGTGGAGAGTGGGGCATGAGAGAAGTGTGGGTGGGTTGGGTGTGCATGTGTTGAGGTCTTCCCCCGACCCAGCTTCCCCTCTGCCAGCTCTATGATGTGGCTGAATTCAGCCCCTCCACAGGCAGGGGGAAGGGGATCAGCCCTGCTTGCCTGGCTTACAATACACTACAGTTGGGAAAGCAGCTGGTGATCTGGCTCCTGCAGCTGCCGCTCCCACTCCACCTGCCTGTCCTGTGCCTGCCCAACAGGGCTGTAACTGAGCCCGCACTGGCTCCTGCAGCTGCTTCTCCCACTCCACCTGCTTGTCCTGTGCCTGCCCGGCAGGGCTGCAGCCAAGCCTGCACTGGATCTTGCTGCTGCCGACTCTCCCACCCCACCTGCCTGTCCCGTGCCTGCCTGGTGGGGCTTTGTGAGCAGCTGAGTTCCTTTACACCATCCTCCCTTCCATCCACATGCTCCCCTGCCTAGTCATGCATGACCAAGACCAACGCAAGCTGCAGGCAGAAGCTGCCCCTCACCTTGCTCCCCTCAATGCTGCAGCTTCCCCTCCCTACCTGCTGTCTGGAGCACTGCAGCAGGGTCAGGAGAAGTCACTGGAGGCCAGGGGAGCTCAGCAGTTCCCTGGGCAGTTGCACAGTGGTAGCAGCAGCCCTACCCAGAAGCTATCCCTGTTGGCTAGGACTAAGACCCAGTGGTGGGGGAGGCTGGGAGAACTACACATGCTGCCCCAGGCAGGAGCAGGCAAGACTCAGACCCATGCCAAGTGCAGCAGTGATGGCCCCAGGTCAGGCCGGATACAATGAATTAGTGGGGGCCCATATACAGGCCAGATCCAATCAGCTGGCAAGCCAGATCCAACCTGTGGGCCATATTTTGCCCATCCCTGTACTAGTACAATACTGTTATTTCTATATGCTCTTGGTTTTACCAGTGCAAGAACAAGTAATAGTATTCTCCATTTACATGCATATTGGAACAGCGCCCCTACCCAATTTGACTGCTCTGTCCAGGTGAAAGCAGTGACTGACAGGCCTGGAGCAAGAATGAAGGGTCAGTCTGGCTGTAAGAGCTGCAGTGGACAAAGCTCCAGGAAGAAGCCAGGTTGGGAAGCCCAGAGGAAAGATTCTGGGAGAGATTAACTGTGGGAAGGGAACCTTTAGGTTTTGAGCAGACTCTCATGTTTCAGTTTTCATTTATACCAGAGGAATGGGTTGTGGCTGTAGGTGCAGAGGAGGCTACTGAGAAGGGTGCCCAAGGATACCCCAGATCCTAAAAACTGTTACTGGTGGAAGGACTCTGGTGTCAGACAGCAAAGACTGGAGCACAAGCCTAGAGCCTGAAGAGGGCAGAACCAGGGACCAAGAAGCCCAGAGCCCACAAGGGGCAAGGCATAAATGAGAATGGTATACAAGCCTATACCCAGCAGAAGGCAAGACCAGGGGCCAAGGAACCCAAAGCCCATGAGAGCAGAGCCAGGGCCAGGGATCCCAGAGGCATGGAGGTGGGGGGGTGGGCAGGGAGCCTAGAGCCATGGAGCTGGGGCCCACGAGGTTGTGGCTCAGCCAGAGTAAAGTGGGACAAGGCCAGGTGGTTTCAACCCAGACAAGGGCCTACCACCCAAACCCTCTTTGCCCTCAAGGGGCAACCTCCCTGTGCATTTATAACATCAAGGGGTGGTCGGTGAGGTAACAGGGTGGAACCCTGAAAGGCCAAAGGAGGCAACCTATTAGGGCCCAGCAGGTGGCCAAAAAAGGTGTTTTTGCCACTCCAACACCCATCTCATTGCACATATCCCATGAATGAATATTCTGAGAATTGTTTTCCTATTGCACATATTGGAAGAAATGTTAGCTGTATATCAGCTAAGTATATCAATTGTTTAAATGTAAAGGAATTTCTACATCCTCTATTTCATAATGAAACTGTTCAACTGCAATATAGGTGAAACTAACTGGGAGCCATCAATTTCAAGGCTTCTTAAGCAGCCCTGAACATTAGATCCCTTCAATTTCAAGATTGCTATTAGAGGCAAGGCAGAGTCTGAAAAATAGAGTAACAAGCCTTAATGAGGTGCACAAAAGTTGTCCCAGGCTGTTGCTAGTTAGCATTGTTTTGAATACTGGTAAAGGCAAAACCTTTCTTCAATCCTAAGGCCTTGCACTTATATTAAGCACACTGTAATAATAAATTAATTATGGAATTTTCTAATAATCCAGTGGGTTTTTTTGTAATTTATGAATCCCCAAAAACCCACATTAATAATGTTTCTCTATTGCCTATGCTCCTAGATATTAAGATGTTCTACTAGTGGTCCCTAATTCCTAGATCAACCTTAACTACAAACAAACCAAAATCCTCACTCTGTCGTTCTGGCTGGGAATTGCAACAAAAAGCAGCAGTCAGATTCTTTACAGGAGGTTAGGGGGCTCTGAGAGCTTATCTCCCAGTGATAAAATTAGAGGGGAGAATTAAAGTGATTACACTCTAAAAATGACTTACTAGAAGTGACAGGTTTTTTAACCTAAATATTTTTTAAGTACCAAATTTGTCACTCCTGTAAGTTATATGTTACTAACTGTAAAATTACTTTATTGCAGCAGTAAAAGAAATGAAGTACTTTTAGCCAATGTTTTCAGATAAATCAGGAACATTGTATTCAATTCACATTTTATTTGCTTATATAGGGATTCTTTTATTTTTGACTGAGTTGGTGCAGATCTCTGAATCATTAAAAGATATGCTTGTACAAGTAGCAAAAGCTATCTCATGGGTTGGTCTCCACTGAGGGCAATAGTTCTGGGAAGCCAAATCTAACAAGCAGAGAGTTAAGCTGTTGAGGCAGGCTGATGATGATTTAGAATGCAGATACACAAAACAGGAAGGTAGTAAAAATAACCCAATACAATGCACATTCTGTAAATAGTGCCTAGCATAGTGATTACTAAGTTTGGCACTTAGAGCAAAATAATTCCCATTATACCTTATGAGGCCTTTCTTAAAGAAGATTGTGTGTCCACAATTCTAAAGGATTCCTATTCTGCTGCATTACACTGTCCATCATTTCTTGAAGATGAGGCAATAGTAAATCCAATTGGTAGATTAGCAGAAGAGAAAAAAAAGGTTCAAAATGTCTTCAACAAGGAAGAATCTTGTTGTCATTGGTCTTTGGACAGCAAGATCTTGCCAGCATAGACCTATCAGCCCACATACCATACCATCAAATGTGTTCCATATTGTACCCAAGACCCCAGTGGCCAAACCCTTTTGAAAGAGCTGAAGGACATTACTGTTCCATTTTATGTAAATGCTATTGCCTGCCTTGCTTCTCTCACCTATGGATGAGTATCTCCAGAACGAAGAAAGGAACTTATAAGGGTAGGTCTTCAGTGCAGCATTCATTTCATTAACCTACACTTAAGTTACTCCTCTTAACTTAGCTGAGCTTGAATGAAAGTAGAAACACTGTAAAATAATACTGAAGCTGTTGAATCAACACTGGCACTACACTCGTGTGGCAATACGATTGCTGGGGTACCAATGTCAAGGTTCTTTGCACTGTGGTAAATGAAGACACTATGAATTCTTTCCCAGTGCATTGTACAACAATTCATCTGTCCTTTCTGAGTTTATAGAAAGGTACCAGACTGTAATGATACTCATGTTGCCTAGCATTGCAGACTGATCAAGTTAGCAGCTAATGAGTTATGCTACCACAAATTTTCGCCAATTGCCCGACAGGCCATCCACTTTGACTTTAAATCCCTATCACACTTGAATGGGTATTTTACAGATGGGTAGGGTTCAAGTTAAGGGCAATACTAGAGTCCTAATTTTTTCAGTGAACACAAGGCCACCTTTGAGAAAAACAAACTAGAAGAACTGATAACGCCACTCTGCTACATTTTGGCAGGTATTTTGAGAAGAGGGAGAGGATTTGGTGATTTTTTTTTTATGAAGTTAAAACTATTTTATTTAGATTAATTATGACTATAGCATTGCATTATGAAAAGAACCACATATATGCAAAGTACTGTAGCAAATCTGTAGCCATCTAAGATATCATGGTTGTCATTAAATGCCATAGTTCAGCCATTCAAAATGTTACTTAAGCCTAAGGGAGCAGATGTTCAGCTGTGCCATTTTATACTGAGTAAGGGTTAGTCCCCAATTCTTTCAATTAAATATACTCAACTCCCAAATGAACTAAAGAAGGATTGCTCAGGGTGTTACAGGTGCATGGTTCAGTGAGTTTGACTATACCTTCATGAGCCAACAAGTATATATGATACATACTGACAGTATTAATAACATAATGGAAACAAAAAGAAAGGGTGAAAACACATAAGGGGGTAATATTTCAGCCTACCCTCTACTTGTGCATGACCAATATGATGCATGAACATGCATATTCCTATATTCTGTAAAGCAAACATCTGCATCTGGGCATAACTAGTCAGCTGCAAGCCTCAGAACTGGCACCTGCTAACCTACCATATTCACTCGCTTATACAAGGAGGTTTCTGCCCCCCAGTTGGCATCGGGGAAAAAGCCCCTCATCTTATAATTGCATACAACAAAAATCTCACTAAATACTAGGGCTGTGCAAAGTTTCAGTCCCTGATCTGATCTGGCAGAGATTCAGGTTGGTTTGGTGGCCAAATCTCTGAATCCGAATTGAATTAGAGGACCCTTTAATCCCTCTGAATCGATTTGGAAATATTCGGAAAGATTCGACGATTCAGACATAGACACAGCTTAAAATGTTTTTTTGACACACCTCTAGGTAGCAGGTGGCTCATGAATACTGCAACACTGGGGCAGATGGAGTGTCCCATAGGAGCGCATGGGGCTCCCCAGCATACTCGGCAGCAGACCCAGAAGTGGACCAAGAAGCACTTCTGGTCCACTTCTGGGTTCGCCAGAGAGCATGTGCCCCCCCCCCACTTCCTTCTGCCTTGACAACTGGTGCCTCCTGAGTCTGGGGGGCACCCATAGTCCTCCTACAGCCAATCGCTGAGTTGGGAGAGGGTACAGGGGAGGGGGGTGCCAGCGTGCTCCCCTGCAGACCTGGAAGTGGACCGGAAGTACTTCTGGTCCACTTCCAGGTTCACCGCTGAGCATGCAGGGGGGCCCCCTCACACTCCTGTGGGATGCTCCATCTGGCCCCGCATCACAGCATTCATGAGCTGTGCCTGGTACCTTGAGTTATGTAGAAGAAACATTTAAAGTTGTGTCTATGTCTGAATCACTGATTCTCCAAATCATCCTTGAATCTTCAGATTCAGATTCGGCTGAATCAAATCAGGGACAGTGATCTGAATTAATGAATTCCCGATGTGGGCCAAATCTAAATCCGAATCGAACAGGGCCCGTTTTGCACACCCCTACTAAATACATTGTCTATCATTAAACTGCTACCAAAAGCAGTATGTGCCCAGTAATGGGAACCAGCTATGAAGTTGATTAAATGCAGGCAACACTGAGCATAACTATAAAACACATGGCCCACACTGGGCATACATGCTGACAGGAACGCGCGCGCGTGCGTGTGTGTTTATAAAATCATTGAAAACACATTTACAAAACTTCAAAACTTTACATTTCACATTTACAAAACTTCACATATTAAACATTTCCAGCAAAGGACAGTGTCTTTCCTTGTTGTCACCTTTTCCCATGCTTTATTTCCTTTCCCTCCTGCCTCAATTGGGATCCCTAAAACCATAATCTCTTCCTCCACCACTTGTAGTCCAAGGGTGCATGGAAACATGGGTAGCTGGTGTCTCTCGAGTCTGGTGGGGCACCAGTGGGGCACGGGGAGGGGAACCCAGTGGCCAGTCAGCAACCGGGGGGGTCCCCTAGTGGTTGCTTGCCAAGCGCTCAAACCTGCCACCGGTGGGGCCAATTTCGGTGGGGGCATGAATGGTCTCCACGCCCCCCTACCAATCAAAGTGCTCACTGTCAGGGGGGCCGCTAATACCCTTAGGGGGTGAGCATGCCTCCCCGTGGTTCCCCTACGCATCGCCTATGAGTGGGGAACCTGCACTTTAATTAGAGCGTCATGTATCAGCATTCAACAGTCTTTAGTTCATGTGCCCCTGCTGCCATTTTTAAGCATAGGGGTGCCAATACACAAGACACGCAAGGCTGTTGGAGTGTAGTAATTGCCGATTAATCGAGTCTGCTCTGATGCACTGTAATTAGAATGTGTCAAAGCCGCCTCTACACTTGCATACTGGCACCCCAAGTTTCTCTAGCTCCCTCCAGTTTCCCAATCTCATAATGCTCTATGTTTTATTTAGCCCCAATCACTTCACCATACTCTGCTGCATGTTTTAGTATCCTTTCAACTGATAATTTGTCTCTACCCACTACATTGATGTCATCCGTGTAAAGTGCACACTTTACCCCCCACCTGATGTCTTTACCTCACTTATGATTTTAACTTTCCTTATTCTTCGTGCTAGCAGCTCCATTGTCCATATGAACAATATTGGTGACAACAGGCACCCTTGTCTTACCTGTTGGGTTTTAAAGGCTCTGTTTAGATGTCCATTTATTAGCACTTGGTTTTCCACTTGTCTATATAAGTCTTATGCATCCTATCAATTTCCTTAACACTTTAAATCCATTTTCCTTAACATTTCAAATATAAACGTATGATCCACTCTATTGTATGCTTTCTCCAGATCCAAATGTACTGCTGCTGTATTTAATTTCCTCTACTGAGTATGTGTCAGTATCTCCCTCACCAGCTAAATTAAGTCAAATGGGAATCTACTGCAAAGATAGGTTGGTGCAACCCATCTGAATAAGACATATGCTAGTACCCATTAAGTGCAATCCCCCTCACTGCTAACTCTTTTTCAAATCATGGTGAGCCACGACATTACATACAGTTCACTGAGAATCCCTCTGTTGTGCCCTTTCTCAAGCTGTCACATATGATTAGTATGGTCCTGCCCTCCACAAGGTGAAGCTGAACCAACTTGCCCCATGCCTCATCTGCACATACATTTTGGGAGCATCCCAGGACTTGTGACAAGAACAGCTAGTTCCAGTCATTACTGGGGGCTAAATTGCCCATGGATCCTTTATGGGTGGTACCTGGTATATAAACATATACCGAGCAGTGCTGAGCTGTAGGATTACCATGGGAAGTGGACCCACAATAACCATATGCATCAAGCTGACAGAGGGCACAACAGAGAGATTCTGAGTTAATTGTTTGCAGTGTCAGGATTAACCATAGCTTGAAATGCTGCCAACTCTGGTGAGGTCCAACCCAGTGAACTATGTGGTAAATCATGAGTCCCTTAGCTTTGGACTTAATACCTTGCATAGTTTAGTTGCCAAAAGGGGGGAAAGCTGAGTGGAAGGAGAGAGCAAAGAACTACCTGATGCCCTAGATTTATTTTCCCTACTGTAGCAGTGGGAGGGGGACAAAGCCAAGGCAAACCTCCAATAATTATATTCTATACCTAGAAAATTAAAACAAATTTACAAAGTTGCCATATATAGAAACTAATTATGGGGGGTGGTCATCTTATAATCAGGGTAGACATCTATTCAAGTAAATACGGTACTTATACTAAGGACCTTCCTGCATGCAAATTCTAACATTTGGGCACAGAAAGGTATTAGATTTTTTTCAAGTTTAAGCAAGCGTTTGAAAAGTGCAAATGTGAATGACTGCATTTACATGTACAAATGAAGACCAGAGAATGCTGGTTTTTTTGGTTGTAGCTTGTTGGTCAAAGGACATAGGAAGGCAAGGTTCTTTGAGTAGGTGCGATATCTTTTACTAGACCAACTGAGTAGTTGGAGAAAAAGGTATTTGCAAGCTTTCATGTGCAATCATCCTTCTTCAGGCATACAGGGTCTTTGCTGATCTGAGACTCTAAGAATCAAAAATTCATGTCTCTCCTGAAGACCAGTTTTGGCCCCTGTTTGTTTTTAGATATAGGGCACTCATGTTCACTAGTGGCCTCAGTCCAGGACTCCTGATTCAAATTATTAGGCCCTGACTATTAGGACTGCTTTATAAATCTGAATGTGACCTACATTGTTTGTTTTGTTCACAGGCTATCCACACTAAATCCTAAATTTTACCCCCTACCCTCATGCTTCTTTTGCAGCAGCTCAAGTTTGTAGGATATTCTGTTTCTGCTGAGGAAAAAGGAGAGTCAAATTGTTGTGCCTGGCTGTCTGAGTCAATTGCTTTGCATGTGATGTGGCCTGAATTTGCCCTTGAATTGTGAATTAGTGCAATAATCATGATTCTGACTCTCCAGCTGTGGCCAAAAGAGCACAGGGGTTCTGCTGGCTGCTGATTCCCAGAATGAAGTTTTAAGAACCAAACAATGAGGACAATGTGGAAGGCAGACATCCATCAGGGGATCTCTTCTGAACTGGTTAGCTGAATAGAAAGCAAAGAAGCACTTCTTTGAAAAATTACCTACATGATAGCAACGAGGTTAGCACCTTTTAAGTAGTCCAGCATTCTGCAAAACTTATGTGCTGAAACTGAAACATTCAATCCAGTTTAACATTTGTTAAAAGCAGGAGACATGGTGTTGTATTTTCTGCCTAGTGACACCATCTGTTAAAACACTGCACATTAGCACAGCTTTAGTATAAGTTTGATTCACTTCTAATGGTCTATCAATTGTTTTATCATAACATAAATCAATTAAAACTAAATATCTCTGTAAAACTACCATATAGTATGCAAAACTGTACAATGTAGCAGGCTATGGAAGTTTCTGCAATGTTATCCATTCTAAATTGCACAAGAGTTTACAGGCAATCTCTTTCTGAGAAAAAGCAATAATTACTTTGCTTAGTTAAATTTCAGAATTATGAACCAAGACATGCCAGCAGCTGCCTCCTTTTCTCCTTTTTTTCAGTTTTGCGCACTAAGCTGTATATTTACACTGCACTCTTTCATTATTTATTTTGGAGACTGTGCAGACTATGTTAAATATTGTTTTATAAATGAAAAGCAAGATGTTGGAACCAGACATTTCAGGTGATTCTCAGTTATCCGATTTCAAATTCACCCCGTAGCAACATTTTGTCATTTAACAACAGGAAAGAAGAAAGATGTTTCGTACTATACAAAGAAGCAGATTATATCCAAATACAGATAACTGCATAAGAGGTTGGAGTCCTACCATCTCTACATCTGGACAATGGCATAAAATCCGTGGAGCCAAGGATAAGCAAGGAATTACCTCAGCATATTCTCCATCCCAAAAAAAATCACCTTTTCTTGAGGACAAGAACAAGATGGGATGTTAGGAGTAGGGAGAAAGTTAAAATGGGTAAAATCTACTATAGTCAGTTGCATTATTAGCTCCTTGGGCGTATCCCCATGTGCAGGGGCATGTGCTTGCCATGGCACAAATAGCAGTGGTACATATCTGTGCTGCTATTTTCTGCCCCAGGGCCTATCCCTGCAAATGCACTGTCACATGTGCCAAATTGTCCTGGCTAGGGTAGGGGAGCCTGGGACCAGCAACTATGTTGGCCTCAGCAACCTTACCTGGGGTCCTCCTGGGGCAACAGTGGTGCCAATCCAGCCACACAGAGCCTAGCTAGCAGCCAGAGTGTGGCTCTGGATGTCCAGGCTCCATTTCTGCTGGTACATGTGCTGCTACATGTGCCATACCGCTTTTTGCAGTTGTCTGTTTGTTTATGGTTGTTGGTTTTTTTTTTAAATATGGAGTCATCCCAGTATCAAATTTTGGCATCACACTGCAAAACTTCAGTGCGGTGCACAGTTGCATGTTCACCATGTGCAGTTTGCAGTGCCGTAAATTGCACATGCACGCTCATCTGGATGTGTCTCTCCTGTGCAGCTTCTGTCTTTTCAAAGAGGTCACGGTGTGCAATTTGGGCAAAAGCAACCAATAACTGTATGAACCCTCCAACTTACATCAGTATCCCTCAGAGCACCCTTCTTGGCCTTCTCTTTTCTTTCACTCCAGTTAACCGTATTACAACTTTTGTCAGTGTGCGGTTGCAAAAACTACCTTCTCACTGCTTCACAAATGTTATGGCTTTTTTCTCCAATCTGCCTATTCTTCTGTATTTCCACCAGACAACTGCCCAATTCTGTCAATCACAGACTATGTTAATCACAACCTTTTCCTTTCCAAACAACAGACTCACTTCATCATATTTCAGTTGATCCGAAATGTTTCCATATTAATACCTTTGACAATCTGGACCTAAGATGTCTGGGACAAAGACCCCATCATAACAACTACAGAGATTAAGGTCACATTTTCAAGACGGAGACTTGAACACCTCTACATCATTTAAATTCACAGAGTTGGATATGGTGACGGGAGGCCAACAGGTCTGTGTTGGGTGGGGATTACTATACTTTATATAATATGCCTTGCACTGGGAAGGAGTCCACAGAGTTTTCAAACGCATAAGTTAAAACTGCACTGGAAGCTGAATACAGTTTCTCACCTATAGGCTGAAGCAGAGGCTTGCCAATAGGCAAAAGCTATCTAATTGCTTCTGCTCCAAACTCAGTTGAAGAATATGCAGATTACTCCCCTCCCCACCGCCTCCAGCTCCCCTCACACACAAAACCTGACTATTCAAGCCTGATGTAGGTAGGACCCTACCAGATTCATGGTGGAAGTGGACTATGCTGCAGCTCCTTTAATCTTGCAGGTTCCCCCATGCAAGTCTCCTCCCTTCCCCCTCCCCCACTGCACTGATCAGTTGATGGGCCCTGCTTGCGGATCAGTCCTGACCACCAGGAAAGTGAAAACTGTAGTTTTAAAACTTGGTGCCATTTTTGGCTCCCTGCTGGGAGCAGGACTGCCAGGGCCCCTCAGCCAATCAGCAGCAGGGAGCCAAAAATGGCACCAAGTTTAAAACTGCAGTTTTCGCTTCCCTGCCAATCAGGAGCACGTTGCAAGTGGGGCCCCTCCACCAGTCAGAGGCGGGGGAAGTGCATGGGGGAACCTGTAAGATTAAAGGAGCCACACCACATCCCACTTCTGCCATGAATCCTTTAGGGTCCTACATATAGGTGATTCCATATTCCATAAAAATGGGTATTCAGTAATTCAGTCCTTCACCCACCAAACCATTCAAGAGACAAAAATTCTATTTTCATTATCATTACCCTATGATTGACACCTCTTCATATAAACATTTTTTTAAGTCATATCTTACAAGTAAATGCAAATAACAGCTTTGGGTTTTGATCATGCATCCAGGCTTACAGAAATAACAGGTAGTTCTTTGAAATCCTGTATTTCTAGTGAGTCAAATGTATTCAGATGATATATTTTATCCATTTTTAAGTAGGCTTACTGACATGCTATATATATAGAATGGGAATACAAAGATTTGTCACCTCAGCATTTCCGGATTTCTGGATTTAGGCCAGGTGCAGATGTTCAATTTCTACTAGGAGAATTGCTGTTGTCTTGGTAGAAACCAAAACCATGCAGATACTCAGGCTTTTTCTCTAGGACCAAAAATGGCCATACTTAGGAGAAAAATAACTGATCAACAACCAGGGTTAAATCACTCCCAGAAGAGTTTCTCCCAGGAAAATGATCCATTCACTTGCTCCTGGCTTAATTCCTTCTGGGGACCAGGAGGTATGAAGCCGGGGAAAAGACTCCCTATCTTCCTGAGACTGGGGTCAGCTCAGTCTTAAGACAGAATGCGGAGCGGGGGGCAGGTGCACCCCCCTTTACCATACACAATGAGGTGAGGGGGGCAGCAGCAACTGCTCCCTGCTTCTTCCCCAAACTGGGAAATCCCCAATTTCAGAAAGAAGCAGGGGCTTTGTTGACTCCTATTGGCTTCCCCTTGCTGCCCCCAGCACCCAGGTGAACAGTGGGACAGCAATTTAAAAGTTGGTGGCTAGCAGTGGAGTTTGGGGACCTGCCATGCAGTTGGACAGCAGGGCGGCAAAGGAAGGTCAGCAAGAACCAGGAGCCTGGTCAGGGGGACTTTCCAGGCATCTCACTTCCAGATTCTGGATTTTAAAGTTGTCACTCCACTGCTCAGCTCGGTAGCAGGTCAGGAAGGGGGAGCTGGGAAACAGGCTAGGAAAAGTCTCTATATGCCCAGTTCCCAGCCCCTCAGGCTTTTAAAAATCACACTCAGCTGAGTGGCTGGGGTGGGGCAGGGGGAAGGGTGGAGAGAGAAAGGGAAACAACGGGAAGCCAGAGGGATTGGAAGTAGGACATGAGGAGGCTTTTCCCAGCTTGGCTCTTGGCCCCTCCAGCTTCCCCTTGCTGCCTATGCCACCCAGCTGATCTGAAGCAGTGTGGGGTGAGGCAGGCATCCAGGCCACAGCAACAAGACTGGGGAGTGTTACTAATGCACCAAAATGCCCCCACTTCACCCTGCACTGCTCTGGTTCAGTCTGAAGCACTGCAGAGTGAGGCAGACTCTGGTGCATCCCTAAGTGTAGTTGCTGCACTGGTCTGCTACCCCGACTGAGATCCTTTTAAAATGGCATTGTGTAAGAGTGGCTATACCCTTGTCCAATGCACTGCAGACGGGACATCTTATGAAAGTCTGGTACAGCCTCCCAGTGAGAGAATCTCAGCTACACGCCTACTTTAGGTAAATAGGAGACTGCCCCCTAACTTGCTCTAGTGGCTATTAGCTAAGGGCAAGTGAGACTTGGAGGCATTCAAACCCCAAGACACCTGGGCTTGGGCCTGCACGTAGGATGCCTACCACATGGATTTGGGAGTATCTGAAGCCCCAAGCTAAAAAGACTACAGCGGAGGATGCCTGTCAGTTGTAGCATCACATATGGTTTTTGACCGATTGAATTTTGCTCCATCAATAGGCTTCAGAATTGATTTGGCTAATTAGACCTAGAATGGGAAAAATTTCCTACCCCACCCCTCCCCCCAAAAAGAAAAAAGGCTCCGGTGCACCTCTGAGGCAGGACTCCTGGAGCTGTGCCACAACACTGAGTGCTCCCACGTCTCTCTGTTCCTTCCTCCAGGTCAGACCAGTGGACCGCACAGAACAGGGCTATACTTCTGTGAGAGAAGAACCACAACAGGACAATGTCCCCCTCCTGCAAACCAGCTAACTGGTGGGATGAGGTGAGTGGGAAGGCAATCTTCTGAGGCAGGAACCCTCCCTGGCTATCTCTAGCACCTGCTGGTTTACTGCAAGGGAGAGGGCAGGCTGTCAAGTAGTCGGCTCCCCTAAGTGCAGAGGTATCCCAGAGAACAGCCATCTATTGCCCCCTGGCTGCACAGCTTGCCTGCGAAGCTATCTGTAGTCCAGCTCCTGGGATGTTTTTCTATGTAAAGAAATTTCTCCTGTAAAAATGAATATCTGTACACAGCCTTAGACTATTTTCCTGCACTGTGTTTTCAGCTCACTGACTGCAGAATTGCTCAGAAAATCTATGATATATTACCAACACATCTGCATTGAAAATGCACTTCAAACCAGCCAAATTCTTCCTGCAGATGTAAATAAAGTAGATGTGTTGAACTTTATAGATAGGCTGTTAAGAGAAATGACTTTGGATATGCCATAAGTGTGCAACTAATGTCACCTGACTTTGCTTCACCCTCTGCCCCCCAACCCCCTCCCGGTAGTCATTATGATCCTCCATCCATGAAAGCTGAGAAGGCAAGTAAATAAGAATATATGTTTAATGCTACTGAATGGGCATACCAGCTACTCTCCCTGACTGCAGGAAAATGTCACTGCTATAAAGAAATTTATCCTATGGATAGGCACTGCTGTGCAGGGTATGCATATGGCAACTGTAATGTAAAAAAAGAAACAGCAAGAGTCTATAATCATTTTCTGTTATAACCAGGGTTCTGCTAAACAAATCTAACCCTACCCCTGTATGGAAAGAGGTCAATTTTGTACAAGTCTAGAGCTATTTCAATCAGTATATGAACCCTCACTAAAGTGAATTTTAATATCTCCATTCCTCCACCCAAAAAAGTCCAAATATACTTCTCAGTTCTGAGTTCTTCCCCTGCCCCACAATTTGTACCTTCAGTATAGTTAAAACTTCTGCAGATCAGAGGACAATGTCAGCACAGACTGACCAATCTTAGAGGGTTTTTTTTTTTCTCTCTTCAAGATACTCCGTGTTAACAGCTTGAGGGGGTTCAATCAGTACTGCTTTGATCTCGGCTGGAACTATAATTATTTAACATTGTTACAAGGATTTCTATAATCCATCCTACCATTAAATCCCTTTTACACCCTCATCTTCTGAAGCCTAATCTGCATCTGTACACTCAGTTTGTCTCTTAGCTGGTTTCATCAGGCTCTGGCATTCTCCAACATCCAGACTGATGGTTCCTTTTTTTTCTAATGAAATCATTTTCTTTCAAATTGAAAACCGCAAAAGGTCTTGTGCATTTGCTACCTTCTGATGAGATAGCTATATAACACCAGTATAATCCACTGTTTGCTGCAAACTTCCTTCCACTTTCATCAAATTCATTTTCTCTCTGGTGTTTTTATTAAATTGATGATATGTCTGCATGTATTATAAATATAGCCGAGGAAAAAAGCAGAATGAGCACCACCAGATGCTCTTTGAAAATACACCTGGAACAAAAATAGCAGTAAAATGTGCCTTTTTTCAATATAGTTCTCTCTAACTTCCACAGGAAATTTTTTATCCTAATTGGAAAAAATTAAAGGGTATAATGGGTATGGCTGAAAAAAAATTTAAAAACCTAAAGCTTCATTTATATCAGATGCTGAAATGCAAAAGAGGCCTGTAAGTCCACAAAATAAAACACAGGGCCTAAAGTTGGAATTGAATATAAGTGGAGATGAGAAGAGTAAATGATAGAATAGAGGAGAGTGGAAAAATAATAAGCAAAAAGAATGACAGACTCGTTTGTGACATTTGTTCAGACTAAGTATCCAAGCAAGTCAAGGAAACTTGTTTTTTGTCCCATGGATTTTTCATAATTCACGATACAAGCAAGTGATCCATAGAAGCACTTATACCTGCAACGGCCATTGGATTGTGCCTCTTCAATCATCCTACTGCTCCAGCACATAAACCAAAACATAAGCACTGCAGAAAGAGGAGGGATAACAATTCACTTAAGTAGTACTATTAGATCAGCCTTAAGGAAGAGAACAAAATCTAAGATCAGATCCCGAAAAACTTATTTACATAAGCAACACTTACAAAGATGAGTAGTCTCATGGAATCAGTGGATCTTCCCAACTAAATGAGGTGTACCTTATTTAGGTACATATATGGCCCAATCTTTTTCCTTTGTTTTCACAGTAAGAGTATTATAACAACAGAGCAAAAAATAATCAGGAAGAAGATGGGGGAAATGTTTATAAAAAGACAGAAGGAAACTAGAGGAAAAAAAATAAATTAATAGTATTTTCATTCTATTAAAAGGCAGATATCTGAACTGTTGGGAGAGTAGATGAGGCATTTTAGTTTTTTCTTCCCTTGAGCATTTGGATAATATTATATAATTGGTCACTGGATGCTGTTTCAGCACTAATTAGTTAATGCTATTTCAAAGAGGTGGGACAGCATCAGGTAACCAGTTAGAATTCTAATATACTGCCTGGATAATTAGCTAATAATTTAAAAAAAGAGTTGAAATCTCTGCCTCATTATCAGATGCATTCTTTGTCCAAAAACCAAAGAACCCTTGCTGCTTCAAACACATCCTGTTTCAGAAAGCTCTCTTAGATTTATGGCACTTTTCTTGGGAAGAAAAAATAGAAGATAATAAAACAAATACTAACTGTTTTCTTGAACAGTAGATTTGCCCTAAGGAAGATTTTGGACACAACATATCACAATCTTTTTCTATCCTTTGTGCAGTATTTTATCACTTTCTCCTTCTAAACCAGTCACTATTCATAAAATCTACATTCATATTCACATACATAAATAACAGTTACAGCAACAATCTTACTTTCAGCTAATGAAATAAGGTCATATCCCATATGTATTATAATATCACAGGTTTATATTTTACAGCTGCAATCAATGCCACAAAATATAAAATTTCTTAAATTAGGACAACCAATAGCACTGCAAAATCTAAAGGAATTATCGTCTTTACAATAACTAATTCTACAATCCAACCAAAGTTACTATGTTGGCTTCCTGCAGTTAGCTACAGTATTTAGTGTTCTTTATTTATACATACATGCTATATAATAGATAAAGTGAAAATCTGACTGCTGTTGAGCAAAATAATGTCGTATTTCACAGTTATGATGTCATCAAAGGACCATATTTCATGGCTGTAACATTTTTTCAAATGTATACATAAAGTGATATTCCTAAGGAACTCTACTTGCAAAGTCTGCCTGAGGTCCAGCAAGACGGACCTCCTTAAATTCCATTTAATATACATTAAAATTTGAATATCAAGAAGACTAAATAGCCTAAGGACAAGAGAGGCAGTCTGAGGTTCATATACTGTAACTTATTTGCTATATTACATGCATTTTTCTATAAATTATGTGCTGTTATCAATTTACTTTTTTAAATGCCTGCACATTGGTTTTCTTTTATACATTTAGCTATGTTTATATATGCTGAATATATATGTATTGTTTATATATAGCATATACAGCAATATATATTGTATTAAAAATTACAACTCACGGAAAATCATACATCATAAGAGCAATCATTATTGCAGCCCCAGAAATTCAGATCTTGAAAATGAATTTGATTACCTTATTCACTCAAAATCAGTATCACTGTAATATCAGCCTTAAGCAATATGAGTTGCTAAAATCATTTAGTTCCATTTTTCCAGAAATGAAAACTGATAGGATTATTTTCGTGATAAATTAATTTTACCATGTAATTGCAATTATGGTTTCTAATTAATGAATGGTTTCAGCCCTACTAACTAGGTCAGCATTTTTCTTTTAAAAATATATCATCTCTCTGTTTAGATAAGGGTCATGATATGTCCAACCTTCAGGGAAATAATAGCATAGCCGGATTTCTAACATCTTAGTCCCAGAGGCTGAAAAATGGAGAATGCCTTTCTACAGTTAGAGGTAATTCCATCCTTGTGCATCAGAAACAGAAAGACAGATGATAAACAGCACATTGTAAAACTAAGATACAGAGCTTCCAAACACAATTAGAAAAATATTCTCTCAGAGAAATATGTTTATATTGCTTTTCCTTTAAATTTTAACATTGCCAAAGTTCTAACATTTCAGTCTGAAAAAAATATATTTTGTGAAGTTTCTTAAAGTTTAAAGCGTTATATAAATGAACTGCTATTCCCTCAAAGTTTTTCAAGTGGTTTTGATTGCATGGAATACATCAAATATATCTAATCAAGGGAAGCTATTGCCTAGCATACTGATGACAAAGTAAGGTGTCAGGAAACAAAATTTTCATCCCAGCTCTATCAGAAATTTGCTTTGTAACTTTTTGGGAAGTCATTAAACCAGTGAGACTCAGTTACCCTATATCAAGTAGATCCAGGTCAAAATCCACTAAATTTAATTGAAGATTTTGAATCTTTGGATCTAATGTAGCACAAGTTTATCATCCTACATCAAGTATTGATGAGAAGCACAATGTAAATGTTTAATTCAACTGGAAAAGAAAGAAGTTCTTCTGCAGAGACACATTTTTACATAAACTTGTTACAGAAATCTGAAATGTAATTTTGAATGTCTAGTAATGCCTCAGTTTTCTTACTGCTCTGCCAGGCCATACTTCGAGCAAATTAATGTGTAAAAATACTACTACTTAACCTTGGATGAAGATGACTTTTCCAAGGTTCCCTGCTGAGGTCCTCTGGAATGCATATAATATTTGAAATCTCATATTGTTCCTCCTGCATTCATATCCCTGTCAACAACCTTATCATACTGTCCCGTGATTCCAGATGATTCACCCATTGTGGTGTGAAGATATATGAAAGAAAATTAAATATGTTGTGACTACTAAAATAAGGATTAACAGGACAAGATGAGAGAAAAATAATTTCTTTGGAAGAGACTCAAAATTTGATGGATAAAATGCTATGGATATAGTAATTACGCTAAATGCCAGCTGTTATCGGACTGCAACACACAAAAATATCTGCTATTTTTTGCTGCTAGAAGTTGAAATGTATCTAGAGAATATATTGTTGAACTTTTTAAAGGAAATCATTAGAAGTTCAGAACTGTCACATACTTTAAAAGTAGCTTATATTGAAGACTGAGCAAAGGTAAGTCTATAAAAGATTGGGGAAATATAGGAACATTCAGAGGAGCAATACAGACCCTTTCAATATCACTGGAAACAATAAAAATCATAATAATTTTCAAAATATGAAACCAGTAAAAAAACAGATGTTAAAAATAATGTCTACTATTATCCTACTTATAAAACAATATGAAGATATAACAATGATGTACTAAGATATAATATGCATAGGAAAACTCCTATAGTGGAAAGCTAACAGTATGCATGGTCAAAATACTATTACATATAATATACTATGTAGTGTATAGTAATATACATATTACAAGGCCAAGATGTTCTAGTGATTTTAGGTGGCTAAATGTTTTTGAATATCAGATTTCAAGCGCCTTAAAAAAGCCTGTATTTTAAAGAGTGGTAACCATTCCCATATGTTGAAGATCTGGCTTCTTTAAGGTGTCCAAATATGGTACTTGGAAATTGACATACCCAAACAAAGTGGTTTGGATTCCTTGACCACAACCTGCACTTGCAGGATAAGGCCTTGTTTAGACTAGATGGGCTACATCTCTCACCAAGAGGTAAGAGTCTGTTCTCTTATGGGTTGGGTGATCTCTTATGCCAGGCTTTAAACTAGGTTTGTCGAGGGACGGGGATGTTGACAACAGGGAGAGGCCAGGAACGATGAACATCAAGTCAGGAGCTGGAACAGTCCAGGTAAGTACTCTCTATGTTAAGGAGCAATATACATCTTCCAGTTAATCTGAGCCAGGAAGAAGGGCAAATTAAGGTACTATGGGTCAGGTTATACAGGGGTCAGGGTGAAAGGGACTTGGTAGTGGGGTCTACTACAGACCCCCACACCAAGGGGACAAGTTAGACCTAGAATTATTACACAGACACACCCAGAGAGTGGCAGTGGATGGGTGGGAGAAATGTGGGCAGTGAAGTCCCCCAAAGCTCTGTCCTGGGACTGGTATTATTCAATATCTTCATTAGTGACTTGGATGAGGGAGTAGAAAGCACTCTGTCCAAGTTTGCTGATGACACCAAACTAGGCAGGGAGGTACACAAACTAGACGGCAGAGAACAAATCCAGGCTGATTTGGACAGGCTGGCGAAATGGGCTGAACAGAATAGGATGCAATTTAACAAGGACAAGTGTCATGTGTTGCACCTGGGGAGGAAGAATCATCAACACTCCTAAAGCCTGGGAAATACCACTCTAAGTAGCACAACTGCAGAAAGGGAATTCGGACTCATAGCCCAAATGAACATGAGTCACCAGTGTGATGAGGTAATAAGTAAAGCTAACCACATCCTTTCCTGCATAAATAGGTGCATCACAAAAAGGTCTAGGGACTTCCCCTCTATGCAGCATTGGTCAGGCTGCAGCTGGAGTACTGCATCCAGTTTTGGGCACCACACTTCAGGAGGGATGTGGTTGGCCTGGAGAGGGTTCAAAGGAGGGCCACTCATTTGGTTAAAGGCTTACAGAGAACCCCTATGTGAACCGATTTGGAGACCTGAACCTCTTCAGCCTCCACAAGAGGAGGCTGAAAGGTGATCTCATGGCCGCTTACAAACTCATCAGAGGAAGGGGAGGCAGGGCAGCAAGTATAGGGAATACAATGTTTAGCAGGGCACCTGTCAGGGTAACTAGAAATAATGGCCACAAACTGGAAGAGAGTAAATTTAGATTGGACATCAGGAAAAAATTCTTCATAGTGAGGGCAGCCAAAATATGCAATAAGCTTCCAAGGGAGACAGTGCTATCCCCTTCCTTGAAGGTGTTTAGAAGGAAATTGGACAGAGACCTGGCTGGGGTCATCTGATCCTAGCACTCATTCCTGCCCAGGGCACAGGGTCGGACTCAATGATCTAATAGGTCCCTTCCAACCCTAACATCTATGAAAGTATTCACTTCTGAAAATCTTGGTCATACCACATGCAATGTATCAATCTAAGATACACACAATACCTCATCATCATAATTTTATGCCAATGAGACTTTACTGATTTCAGTGTACTTCCACTGGCAAAAAATTGGAGAAAATTTGTTATAAGCAAGGATCTGGGTTTTCCGGTTCCCATGGAAAAACAGTAAACCGAGGATTTTACCTTTTACTGGGGGTAAACACGGATTTCTCACTGATTTTGAAGTTTTGTGATGAGCCCTCTGCTGGCTGGCAGTGAGCTGGGAAGGAGCAGGAAGAGGATGGTCAGGCAAGGGGTGCCATATGCATGTACATACACATAGTTGGCAGGCAGCCTGGAGAGCAGCTCCAGCAGGAAATTGAGGCAAGGGGGTATTGAGGCCCCCACAGGAAGAGAGGGAGTTGGACAGGGCTGGGGCTGCTGCCCAGCCAGGCAGTGCCTGGGACTTAGGGCCTGGGGGCACAATGCCTGGCTGTGGGTAGCTCATCCTGGGGCAGGGAAGAGGCAGGGCTTGCTTCCCACCACTGCATACACTCCCAGGGGAGCACCCCCCAAACCTGTGCACAGGGTAGGGGTGGGATGGGCTGCCCACTGCAGGCTCAGGGGGCAAGGGCTGTTCCCCACTGCAGCATACACTCCCTGCTGGCCTCACTGTAGCCATACAGGCAGGGGATGCCACACCAGGACAGCACAAAGCTCGCAGTAGCAGGCAGCTTTCTGCATGGCTTCAGTGTTCCTTGCAGTGCTGGGTCTGTGGAGGTGCTGGGGAGGACAGCAGGGCAGGAGACCACAGTGGGCAGCACACAGCCCCCGCCCCATGCACAGTTGTGGGCAGCACAGGTCCCACCTGCCCCTGGGAGTGCTCACTATGGCGGAGAGCAGCACCCCCCCCCCCCCCCCCAGCCTGAGCCCACAGCAGGCAGACAGCAGACAGCAGGGGGAATCTAGACTCCACTCCACTGCAGCAGCTGCTACCTCCTGCCAGGAGCGGGGAGCTGCAGACACAGGTCCCTGGCCCCATAGCTCTGGCATCCGGGAGCCCCCTCTGGATGAGGAGCTGTGGGTGGGGGGCGAGGGGCACCAGCAGGGCTGGGGCTTGTGGGAGGGTGAGGGGTACTAGCAGGGCCAGGGAACAATGGAAGAGGGAGGGGCACCAGCAGGGCTGAGGGGCTGTGGCAAGGGAGAGGAGTGAGGGGCTCCAGCAGGGCCAGACGGCTGGTGGGGGAACACCTGCATGTGTGGTGCACATGGTGTGCAGTGCTGCAGACAGATCCACACATACACGCTCAGCTGGACACACCCAATGGGTGCGTCTACATGTGCAATTAATTGAAGGAAATAAACTCCGGAGCAATTTGAGCTGGAGCAAGCTATTCCTGGGCACAGCATCTACATACCTGCACCTGGGACAGCAGCAATTTGAGCCAGGGCAGAGCAGTTTATGCCATGCCCAAGGGCATGGGTTCAGGTCTGGACTCCAGGAGGTAGCAGCAGAAAGGCTGGCTGGGGCATGAGGATGCTGAAAATGCAGAGCCATGTGGCTAGATGGCAGGTAGAAGTCTGACCCCCTACCTACTGGGCTGACCAGGTGTAATTTATGCCTGCCATCAGCATCTACATGTGTATTTAATCACAGTCAATTACCCCACTGTAAGATAGTATTGTTTCTGCAGTACTATCTTATGGTAGCGTTATTTAGTTTACTGCAGCCTACCAGTATCATGCGTGTAGACAGTGACAGTTTTGTCTTTTAAATTCATTAATTATTTTACTCTGCAGTAGAGCACACATGTAGATGTAGCCAATGTCAGATTTTCCTCCTAGATGTAGCTAACTGCTAGCAGCTGTTCCCATTATCCAGCTTTCCTGTTGCATTGCAGGGCTGTGGCATGAAGGAAGAGGAGCAATTTGAATCTCCCTGTATATTAAGAGAGCAGCAATAATAAATATACTGAAATCATTATCAATGATGGCAAAACACAGACATGGATGAGTGTCCTATGCATAAATAGAGCTTAATATACAATAACTTGAGAATACTTTATAATCACCCACTGAGCATTAAAAACACATTTGCACAGCATTAAAGATTCATATATTTGACAAGCGTTACCCATTCATCCAGTATTTGGCAGTCAAAACCAAAAGGTTACAATGCTGGCATTTTTCAGAGATGGATTAACTAAAGAATATTTTCTCAAGATTACTCCAATTTTAAATTGCGCTAGATATATTTAGGACAAAATTTAAATCACTCGACAGACTTTTAAAAAAGAAAGCATATTCCAGACACTGACACGTTTGAAGAGTGTCCCAAACTTCTAAAGTGTAAGCGTTAAGCTTACCAAACCGTGGACTAATGAATACTGGTAAATGTAACCTCAAACCACAAAAACCAAATTCTGCAGCACTTCCAGATTTGATGTGGGAATGAAAATCTTAAAGTAACTAAGTAACTAACTTAATATGGTGATACAATAGAGGTAGGACTATAATTTGAAGACAATAATTATTATTTTAATTAGTAAAAGGATGCTAAATAATGATAATAAAATAATGCTTACTGTAGCACTTCCATAATAATTTGCATTGTCATTATTCTTTATAAATACTGCACCCAACTCTCTTTCCACTGAAGCTACTGGCAATTTGTTTTAATGAGAACAAAATTTTAAATATTCGTTCATTAATTTTCCTTGCAAATAAATACCTGCTCAGTATTCTCATTGCCTGGCAGAATAAAGGTGGTTGTATTGGAATGATGTTGTAGCAGAATGTTCCAGGAAATATGGAAGCAATTTCTGAAGTCTAAGATCTCTCCCAGCCACATAGTTGATCCAACAAAACTATCACCCCAAAAAATCCTTACCTCTTAGTTGTATAGATGACAGTTCAAACTACTCAGCACTTTGCGGCACGCTTTTAGCATGCTACAAGATCAGGCTGAGAGACAGGAAAGTTAAGGCACCATCTTTCAAAACCAATAATTATGGTTGCTTGTGTTGGGGGAACCCAGTATTTGTTGTCAAACAGTAGAATCCTGAAGTCTTAGTCTTCATGTTGAACACCAAAAATTGAATTGCCCAATTACTCCTTTTCCTTTGCCTCCCCCACCCCCTAAAAAATTTCATTTTTGTAAGTTAGAGTCTCAGGCAGTTGACCAATACCACATGGCCAGACCCCAGAATTTCCCAACTCTCAGTCCCAGGCCAACTCTATCCTTCCTTCTCTAAATGCTAGAAACTGTATAGGAAAAAGAGGCATGGAACAAAACAGCAGAAAAAGCCATGTATATGTAGTACTTCCCTTCACATCCACTCTACTACCAGCTACAGAACAGACCTATGGTCTGGTCCAGTATACCTTTTTTTACAGTCTTTTTTTGTGTTCTTCACCATACCTATATATGTTCAGTATCTAGAACACAGAATTGATTTTCAGCTATAATGATTCCTATCATTTTATTGGGTAAATACCAGTATGCAGTTTGTCACAGGTTTTTGTATTAAAATTTAATTTCCAAAAACTGGCTCTTTTTAACACAGGTGGAATAACTCCTGATGATTGTTCTGCTGTTTTAGCTGCTATTCCAACTGCTATGTCAGCTTAAGAGAAGACAAAACAATTTTCAAAAGTGTAGGACCGTTGCAGTTTTAATCAAAATATTTTCTTTAATGAGGTGCTGAAAACACGATATGCAATTCAAACCAGCTAAAAACTGCTAATCTGAGACAGCAATGGCACTTTCATATCTCACTGCTTGTTTGCATTCACCTGTTGAACTGTTGCTGTTTCCAGTAAATCATTCCATGATGGTTCTATACTTTAAAATATTAAACACACTTGGTCCTTCAACTGTTCAAGCCAGTGTTGTTATGCAGTAATCTGCATTCTGAATGCAATAATCTTGGTAGAATTAATGAGAAAATACAACAAAATGCAAAACATTTGTAGGCCAATTACATGCCCCTTTTCAACCCATCTGCCTCCAAAACCAGACATTGTTTCCCAGTCCTATGTAATTACCAGGGTATGAGATTGTTTTTATGACCAAAATACAGTGGAGACAGCTGAAAAGTGCAAAGCTTTCTGCCAGATTCTGCAGGTCCCTTGGTGCATGGAACTACAAGAAAGGATGTATTGTAATGCAGATGTTCAGATTCCCTGCAGAATTTCATGGACTTAGAGTCCTTCACTGTGTGACCTACAGGGAGTTGTTTCTTTTTGAGGCATCCACTACATCCACTATATACCTAATGAATCTGGCAATTCATCCCCTGTGCACATGTATTCCCACCTATCTGATGTCATTACACCACTTTGCTATACTAAGCAGAGTTATACTGTACCTCCAAATCTTTTCAAGAAAAGATTTCAAAGAGCTTTGTGATTATGCTATGTTCTCTCCTCTCACGTGGATGCACAAGCAAGTAAACACCAGAACACAGAGGAAATGCCAAACCAGTTCAGATCCTAGGTCCATCTAGTCTCATATCTTGATTCTGACAGGGGCCGATATTAGATGCTTCAGAAGAAAAGCAGGCAGATGTGGGATAATCAGTCCCTTGGTAGATCAGAGACTCAATATTAGTCTGCATCAGCCAGACAAAAGACAAATGAGGTTTTAGGATGCATCAACAGAAGCATTAGGTACAAGACATGGAAGGTGATAGTGCCTCTACTCAGCACCAGTTAGGCCACATCTGGAGTACTGTATGCAGTTCTGGGCTCCACATTTTCAAAAGGATGTGGAGAAGTTGGAGAGAATCCAGAGGTGAGCAACAAGGAGGATAAAGAGCTTGAAAGGCAAGTCATATGAGGAGAGGCTAAAGGAGATATGCATGTTCAGCTTATGGAAAAGGTGCTTAAGAGGAGACAAGATAACAGTCTTCACATACCTGAGGGCTGCCATGAACAGAAAACACCTTTTCTCTTTTGCTGCAGAGAGTAGGACGTGGACCAGTGGCTTGAAATTGCAGGAAAGTAATTTTAGATTGGATATCCAGAAAAACTTCTTCACTGTTAGAACAGTGCAGCAGTGGAACGGACTGAGTAGGGAAATTGTGGACTGTCCATCACTGGAGGTGTTCAAGAAGAGGTTGGACAGCCACTGGCTGGGGATGATCTAGCCGTAGCTGGCCATGTTCTACTATGGGTATTTCCCATGTTTCTAAGAGCTACATGTGTCAAAAGTGTTTTTAAGCTTTCCTCAGAGTCATTGGATATTGGTTACAGCGAAGCCTGGGAACTTTAACTGGGGTGTGTCAATGCTCCTACTGGGCCAAAGTTGGAGGTTCCTGCCTAGGATCTTGCCCCTCTCCTCAGGGTCAGACCTATCATATCACTACGTGGGGCAGGAAGGAATTCTACCCCATGGTCAAACTGGTATGGACTATGGCAGTTTTTGCTTTCCTCAGGCAGGGCATTGCCCTCTACCCAGATCTCTTGCTCATATATTGGCAATATTTCATAGAACAGGATGTTGGCTGCTATGGTCCCCCTGCAGGTTATGATATCAGGTCTGTGTTGTGTCAGGGTTGACAGTAGTCTTATGTAGGAGTTTAGATTATAGTTTGTATAGGATGGTTTAGATAGGGATCATCCAGCCTCAGGCACGGGGCTGGACTACATGACCTCTGGAGATCCCTTCCAGCCCTACTTCTCTATGACTCTATAACCCTTTTTCATCTCACACAAGGTTTTTCCCTGGTCTCTAATCATTAAAGACTAGTTTAAGCCATGAAGCAGCACAAGTTGCTCCTCTATCTCTTGCTTCTCCCTCCAGGGCAATTAGGATTGGAAGTCTTAAGCTTCCTGACATTAGGAAGAATCTACTTCATGAGTGAATATGGGTAGATTCAAAATAACCACATCTAGTGTACTGAGCTTCAAAAGACCCTCCTGAGTAAATAAACATTTTGCTCATGGGTAAACAAAAGTCTGGACAAGTTAAATGCACACTGTCAGATTAAAAACAATATATTTCCTTACTTTTGTCACCAATAAGACCTTAACATTATTGAAATTAAAAAGATTTTTAAAATGTAATTTTTTCTGCTGTTCCCATTTTGCATTTCTCTTGGTTAAGACAGTGGCACAGGTTGCATATGCACATTCAAATAATCTGAGAGGGTTCTCCCAGATTTGTTCTCCTGGTAGAAAAACTTACCCAGAGCCATGTGTACAAACATTCAAATGCTGAGGCCCTGAAGAGTGGTGAGTTTCCAATGCTAATACTGTTTAGGTGGCAGGGGGGCACCTGTGCACACACCTTATATGCTCTGCAGGCTCCCTTAGCCTACCTGACAACAGAAGGTAGCCATGCATAGGGCAGCCGGAGTGACTGTTTTGCCCTGCAACACAATGTGTTCACAATGTGTACTGAAGCAGCAGAATCCAGCAAGCAACACACTGTCTCCTTTGGGGGGGCACAGGTGCTGGAGAACTACGCTGTCTTCTGAGAGAAGCCACAGCATGTATAGACATTCACTGGCCCAGGTGAAACTCTCCTGAGAATGATTTAACCTTTCACCTTTTTCTCTTGGAGTGGCCTTTTTTACTCTGGGAGAAAAAAGCTGGAACATCTGTACACTCATGGCTTCTCTTGGGACAGCAGCAACCGGTCCAGGAGAAATTGAATGTCTGTAGAAGGCCATAGACAAGCCATTTTCATTTTTGTTTTCAGTCAGTTTCACTTTTTGGCTCTTCTTGATTAGCACAAACTGACAGTGTTACATTTGAAACATTAGGGAATATTTATTTAAATTAAATGGTCTTTCCTGAACTTTTTAAAATAAAGAAAACAGCTCTAATCAAACTGTTCATTTTTATAATACACAAATTTGGAACAAATATGATTATACTTTGTATGCAATGTATTGAGTATGGCTAGAACTATACTTGAGGCAATTTTAATTGCAGTAGCATCTCCATCTATTAGGCAATATTCTCTGCACAATACAGGACAACTTTTTTCAGTTGTATTCTAGTCTTCTATGATCAGTGGTAGTCTGTCAACATGTACAACCCTAAGCAATTAATTCTATCATGACTATACTGTATATAATACATATGGCAAGGTTTTATTGATTTATCTATGACAACTCTTCAATTTTCAGGAAAGAAATCTGCCTATATCTGTATCTGTTTAACATTTTTAGGCCACTGATCATGAACTGGGGGCAAAGGCACTACCATAGTAGTAGGTGACTGCCAGAGTATAGAATCATAGAAGTAGGGCCAGAAGGGACCTTATAGATCTTCAAGTCTGACCCCCTGCCAGGGCAGGAGAAAAAACTGGGCTCAAATGATCCCAGCTAGGTAGGCATCAAGCCTCCTCTTAAAGACCCCCAGAGTAGGAGCCAGCACCACTTCCCTTGGAAGCTGGTTCCAGATCCTAGCCACCCTAACTGTGAAGTAGTTCTTATGGATGTCTAATCTAAACCTACTCTCCAACAACTTGTGTCCATTATTCCTTGTAATGCCAGGGGGTGCTAGGGGAAACAAGGTCTCTCCCAAACCCTTCTGCTCCCCACTAGTGAGTTTATAGACCGTCACCAGGTTCCCCCCTCAGCCTTCTCTTGTGAAGGCTGAACAGGTTCAGGTCCCGCAGTCTCTCATTGTAGGGTCTGCCCTGTAGTCCCCGGATCATGTGGGTGGCCCTCCCCTGGACCCTCTCAATGTTGTCCACATCCCTCCTGAAGTGGGGCGCACAGAACTGGACACAGTACTCCAGCTGTGGCCTGACCAGTGTTGCATAGAGGGGGAGGATCACCTCCCTGGTCCTACTTGAGATGCACCTGTGGAGGCACAACAAGGTCTGGTTAGCCCTGCCAACCGTGACCTCGCATTGTCGGCCCGTGTTCATCTTGGAGTCAATAATGACTCCAAGATCCCTTTCTGCCTTGGTGCATATATTTCTATCTATTAGTATATTTCTATCTATTTAAATGACAGGTGTTGCCAATTCTCAAGATTTTGCAAACTCTGTTATAATTTACATTTCTCTTAAAGTATCAGCTCCTATAGTGAAGTGATTATAAAAGAACCTCTACTTCTGTTCAAAAGATTTCTAGACCTCACACTTAAAGAAAAATGCTTGCATGATCCAAATTAAAAGCTCATAGACCAAAAGGCAAATACAATCAAACCATGATTTAAAAAAAAAAAAAAGGCACTAAACAAGATCTTTAAGCTAGTCTCATGATTTCAGGGAACCTGCATAATTTTTGAATGTCTGAGGATGGCAATAGTATACACCAATACCTCTTTAAAAAATACAGCCTTTCTAATAAAAAAAAAAAAAAAAAAAAGTAGAAAACTGCCTTTCATTAAAATGAAAAAACAGAAAAGTATTGATTAAAGGTATAAATCAAATATCCTGACCATTGTGGCCTGCAACACCTAAATTCCTTTTCAATCAAGAAAAAGTCTCAAATTGAGGCAATTCTAACACACATGTAAGCCACAATCCTGCAATTATGCCCCTGCAGAACTAGCCCTGTATTTCTTCCAGTCATCTATAAAATCAAGGACAGAGTTTGCTAATTAGATGGACAATCCCACATCATTTAAATTAATGGTAATTATTTATTTCAACGAAAGCAGGATCAGGGCCAAAAGTTCTTGTAAGTATATATTATAACTAAAAACCCAGACTAAGCAAAGTCACACTAAATGTGCATGTTGTATGCTGAAGTTGATACAATAATGAAAAATAAAAATGAGGGCTTGACACTTCTAGGTTATGAGCTTATTTATTCATTCCAGCAAGTCTAGTCAATAGATATTTCTATAATGGCCCTGATTACAGGTGCATCGATAAAGATTTTTTGGGCTGATACTGATAGCTGATTATTAACGAGCCATATTGGCCAATACTGAACCGACTGCTGATATGCAGCCCAGCAGCTTGGAGAGCAGCATCTGGCTGGTAAATCTTTTAGGGGAAAGGGGCAAGGAGGGGAGAGAAAGTGTATAATGGGGGCAGATCGAGGCCTCTCAGCGAGGGAGGGAGCAGGGCTGGGGCCTGGGCAGTCAACCCAGGGCGGGGCAGGGGACAGAGCCATGAGCAAGGGTGGGGGGGACAGCTCCAGCCACTGCACGCACCCCCAGGGAAGGCAGGGGGAGTATGTGCTTCCTGGATCTACGCGCAGGGCAATGTTTGGCTGCAGTTGTGGGCTGGGGCTGGGGGCAGTGTCAGGCTCTTCCGGGTGGGGGCTGGGTCAGGGCTACACTCGGGGCAGGTGGTGGCAGCACTGGGAGGGGAACTACAGGGGGGCTACAGTGAATTTTGGGGTGGCTGTAGCCCATAGTCCCCCCTCCCAGCGCTGCCACCACTTTCCCCAAGTGCAGCCCTGGCCCAACCCCTACAGCAGGAAGAGCTTGGCTCTGCCCCTGACCTCACAGCTGCAGCCCAGCCTCACCCTGTACACAGATCTGGGGAGTATATGCTCCCCCTGCTTCTCCCAGGGGTGCACACCGTAGTGGAATTCCCCCCACACACCCACTGGATGCTCTCCAAGCTGCCAGGCTGGCCCCATGCATGCTGTGGCTGCATGCATGCATGCAGCATTTTATCAGCAACATTATCATCTACATCAGCCCAAAAAAAGCTAATTGCCAGTAATGTCAATTTTCCTTTTATCGGTGCTAATACGATATGGACTGATGTTCCTCAAGCCCTGACAATGTGATATGGTCCTTTAAGAGACCTGTAGCAAGGTATCTATCCATTTAAGAAGTAACATCAGGGAGGTAAGGAAACAAGCTGTGGATGTAACGGCTTGCTAGAAAGGGCCAGGCCAGAGCCAAAGGGCACTTCCTCAAATGCCCAGGACAAGGCAGGGGAATTTTGTTTTGTTTATTTGTTGACTTGTTTCTCACCTCAGGACTAAGTTACCTGAGAGTACTAGCTGAGGGGCTCTGCACCGATCAAAAGCCACCAGACTAGGCAACTGCTTATAAGACCATTCCTAAAACAACTGGCTTTATTCAGTTAGGACTGAGAAGGGGGAGCTCTTTGCTCAGAGATATACCTTGGGGTTCCTATAAGCTTATGTTATACATTAAAATGTATTGGGAGAGTGACAGTGGAAGAAGGTAGGACCAGTGATGCAAACCCCAATTAAACTAATAGGAAGACCTATATTTAATACGTGATTATGGCCATGTGTTACAAGAACTTCAGCGGCTAGCCATCCCTAGTCTACATACATAACAATGCAATGGCACCCTTTTCATTGTCCACTGTCACTGTTACTAATGTATTCATGACCATAGGGAAGGAAATGTCCAGTTCAAGAGGTTAACCTGATGAGCATCATCACACTCCCTATGCCATGATTAGGCTGCATGTCTTTTTCCTAGTTCCACACTGATGGTGGGACTGGATTAAAAATAAGAGTCACAGAATTCTTCCCCTCTTCCTCCAGTTTTCCCTACAGTACAGGAGCCTGGCTTTCTTCTTTTAATCCAATATCCACTTCACTACAGAAGATTTATTTAGACTGCCTCTTGTTTCATAAAGGGCTCCAAAGTCTGTAGTGATTTTGACACTTTGTTATAATGTTTCTATGACCCCCCCACCCCCTCCTCACATACCATACCACCACCCAGCCTCATTTTCATATGGATACAAAGCATCAGGATAAAATGATGGTTCATTATAGTGGTACAGAGCTCTTATCTTCATCCGGCAAGAGTCATTTCCTTCCAAAGATTGAAATGCAAATGTGAAAATTAATGATAACTGCATTATCTGATAGCAGAGATAATACCGATTCACTGTCAGAGTAACACACAGTCGTTCTATGATTTCCTCTGCTTCTTCACAATATTCTTCTTACTGTCAGACTATATCTATGGTTAACTATGTTTCATGGATTTTTGTTAATTTACATCAAATAGCATTTCCAAGATCTTCTATCTACCACATTTCCCCAATCAAAAAAAGAAACGAAATCAGGACAATAATCTCAAAGTCCTTCTTAGGACTGATTTAAAAAATAAATAAATAAATAATGGCTGTATCATTAGTGTCTGGCTCCATCTCACTCTGGTCTACCAACCCTTCCAATCTATACCACCCTTCCCCTGCTTTGTACCCCAAACTATTTATAGTATTACTAAATAATGCCCAGTAAGCCCAACAATCAATACATATTCACAGCAATTCATAGAGATGGTTACAGGAAATCTATTCAGACAAGCTTTTCAAACCTCCTCTTATAATGGGTAAAGATGTGTACCCTGCATGTACAATGTACAGCAGAACCTCTCTAATCCACATTCCACCTAAATGGCACTGTAATTCATACAAAAATTGACTGGGTCTTTCCACCTTTCGGAATGAATTTAAAAAGCACCTCAGAACTCTTATATTTTATTTTTACTTACAAATTCTGATATATTGTCCTGAGTAAATTGGAGTGACAGAACTATGAGCAAAATAAATGAGCAGTTTATATTCTGAGATACATTTTTTCTGGACTTTAATGCTTTCTCTTTTTTTTGTTCAGTTGGTCCCCAATTTATAATATTCTGTATTATACACTGGTTGATGTCAGCTAGGATTTGATCCAACTCCTAATAATGACAGCAGGAAAAATTCTACTCACTAACTGAAAATAAGACTGGGGCCCAGAGGGAACTTGCACTTTTATGCATACTTGCATAAAAAGAGTATGTAAGACATGACCAAACAGAGACATAAAAAAGACTTCACTTTTATTTTCCATGTCATGATATGTTTTTCCACGCCATGATGATAAGCAGCAAGATTGGCAATAAGGATGAGCTAGTGGACTGCAGATAGACAAGAGACCTGGATCTAAATCCTGCCTCAGTCACCAACTTCATGGTTTATTTTGAACAAGTCACTTCAGACTGCCTTTTACTGAGTCCCTAATTGTAAAATGAGGATTTTCCCCTACTTTACAGGGCATTTTTAGGATGAAAATGTGTTGATGATTTAGGAAAACAGGAACACAAGAACATAGGACCGGAACAGTAGCCCACTGAGTCCTGCCCCCTGCATTGACATTCCATCATTTATCCAGAGTCCTCAAAATCACCTACTCCACACCTTACACATACTCCCAACTACAGAGCACTTGAAAAAACCTAAAACACACTATAACAGGGAGCAACAACATATAGTCCATGACCTAGATCACTGCCAACAAGGCCAAGAACTGATCACTGAGGCACTCTATTAGCATGCTTAGTCTGCATCCAGATTAGAACTGGTAAAGATTTGAGATACTGCAGCATTATGACTAACTTAAATAGCCAGTGTTTGTTTGATAATGTCACTGGAAGACAGCATCCTTCTCACTTCCCAGGCCTACTCAGAGTCTTCTGTTAATTACAAAAATTTCAAATAATTTAGAGCAGGGGTGTCAACCATATGGGCTGCAGGCCTGATCGCCATGAAGTCATTTTATCCAATTTGCTAGGCTACCAGCTGTCCACGAGATGGTGCCAAGGAATGGCTAAGGACCATAGACTCCAGAAGAATTTGGGGCCCTCAGGTACAATGGACATAGGGATTAGCAATAGGAGGGTGAGCAAGGACTGACAGCCTCAGTCTCTCCCTGACTGCTTCATTTGTCATCTTTGCTCTGGCCATGCCTCCCCTTGGCCACTGGCCCCCCACCACATGCCCCATGTTGGAAGTTGAACTGGAACTGCTGCTGTGGTGGCACAGGGCACACAGTCGTGACAGCTCTAGCTCCAGCTTTGGGCATGGAGCGGGCCTGGAGCCATTGTCACATGCCCTGAGTCAGAGCCAAAGTTGTTACTGCCACTGGATGCTCTACTGCTGTCACATGCTCTGCTACTGCTGCCACTGTTTTCTTGTGTCCCAGGCTGAATGTGTTATGCAGGGAGCCACATGGTCTGGATCTGCCCCAAGGCACAAGGTGAGTTCACACCTCTGACTTAGGGAAATAAAAGTTAAAAACATGGCAGTTATATAAACTTGCATATAAGCATGGTAGCTGTTGGTCGTATTCTTATGGTTACTGAAAGTCAACTGTTCTTAAGAGCTAAAAGAGAAGCCTCAGCAAGGACTACTCATAGGGGGAAAAGGTTAATGTATATATTTTTTAAGGTTTTCTTTTTAGCGGTATCTTTAAACATTTGTAATTGAGTGCACACATACAGTCATATAAAGCAATATACTTCCTAAAAGGAAGACAGGATACTCACACACAGATCCAAAGTTTTTATTTGGACCCAGCCCTATTTACAAATAAACTCCTAATAAATCTCTCTCGGGATCTGAATCTTCAGCAGATGCAGACTCAAAAAACCCCATAAGTATTGCAACAAGTAGCCATATATTGTATAAACATAAACAAAAAGGGAAATAAATATTACTTAAATTAAAGCTGGCTCAAAACAACATTTAATGGCTGCACTGTAATCGTTGATAGTCCCTGTCCAAACCCCAGCGGACAGCTGCTGTCATCACAGAGAATACCATTACAGCTCGTGCTCTCAGCTGCCTGCATCACAGTAAAGATATGGAGAACTGAACATGTAGTGAAGTGTGTAGCCCCTCTACCTCCAAAAGGTCAGTTCTGTAAAGAAAGAAAAGGGCCACACAGGTGAAGTGGAGTACAGACGTTTGTACTGGTTCTTCCTATTTGTACCGGTATGTATTATTCTTGAATGAACAAAAGACCTCATTCTCCACACTGTGAATGTTCCACACATTCCAAGTCTGTGAATTTCATGAGCACTAGATCAACACAAAAAATGTACAAGGAAAAACTATTTGCTCTTCTCCTGTACTGCATGTTTGAAAAGATTCTATTGGTATTTGCTTTTTTTACATATTAATCAAAGGCTGAATTCAGAAATTAATTTTAAAAAATTCATCTTTTTCCATATTATAAAGATGTTTTTCTTTTCAAAATACTAATGTTTAAATCAACTAAGACGCTGATTTAAAAAAAAAAATCCAAAAAAAAAAATTCCGTGGTTATCAAGGCTCTTAAGGACAAAAGAGGAGCTTCCATATATTCAGATATGATTTCTATTTTCATCCATGCCCATTGCCTGCCTTTAGACATTTCATTCAGGTACTATACACATCTTTTTACCCTTTAACATGCAGGACAATAATCATCATACATCTATAGAAGGATTTTCTCACAAGAAAGCATTTTGTCACTTGCAACCATCCAAAAAAATCTCTTTAAAAATTCTGCACATTTCAAATTAGTTCATATATTAAAACAGCACAAGAAAATTAAAATTATACATTTACTTGAATGTTTATTTCACTAAGCATGAAACTGAAAAAACAAGAAATCACAAAACTCAGGATACTTAAATTGACATTTTATTTATAAGCCAAAGAAAATCCATGTATTAAAAGGAATATTTTAATGCAAAAATGACAACCTTGAAAACTGCAAAGCAGCTAGGAGTGGCCATTCTCCTCTCTTAGAGGAGGTTTTTATGTTATTTTAAATGTACTATATAATAGATTTTAATACTAAATCTTGTTTTTACATAATACCACAGTGCTTTGTACAGAATATAAACATATTTATGTATATCATTAACAACATTTTAAATGACATCATAATAATCAGATATACTGTATCTTCATTTCTGTTTGCATTATATTTTCCAGCTGCTGGTTTCAGAAAATTACCACTGGAGTTCTTTTCCTCTTCATGCACAGCATACAGTAATTTGCAAAGTCAAGCAAGGATGAAAATGTGATTGAAATATAGGAATTTGTCTAATGAAAAGTGTTATTGCATTATAAATTATTGATAGAATGCTTTCAGAACTCTGTTCGTGGATGCTCTTTCTTTTAAAGAGAATATTCTATCAGAGACACAGCTAGTCTAAGGATATGTTTGCTTTCAAATACATGTTAACCCCTTGGCACTGCAAAAAATATATTAAATATAATAATTTAAGAACAAATTCTGCAGTCTCTCTTCATGAAAAAAATGTCACTATTTAAAAGAATCGCGTATGTGGGGATCATGGGATATAGCTCTGTTTTTATGTATCCCTGGAACTCAAACCGAGCATTACATATTTAAAACTAATGGCTATTTGGAAAGCAGCCTCATTCATGCCTATGCAACTGCTACATCTATACTTCAGCAACACTGCGTTTGCAGTGTTTATACTGTTTATAACAGAAAATGTCACTGCAAATTTCTGCTGTAAAATGAAGCTCGTACAGTTTATTGATTACAGTCTAAGAATTTCTCTCTTAACTCTGAAAGTCAATGACCAGGGTATGTTAAATGTAGCTCATCTGTAGCTATCCCAAAATAGGCACCACACAAGCACAACAAAATTTGTCCATTAGCAAAACAATGCAACGCTGACTCAGTGTAATGAGACATGAGAAAACAGTCTAGAAGTTTCTATTTTGCAATACTTTACTCTGGCCATTCATTTATTTTCTCCTACCTGGCCCATCCCAGTCATCTGTCTCCACAGCGAGTTGCCCTGGTTTCTCTGACCGTGCATCACCATCTGATTCCGCTGCCTCCTGGCTACCCTCTTCATCACCTGATGAAAGGAAATCAAGGAAACATATAAAATTTAAACCACTCTATAATGTCAGCTGAATCTCCACAATATGAGAAAAATCTCCCGATGTGATAGAAAAATAATATGGTTTGAACTTGTCAACATCTGTGAATTCCAGCAGAGGCAAATAACTATTAAATAGGGTCTAAGCCTTCCTACCTAGCTAACAACCAAATCCTGGAAATCAATAAAGGCACTCACAAAATGCAGGGTAGGCCCACGAGCACCAGTGCAGAATGAAGAGCAGCAGCCTAACCACTCCCCAACCAAAGCTCTGAAGTATCTCAAGGTTAAGTATTCACATAAATGATTCCCTGAAATGGGACCTAATTATGGTTTAGGCATCATATGCTCTGATGTAGATCTCTATTTGGTGACATTCAGAAGGGTGCAAAATTTCCCTCCAGGCTTTTAGTTACCAGTAGTCCCCACATCATCTTACATCAATCCTCAAGCACCATGTATGTGATTTTTCTGATGTATTTTAGTCTTTCTATTTTTGGGAAGGATTTAAATCCCTGTCTAGATTCAGCAAGATAAAGATAATAACTGAATTTTGCATTTTATAATAAATTATCTTTATTATACATATACCTAATAAGTAGATATTGCCTGGAAAACTGCAAGCAATGAGACAATGTTAAGGTTTTTGAGGATGGCACCTGCAATATTAATTGATTACTGCACATGAAATAAGCTCAAACTGAGATCTAGACAAAAAGCTGCAAAAAAGATACTTTGGAATTCAGAGTGAAAACAACCTGAGAAAATTTCATATCACAGACGTTCACACAAAATACTCTGGCTGTAATAATGTGCCAAGTGACATGCATTGGCGTGCTTATTCAAATGAACAGTTAACTATTTTTATTGTATCTTAATTATATTAAATCCAAGGAAAGTTTGCCTACGAAGACATTCTAAAGCACAGAAAATATCAAAAGCTGAAGCACACAGATTGTCAGTTTAAGACATTTTTAAAACATGGCTTTGTATAAACTTGTGACAAATACAGAAATATTAGTCTTTTAAAACTAACTGCTGTAGTAATAAAACCCTGAGAATCAAACAGACTTGTTGGTTTGTAGATGAGAAAAAAAGGTAAAAAAAACAAAGCATAAATAGTAAGGAGTTGTATGTATTTTTCATTGTTTTCTTTTCTTATTAACAACAGAGATCAAGACACATGATTACAAACTACAGGGCCAAATTCATATATGACATCAGTGGAACTACACCAATTTTCATGAGTTGAGGATGCAAGTCACCATTCTCAGTGACATGATTATATGCTATACAACAAACCCAACGTTATTTTTCTCTCGCCTTATATGAGGACATACTTGCAGTAACACATATATCTTTCTTTCTGTCCATGAAACAAAGCAGTCTATAAAGTAACAACATGTGCAGCCAGTGAAAAATTTATGCTTGATATCAACTCCAGCCATTGTTATAGATGTACTAAAATAGGGTTTTTCAACCTTTTTTCAACTAGCATACCCCTTCTGGTGGCAGCAACTAGATGCGGGGCAGGTTGGGGGGACTTGCTCACAATGGCTTATGCCACCATCCACCGCCCTGCACTCCTGCACCCCACTTTCCCACAGCCAGTCGCATGTGTGACTTCACAGGCTGTTCATGGGCCTCGCACCCAGCCAATTGCACACCACCTGTCAGCAGCCTGTGGAGCCACACTTGCAACCAGCCATGGCAAAGTAACGCATGGCAGTGGCACAGGGCAGTGGGTGGCAGCGGTGACCACCACACTCAAGCCCCCCACCATGTTTGGCCAGCCAGGCAGCGCCTATGTGGCCCGCAAAGGGGCTCTGCTCCCCTCACCTCCTCCCTGCTCCTAGGAGCCAGCAGCGTGGGGTGGTGGGTGGCAGCACAGGGTAATGGGTAGCAGTGCTGGTGGCAGCCGCTGTGTGCAAGCCCTCCTACCCCATGTTCGACCACAGAAGGGCGCTGCTGCTCTCGTCCCCCCACCCTGCTCCTAGAAGTGGGCACAGAAACACACTCCCTCCACCCCACCACCATTCAGACCCTTTGTGCCTTGCTGCCCTCACAGCTAGGCAGGCAGGAGGCCTTTCCTGCTGTTGGCTATTGTCCAAAGGCAGTGGCATGGTGGCCAATCAAGAGAGCAAGCTGGCATGTGGGGTCGAGAGGCGCCATATGTTCCTAAGACCTTCCTAAGTATCCCTAGGGGTATGCATACCCCCGGTTGACAATCCCTGTACTAAAATAAAAATACATAACTGCATATAAATTTAAAGCTCAAGGAGACCATTATGGAAGACAACTAACCTGACTTTCTTTATAACACATGCTATATAAGGATATCTAGTAATTTCTGGATCAATTTCAAACACTAATTCAATCAGAAATTATCCATTAGATAACTTTAAAAACTTTAACAGTGAGGAATCCGTCATATCCCTTGTAACCATCCTTGTTTCAGTGGTTAATTATTCGTATTAAAAAACTACCCTGTTTTCAGCTTAAATTTGTGTAGAGTTAACTGAACCTTGTTACGCTTCTGTCTGCTAGGCTCAAGAGCCAAGTAGTATTCAATACTTCTTCGGGGTAGGTTATCTGACTGCCGTCAAACCAAAGTTAGTTTGCTCCAAACCACTCTGGCTAAGTACAGACAGTCCTGAGAAGAAGCCTGAGGCTGAATCAGTTCAGCCTTTGCAGGGTAGTCTAAACTGCAGAGATTAAACAGACATTCACTTTTGATTCAGGAAATGCAGCCACATACCTGCAGTGGCTCAGGCCAGAAGCCATGGGGCACTAGAGCACACATCCCAGCCTACCAGCTACTGCCAAAGGGAAGGGGACTGAAGCTTCAAGGTTTTTCTCCGCTCCCTGCTCCAGTAGAGTGTGCATGGCCAGGGCCCAGTCCTGGGCTAGCACCTGGAGGGTGGGGGCTGGGTCAGCCTGGGCGGTAGGCAGAGGGAAGCGCCTGCCAGGCTTCTGTCCCTCTCCGCTCCCTGCCTGGGGGGTAGGATAGGAGGCTGAGGTGGGGATGTGTGGGGAAAAAGGTAGTGGGATTGAATTCATACAAGTTTGAACAAGAATAGTCCTTTCTCTGAAGTGACCATGTATTAAACAGCAATTTGCAACCTTAAGCACACAACAAAGAACAACCAAAAGTCTTCGCCTAAGCTAAGACACAGCCCAGAAAACACAGTAAGAGAACAAACAACTAGTCTGACTTGAAATGGAACGTAATAAACCAAAAAACAAGAGAAAACTTCGCATACATCTACATAGGTATTCGGCCTGTTATTCAGAAAGTCCTTCTTGGAGAATCAGCAGGTGTGGAGGTGTTGGAGTGAAGATCCCACAGGCCTCATCTCTACTTGGGACTTTTACAGGGGCACTTGCGCCCCATTCTCCCCCTTGACATTAGTATGCTTGTCACCTATAGCACCTTTGGCAGCACTCTCATGCATTCAGTGTCTTTTGTCTCTTCTTCAGTATTTCAGTCTCCCACCTTTTCCAGGTTCTGCTGTATAATGTAAATGTAGCTCTTTGTTTTCTTTGGCCACACCAGCCCAAGCAGTCAGGCATCCTCTTCTGTTCCCTTAGCTCTGTCTCCAGCACATACTTGTGATGATTGTGCCAGTTGTTTGCCAACACCTCCTAGTCTGGTCCTGCAGGATTTGGCCCTATGCTCACAAGTGGCAGGAAACAGTCCCTCCACCCTCAGCTCCCCAAATTCTTCTGCCTCCCACACAGCCTGGGGGAGCTGAGGGAAATTAAGCCCCCTTCCTCTCCCCTTATCACCTGCTTGCCTGCCTCAGTCTCTGCCAGAGGTGGGAGGAAGTGTGGAGTCTGCTGGTCTCCTGTCGACCCCCTGTCTACTGGCAGTTCCTCTCAGGCTCTTTGCCTCACCCACCCCTGCCACCCTCTAGCCCCCCACCCCTCTGCTCCAGCATCAGGCGGGGAATTGCCTGGCAGGGGCTCTCCTCCACACCCATGCAGACCCAGCTGCAGCCCCCAACCAAGTTTCCCACCCTCACCCCCTTCTCAGCCAGCCCTCACTGCTCTGGCTAGGGAACAGAAGGGTAGGGCCAACCCTGGTCTCTAAAGCAGACAGCACAGCCCAGTCCATCCCAAGGCTGCAAAGCATCCTGGGATGTGGGGGGACAGTGATTTAACTTGAACCAGGAAAGGGTCTTGGACAGAAGTTTCATAAACTGGTTTGACCTAAATGATTAAATCTGATACTACATTCAACCAGATTTATCTTAAACGAGTTTCAGCCATTTTGGAACTGGTTTATGTGCACTGTGCTTATGTTCTGTTACAGGTCTAAATCCATTTCTGATCACTTAAACCAGTGTGTGTGTAACTTCTGTCTCTAGCCTCTAAGGTACTAGTCCTTGCGGACTGTTTTGAGACTGAATTTCCCTTTTCTAATTCGAGAGTTTTGTTCATGTTACCTTTCTCTTTGAAAAATTCTGTCTGCAAACATTTTATATGAAAGAAAATGGATTTTTTTTCCTATTCTCCAAAAAATACTGTGTGGTATCAAACTGTGTGGTCTCAAATGGAAGAGAAGCAACATGTGTGCACACCACCCTCCTCCCCTCCCACCCATTTTTCATTCATCCCAAAAATGAAAGTTTTGTCAGGATACAGCATATAAAAAATACACATCATAAGCATTTCCTAAGAATAGAAATTCTTAAGCAAATTTAACGAAGTCAACACTAGGGCTTTAGCTATAATTAACAAGAGCCTGGTGTTCCTTTTACTTATCCCCAATTTTATCCACTCAGAGCTCCTCTGACTTCACTGCAGTTACTCCTTACTTACATTATAAAGGTAAAGGCATTTTTTTTCCTTTGTTGTTTTATAATTTTGATTTAAGCATGTTCTTAATATAAATGCTTCTAGGAAACACTTGGGTCCCCTCTACATATTACAGGTATTGTGGAATTAACTGGTTAACTGTACAATTACCTGGAGACCAGCTACATGTGCAAAGTAGCTATCACACAATAAAAAGAGCAAACCAGCTATAAAATTAAACCTTGAATATGTGTACTAACTTTGGAGCTGGTTGCTACTGAGTTTTAATTTGCACATGTAGTAGGGTCAGCAATAAATCCCAAAGCCCTAGGGATTGTGGCAGCCACAATCTCCAGGATCCTGGGGGCTCATGCATGCCTGAACCCTGGGGATCATGGCTGCCATGATCCCTACGGCTCAGGGGTGCACGAAACCCCAGACTCTGGGGATCATAGCTGCCATGATCCCTAGGGCTCTGGGGTGCAGGGAAACCCCTGGGGCTGGAAGATCACTATAGGGGGTACAGGAAACCCCTGAGCTGGAACATCATGGTGATCCTCCAGCCCCAGGAGTTTCCAACACTTCCGGGGGGGGGGGGGTGGAAATCACCCCTGCAGTGATCCTCTGACCTCAGACATTTCCCCACATTCCCAGGGCAGAGGGGACTCCCTCTGTGGTAATCCCCCAGCCGCAGGGGTTTCCAGAGTCCCCAGGGCAGGGAGATTGTTACAGAGGGCATTCTCCAGCCCCAGTGGATGCCTCCTGCAGCTGGAAGCCCTTCAGTTGGGGTATATAGGGTTTTCAGCCATGGGAGCCTGTTTCTTGCCACTGCTGGGGGGACCTCAGGATCAAGCTGTACCAGTAGAAGAAACCAGGCAAGGCAAGGATCCCAACGTATATCTCATTTATAGAAAAAAAAATTAAAGTGACAGTGAAAGGTTGTTTCCAAGTATGGGATAAATTCCTGTTTTTCTCTAAAAGCAACTGAACAACCAATATAGAATGTCAGACAGGTCATTTTCTTTTCCCCCCCTCTGCACTTCCTGTTTAGTTTTTACCAAGTTCCTCCTCACATGGTTTTGAAAGTAAGACTTTGAATTTGTATTACAGTAAAATACAACTACAGACACTGGATTCTTCCAAAGGTTAAGTCTCCTCCTCCTCCCTCCCATGAAGGTGATGGTTTACGAACGAGCTGTGAGCATATACAGCTACACCAAACAACTGTGCTGGACCGCTAAGGTGGCTCTGGCTGCTTGCTACTAGTGTGCTTTTACCTCAAAGGACACTATGCTGATCAGCTGCATTTGATCTCCAGGTGAATACAGAAGTGGAGCCTTCAGTGTAAAAGTTCCAGCAAACAGCTGAACAGCTCAGCTCATCCTGAATTTTGCAGCTCATTGCAAACTATCCATATAACTGTGTTCTACTGTCCTAGCATTGGGAAGGGAGTAATCTGTTAAAGGGGTGTGAGCTGAAGGACAAAAAGAGGACAGAGATAATGTTGGAATATATGGGTTGTAGTGTTCAGCAGTTGTGGAAATGGTAAGATATACACTTGAGGAAGGGATAAGTAGAAGATATGTACTATCATATGGCTCATATTTTCATTTCCTTGTGCTTATGGACTTCGGTCAAGGTACGCATGTAGGAATCTTAGCTATTTAACAGCAAAGACTTCTGTTTGTTCATACATACAAATTGTAGCCATTTTTTATTAATTAAGAAATAAAAAACACATTTCTTATGTATGCTAAGCAGAGCCTTGGTATTTTGCTTTTTCAAAGCAATATGTTAGCATTTATTTAAGTGTGGACAATGAGCAAATACATTAAAAATTTTGCATCATTCTCTTCTCTTCCTGTATTCTAAAGCCCTACTATCTGGAGAAGCCACTGAAGTTTGTAAGATTTGCAAGAGAAATATCTCCAATACAATCAATTTATAACATCCATTAAAAACAGATGGATTATAGATGGTACTGCGGAGGCCAAGGCTTGAATCTTATTCTACTTTTATGGCCCCCTCACAACTAGTGGGAAATACAGGCACCTTTCCTCAGGAATCTTAAATCATCCAGAGAAATGCACAGATCCTCCATCCTCTCAAAGGACAACCTAGTGCACCTACAGGAATCAACTGAACCTGCCCCTGTCTTTACTGAGCTGAATATACCCAAGGAAGTCTGTAGATGTCTCCTATTTTTTCAATGGCCCTTACATGCCTTCTGAGGGAGATGTAGATAATCGAGATGAAGACACTCCTATGTTTATGCCCAACAGCCTAATAATTAGAACACTTGTAGAAGGCACATCCCAATTTGAATGAATGTCTTTTACCTCTCCCTAGGCATGAGGCCACGAGCTAGGCAGGGTCACAAGCATGCTCTGCTCCTTCTCTTGAAGCTGGCCCACCAGGCAGCCAAGAATGAAAGAGTCATAAGGCCAGAAAAAGCTCATGCAGGAGACTGTATAAGTAAGGAGGGCATTCTTGTGGAAAGGGGGAAGCCCTAGGTTCTGGCCTCACCCCAATTCCTTTTTATTCATTTTAACCAAAGTAGTAGGGCTGGAATGTTGTTTTAGCCACAAAGATCCAGGAAACATACAAGAAACAAGATAACTAATTAATATCTTTTACTGGCACAACTGTATACCTGGGACAGATGTTAGACAAGATTCCAGACACAACATGCCTGAAAGTGACCTGAAGGACATTTTGTGCCAAAAAACTTGTCTCACTAGAGGCATCACCAAAAAACCTTGTTTCTTTTATCCAGTGAATACTTAATGCAAAATACACATATGGCATTGGGAGCAGGGGCCGAAACTCAATGCTCTTCTCAGTTGGCCATACAGCTATGTTCAGAAAGACAAAGTGGAAATCTGCAGAGAATCTATGTAGCCCAATTGTGGTTGCACATGGTGGAACACAATCATATTTAGTGTATGTAAACAGCTCCTGGAGGCCAAACAAGATTTGATCCCAACAGTGTATGGAGACAATGGAAATTTAATATAAAAACTGATATGGGACCCTCAAATTTTCTTTCTTCACGTTTCATCCTCTGGATTAATACTAACCCTGTTTGTATTAAACATAACGTAAACCAATTTTGTTTAATTTCAAACAATTTAATTGACTCAAGTGTTCTGGCTTCATTTTTGTGTTCTTTATTCTTCTTTTATCCACTGACTATTTCTCACTATTATTTTTCATTTGCAGTTATTCTATTATTGATTCTAATTCTAATCAATTTACTGATAAATACATTCCAGCTTAAGTCCGAATCATTTCTCTCTATTTCTTTCTCTTTTAATGTTTTTTAAGGCTTATATTTACATTGCTACTTTTTTCCTTTCCTAACCTAATCTTTTACTTTTTAGTACTCTTTATTTCCCCTCGTTGTTGTCTAAAGAAATACAGAAACACTTATTTTCTTTCATTAAGTGATTTGTTATTACTGATGTTTGCTGTGCTATTTGTTTACATTCATAGAAAAATGCCATTTCTTCTTTAATTTAAAAATATGGTATTATTAGCTAGCAATAGATAACAGAAGTAGATGAAAGAAAAACTGGTTTAAGAATCTATTTCTTTGTGGGGAAAAAATCATCAAAAGGTTCGTTGCCTATAGTAATTTTTGTCACAAACCTTGTATTTGAACTTTTCCACTATTTCAGTAATTTCTCAGCTTTTCAGGTAGGAAAAAACTGCACTTCATGTGTAGGTGTTGGATGTTCCAAAGGACTAATTTAATTAAAAGGCAAAATAAAATAAAACATTGAATAACTGCAAATGCCATAATTTGAAATAAACAGAATTATGGTCTACAAGTTGGTTTTCAATAGCAAGATGCATTTGGAGAGGTTGGGATTTTCTTGTTTTTTCCTTAAGGTTTTTCACAGTTTATATTATTCATAACAAAATGGTAATTCAACAGGAAGAAAATGAAGGTACTATACCATTACATAGTTCAACATGATACAAGACAAGTAGTCAGGTCAAGAAAAGTGTGAAGTAAATACCCTACCTGAAATTCTCAGGTCAGATTTTGCAATGTCTAGCAAAGCTTGTGTAGCAGTGCACTGGTTGTACCTGCCGCTTTAAGACCACCAGGCAGGCTATGGAGCAGGCAGGTGGTTTCAGGCCCAGTTAGGTAGTCACCTGATTGCAGGGGGCTGCCTCATTGGAGTAGGGCTAGGCACGGAGAATATAAGCCTAGACCCTGGGAACAGGGCCAGCAGTTACACCTGGGGAGCTGGAGGAGTACATCGTACAGCCTGGAGAATCCTGTAACACCCAGAGGTTTAGGGTAGGGGATAGAGGAAGTTTCCTTTTGGTCCTGGGTAACGCTCAAAACTGCACCCTGCCGGAGTTGGATGGTGGGACGGGACTGCCAGTGGCAGGGCAACCGCCAGGAAATGCTACACTTGAGCCACTCCAGTGAAAGGAAAGGATGGGGCAGCAGAAATACTCAGTCCACACTACCTTGTGGATTACCCCCACACAGGGAAAAGGCTAGGGGAGCACACCCCAACAGAAAAGCACAATTGGGCCAAGGTCCACCAGGAGTAACCTGAGGCCTGAGAGGCAAATAGCCCAGTGGGGAGCTGAAGCTCAATGTGGGGCTTGAAGCCCACAGAGAGTGGAGTGTGGCCCAGTAAGGGGTTGGAGAATGAAGTGTGGTCCAGTGAGGGACCAAGGGGCCAAGACCCACTGAGTGGAGCCTGAGTGCACCAGAGGCAGACTCCAGCCCACTGAGGTGCTGGGCGAGTAGCACTAAGAATAGGATGCCATCTGCGAGGCATGGGACATGGTGTAGGGATGGCTTGGAGCCATGGCACTGGCCCGGAATACCAAAGCCACAAATCAGAGCAGCCTCCCACATTATATATTCATCTACATCAAGGTGTGGCAGGTGACTGCAGGGGCAGTCTGCCTTAAAACAGGGCTGGGGGGGGCATCTATTTTTTCAGGTGCCCAGAGGATCTCCCCCACTCCATTACAGCTAGCAAAAAAGGGCAAATGATTAGTTTTCTAAACAAATGGTATACATTTTTCTGTATATTGAATATTTTACATAAAATAAACGTTCACCAAATTTTATTAAACTGATTTTTACTACAAGTAGTTGTGGTATTTGAAAGCAGTCACACAGGCAGGTAGTTATTTTCAACCCTGCTGTTTTAATCCATGTTGTTCCTATCAATATTAGCCTCTTATAAGAATTCTCATACAATGTAACTATTGAACTTTCTTGACTAGGAATGTTACAGTGACTGTTAGTCACTCTATAATGTATTTTGCAATCAGCTAAATCAACAAAGTATTTTTAACAATGAACAGTTCAGAACTGACAGATCTACTTTCTTGTTCACAACTGCTTATCGCAGCATAGATATCATATATGTTTTCCAGGTGCTTCCTATAGTTAGGATACCTTCACAGAAGCCGCTTGTGAAAGATAAGGTCATAAAAGAGATGAAAAATGTGTGAGCTTCATACACTCATGGTTTTATCATCACACAAGATAGCTTTGGGTAAAGGACTATACCAGTCACAAACAGCAGACAGCAGCATACCGGAGTGAGAGAACATTAAAAGTTTAAAATTCAGTTTGTGTTCTTTTTCCTAGAAGCATAAATGTAAACCTAAACTGTTAACATCCTAAAACACTTGTTCAGAATGAAACACTGCTTCTCAATTAAAATACATCAATTTAGAAACAACTGCTATAAAGCCTGATAGTATTCTGTACCACTGAGAAAGAAATATGGATTTTATTCTAGGGAATATCACTTCTTCTAGTAGACTCCACTTCAACAAGATGTATAACTATTTACATAACTTGAAGAATCCTACCGAAGTTCAGGCATAAACCTGACCAAACGTCTTATTGAACTGGTGTTTTAGTAGATTTTCAGATACAACAAATCAGCATATCAATAGTCTTCTTTATTATTTGTATTACCAAAGGACCCAGGCCCCTGTGGCAATAATAGACACATCTGGCTCTGGGAACCAAATGGAAGCCATGTACTCAGTGAAAGGGTCTTACACTCCAGAGATCCTCTGAGATTGGACTACAGAGGTAGCACTGAAAAAACTCTGAAGGAAACAGTACTTTAACTGGATTTTAAAACAGCCTTATCACTAAACTTTGACAGCATTTAGATATTCCACATGAACTACAGATCTCATCTAACTTGGAAAAGTGGCCATCTTCGGATTCTCTGCATGCTTTTAAAACAAACAAACAAACAAACAAGAGGAAATCCTCTAATGCTGATGGCCACTCAAACTGCCAGTACATACCAAACATACTGTTTGATTATGCCTAGTACATTTGTAAAATGCCAAAACTCCAATTTAAGATTAATCACGTTTTGGTAGAAGAATATTAATTTTCTTGATAAAGCCATTAAAATTGGAAGGAATGTTTTTGTACATTTTTATATTTTGCACCTGGTTTAGGTATTTAAAGACTAAAGGGGCTATGATGCTATGCTAAAGAATTCATTCTTGCAAGAAGCCAAAAAAGGGCAAGATTTTCCAGTGAAATGGTTGTGAAAGTACAGCATTTGAATAATGGAGATTTTACAACAATCAGCTCAGGTTTTTTAAATCACTTTAACTGATATACAGCAGAAGCAACTCCGCTGAAGTCCACTGAAGTGGAGTAACACCAATTGTATAATTAATAGCAATATAAGTAAAATCTATCCTTCAATCCAGAATACAGTTACTTGCCTTGCTAAATATATATGAAACAGCCCAATTCTTCTACACAAGTCAATCCACTGAATTCTATTATAACTTTTACCAGTAATGTGTAGATCTAGATTTTCAAAATAGGAGATGTGAGAAATAAGACTGGCACTGCAGAGATGGCTGCAGCCATGCAGTATTTCCCATGGACTTTGAGTCCCCAGAGAAGATAAGACTCCCCCACACACCCCCTCTCCCCAATGCTCAGTAGCACCTCCCTCCCATTTCCCCCTCTCCAGCCAGGGTTGCTTCTGCAAGTCAGAAGCAGGGACCTGTCCACCACCACCACTGTCCCCACCTAATCTTGGGGCAGGGGAAACCCCAAAGCCACATCTGCCTTGCTCCAGCTGCAGGCTACGCAAAACAGCTGCATGGGGGGTTGACCTCAGCTGGAGATGGTGGCAGCAAGTGGGTCCCTCTTTCCAACCCCTGCTCCCTACCTGGTCTCTCCAGGTGCCCCCCTTGGTGGGGAGCAGGGACTGAAAACAGAGAGAGCCACCCAGTGCCATCTTTGGCCCAGCCCAGCACTGCATAGCTGCTCCCCACAGCTGATGCCCTGGGCTGAAAGGAAACGTGAGGGAAAGGATGAGGAGCAGGGACCTGCTCATGCACCTATTCCTGGCAGCCCTCAGCTGGAGCAGGGCACTAGCAGTTGGGGCTTCCCCTGCCCCCCAGTCAGCTGGGGACAGCAGCAGTAGAGGGGGCAAGTTTTCAAATGTGATTTTATTAGGAGTCAGATGCTGGGTGGTTTTGAAGATCTCATTAGATGCATCTCATTAGATGCATCTTTAGCTGCCAATATTCTTACAAATCTGGACACTAATCAAGTGTTAAACATTTAACACATGAGTGCAGATTTGGACAAATGTACAAATTAGAGAGTTAACAGGAGATATTGCTCTGCAGCAGCTGTCTGTGTGCCTGTTCTTAGTTCAAGGTAGGTAAAAATTAAACTGGAGGAACTTAGCCCTCCTTTAAATCAGAACAAAAACTTCACTGGTTGTGTGGGGAAATTTACTGCAGGGCATCTGATGTGGTAAATCCCACCACCAGTAAACCATGGTACTTTATTCATTTAACCATATCCTAACTTCAAGTCAGTGGGACCACTTGAACACTGAGCAGCAGCGGTATAACTAGCAGGGTTTGCTTTCTCCCATGCAAGTTGCCCTTGGTAGGCTTATTACAGTGGCTGGTCACTAGGGGGCATGGATGTCAGTCTGCATCGAGGAAATGGGTCCCCTGGGATGACACTGACTAAGGACATAGATGCATTACATATTTCATGTAGTAACTCTCCCATGTGGTAAAGGTACCACACACTTTTCACTTTACCCTGAATTCAAGTGATTTAGTAGAGTTATGCATCTTTTGCCCATTCCATTTTTTATTAATTAATAAACATATAGTATGAGTAAGGATATGTGATAAGACAAGCAAATAATAGATGAGCACCAACAGTTCCAAAAAAAAGAGGAAATAATAAGACAATACAAATTATCTATAGGCAGTGATCTCAGCATAACAGCTGCCTGTCATCCAGGAATTCAGTGGATGTACAGCCCAAAATTTAAAGATTAAAAGAGACTACCTATGTCTTTCCCCTTTGCTAATTTGGTTCTCCAAAGAACAGAACTTATTCAGGAAGACAGGCTCTCATAGTTTGAGAAGCAACAGTTTTAGTTGCTTACTGAGATTCTACCTGACCCAAACAGGCTAGCTACAGAGGAGTTTGCTAGGGAAGGCCTGCTTGGAAAGAGAGGCATGAAGTGAGATGCAGCACATTAGAGGACCCAGAGGCATGGCTGGAGGACATGGCAATACCACAGCCACTGCCACTTCCAGCTTTTTCTCTGCTTCCACCTGTGAGGCATCTGCCCAGGCAGGACCACACTACTGAGGCTTCCACCCAGGTCATAGTTTGGTGCCGTGCAGACTGCAGCTTGTAGATTCCTTCCAGTATCAGCCATGTGAGGGGCGGCCTGTAATGTAAGCAGTACCTTCTGGTGGCATCCCTTAGGGAGAAGGCAAAAGACCTATAAAAGGAAGTAGCAAGGGTATAAACCATCCTCCACCATGAGGACTTTATCAATTCCATGCTGGAGAAAACCTCTAGGACTGTGGAGGAAGAAATGGTGGTGATAGAATAGGAAGAGGGCTTGGACTCCCAGGAAGATGGAAGCTTGTATCTTCTGGCAGCAAGAAATAGTAGTGATCTCCACATGCAGTGTTTTGCCTGGAAAACAGACATGGAGTGCTAGCAACAAGGGAGGAGAAGAGCATTCCATTGGTGGAAGAGGCCAGGCCAGCCATCCCCAAGGTAGAGAGGATAGAGATCACTGCCACAAAGAGGAACTGATGGGTGGTAGCGGTTGGATATTCCCTTCTGTGGGTGACAGAGGGGTCCATCTGCCAGCCTGATCTGTTGTCCCAAGAGATCTAATGCTTCTCTGGAGCCCAGATCCGAGATGTCACAGAAGGATTACTGAAACTCATCTAGCCCTATGAGTACTACCCCATGCTGCTCATCCATGTGGGCACCAAGCAGATCAAGAGTGACTATAGGGCTCTGAGTGTAAGGGTGAAAGGGACGGGGGCACAGGAAAAGGCCCTGGCAGGAGTGGACGGATCCTGAAGATCAATGTGTGGCTGTGCAGGAAGTGTCACCAACAGGCATTCAACTTCTTCAACCATGGGATGTTCCAAGATGGACTGCTAGGAAGAGATAGGATCCACCTGACAAAGAGAGGGAAGAATCTTTGTGTAAACAGGTTCCCTAACCTAATTAGGAGGGCTTTAAAATAAGTTCACTGAGGGATGGAGAACAAAGCCCTGAGGTAAGTGGGGAAGCGGGGAACCTGGAGGAAGCAGAAGCAGGAGGGGGCAACAGGGGAGACCTTATTCTTCCTGACAAAGAAGGGAAATTAACTAGTTACCTTAAGGACCTGCACATGAATTCACAGAGCCTGGGAAACAAGCAGGAACAACTGGAAGTCCTCACACAGTCAAGGAACTATGACATGACTGAAATAACATAGACTTGGTGGGATAGCTCTCTGATGTGAGCACTCTCATGGATAGATACAAACTGTTCAGGAAGGACAGGCAGGGGAGAAGAGGAGTTGTGCTGTATGTAAAAGAGATGTAGGATTGCTCAGAGTTCCAGTATGAAACTGGAGATGCGACTGTTGAAAGCATCTGGGTTAAGGTTAGAGAGGAAAGAAACATAGGTGATGTTGTGGTGGGTATGTGCTATAGACCACGAGACCAGAAAGATGAGGCTTTTTTCAAACAACTGGCAGAAGCTTCCAGATCACAGACCATGATCATCATGGGAGACTTCAATCACCTGGGAGGGCAAAACAGCAATGGCTAGGCAATCTGGGAAGTTTTTGGACAGCGATAGAGACAACTTCCTGGAGCAAGTCTGGAGACACCAACTAGGAGCTGTGCTCTTCTTAACCTACTGCTCACAAACAGGGAAGAATTGGTGGGGGATGTAGAACTGGACGACAAGTTGGGCAGCAGTAACTATGAGATGACTGCGTTCAGGATCCTGACAAAAGAAAGAAAGACGAGCAGCAGAGTACGGACCCCGGCCTTCAGACTCCCTCAGGGAACTGCTGGGCAGGATCCCTTGGGAGACCAGTCTGTGGGGGAAAGGAGTCTGGGAGAGATGGATGTATCCTAAAGAAGCATTACTGAGGGAACAGGAACAAGCCATCCCAATGTGCAGGAAGAACAGCAAATGTTACAAGTGACAAGCTTAGCTTAGCAGAGAACTCTTCAATGAGGTTAAACACAAAAAGGAAGCTTTCAAGAAGTGGATGCTTGGACAAACAACTTGGGAGGAGTATAAGAATATTGCTAAGACGTGTAGGGATGAAGTCAGGAAGGGCAAAGCACAACTGGAGTTTGCATGCAGCAAGGGACATGACAGGTAAGAAGAAGGGTTTCTACACATATGTCAGCAACAAAAGGACGATAAGAGAAAGTGTGGGTCCTTTACTGAATGGGGGAGGCAACCTACAAACAAATAATGAGGAAAAGACTGAAGTACTCAATGCCTTTTTTACCTCGGTCTTCATGGGTAAGGCCAGCTCCCAGACTACTGCACTAGGCAGCACATTTTGGGGAGGAGGTCAGTATCCCTCAATGGTGAAAGAACAAGTTAGGGACTATTTAGAAAAGCTGGACATGTGTAAGTCCATGGGGCTGGATGCAATGCATCCAAGGGTGCTGTGAGAGTTGGCTGATCTGATTGCAGACCTGCTGGCCATTATCTTTGAAAACCTGTGGTGACTGGGGAAGGTCCTGGACAACTGGAAAAGGGAAAATATAGCTCCCATCTTTACGGAAAGAAAGGAGGAGGATCCAGGGACCTGTAGACCAGTCAGTGTCACCTCAGTCCCCAGAAAATCCATGGAGCAGGTCCTCAAAGTCCATTTCTAAGCAGTTGGAGAAAGTGATTAGAAACAATCAGCATGGATTCACCAAGGGCAAGTCATGCCTGACCAACCTTCTATGATGAGATGACTGGCTCTGTGGGTGCAGGGAAAGCAATGGACATAATATACCTTGACTTTAGCAAGACTTTTGATACCATCCCCAACAGCATTCTTGCAAGCAAGTTGAGGAAGTATGGGTAGGTTGGATGAATGGAATGCAAGGTGGATAGAAAGCTGGCAGGACTGGCAGGCTCAATGGGTAGTCATCAATGGCTCAATGTCTAGCTGACAGCTGGTATCAAGTGGGGCACCCCATGGGTTGGTCTGGGACGGGTTTGTTCAGTATTTTAACAAATCTGGAAGATGGGATGGATGGCACCCTCAGCAAGCCTGCAGAAGACACCAAGCTGGGGAGTCTAGTAGATAAACTAGAAGGTAGGGCTAGGATTCAGAGTGACCTAGACAAATTGGAGGATTGGGCCAGAAGAAATCTCATGAGGTTCAACAAGGACAAGTTCAAAGTCCTGCACCTAGGACAGAAGAATCCCATGCACCACTACAGCCTGGGGACTGACTGGCTAAGCAGCAGATCTGCATAAAAGGACCTGGGGGTTACAGTGGACAATAAGATGGATGAGTCAGCAGTGTGCCCTTGTTGCCAAAAAGGCTAACAGCATACCGGGCTGCATTACAAGGAGCACTGCCAGCAGATCAAGGCAAGTAATTATTCCCCTCTGTTCTGCACTGGTGAGGCCACATCTGGAGTACTGTGTCGTTTTAGGAACCCCATTATAGGAAGCATGTGGACAAACTGGTGAGAGTACAGCAGAGGGGAACAAAAATGGTTAGAGGGTTGGGGCACATGACTTCTGAGGAGAGGCTGAGGAAACTGGTTTTATTTAGTCTGCAGAAGAGAAGACTGAGGTACTTTGATAGCAGCCCTGAACTACCTGAAGGGTGACTCCAAAGAGGATGGAGCTAGACTGTTCTCAGTGGTGACAAATGACAGAACAAGAAGCAAATGTTCTCAAGTTGCAGCAAGGGAAGTTTAGGTTTGATATTAGGAAAAACTCTCACTAGAAAGGTGGTGAAGCACTGGAACAAGTACCCTAGACAAGTGGTGGAATCTCCATCCTTGGAGGTTTTTAAGGCTTGGCTTGACAACCTAGCTGGGGATGAACCGGCTTTGAGCAGGCTATTGGGACTAGATGACCTCCTGAAGTCCCTTCCAACCTTAATTTCTATGAATCTATGATTCTAACACTGGAGGCAAAGAAAGACCAAAAAGAGCTTTCCTAATTCCAGTGAAGACTACTGAAGTGCTACTTGCAGTCTTAGATGTTTCCAAGTCACAAGTCCAGCTCTCTAACAGTTGGGAGACTGGCTTTAAAGTCATGAGAGTCGTCAATAAATAATAAAATTTTGATTATTTTATTTGCCTTCTGGTTTAAAAAAAAATGAGGGTTTACATTTTCAAGTTCTTCTCAACAACTGGAAGGCTAGTTTATAGCATTACATTTACCTGAATCCCAGACAAATTTCAATTTAATCCAGCCCCCGCCAATAGATTCTATATGTGGAGAATTTATAAAGTTGTTATAATTGTCCATGTTTAGAATCTACTTACTAAAAAGCAATTTTAAATTCATCCCCCCGCCCCGCCACCTCTGTGGCAGAGAAAGCAGCAGCAGGAGGCAAGGGGCCAGACCCTACCCCCTGTTCCACCTAACCTCTGGCTCCCCAATGCCACACTGCATGCCCCCACAATATGCCCCCCCTTTCCTGTGGCTGCCCCTAATTTGCCTTTACCCACAGCTTACCCCCCATGCCTGTGCTTGCCCTCCTGCTGCCTGGCTTCAGTGCCTGTTCCCCACTGCCACCCTTCCCCACACCTTGCTCCCCTATATGCCTATTCCCCTGCTGCTTGTCACCGTCTCCCCTTATCACTGCCTGTTCCCCCTGCCACCCAGCCCCACCATTCCCAGCTTCCCCAGGACCTGTACTCCCTGCCACTTACCTTCTATGGTGGCTTTGACCCACAACGGCCAGCGGCAGCAGCCCTGGTCTTGGCCCCATCCAGACAGAAGCAGCAGTGGCAGCTCTAAGCCCAAACCCAAAGATAGGGGGAATGCAGGCTACATGGTCTCTTCTGTATGCCACTCAAACCACACTGCAGGTCTCTCCCATGCATCCCCACCCCCACCACACAGTCTCCCCTGCAATCCAAGCTATGCACCTGCTATCCTGTTGCATAAGCCACCCCAGCCTGGGGCAAGCAGCAGCTCAGCTCTGGAGCCGAGCCACCATCTGCCTCACATTGGTACTCAGATTTACCCCACAGCAACTGGGGGAGGAGGGGAAGCTTGTCTTGGATTCGAGTAAATATGGTAATAAAACCAAATGATTCTAGCAACTGGGGCTTTAAAACATTGTGAGATTTGATTAAAAACAAAACTACAAACAAACCAACCAACCAAAACACCCCCCCCGCCCCCTATGAATTGGAAACACTACAAGAGTGGAAGCCTAGGAAATACTCCCCTCCCTGCTGCCTTTGTAATCACAGCCTGGGGATGGCACAGAAGGCATAATATGGCCTGTGCTTACAGAGTACAATCTAGCCAATAAATATGTTCTAATCAGCCTCTTTAGTGATTACTCAGGTAAGAAATTATGTGAATTAGCACTGAGATCACAATGCTGAAAGTAACACTGACAAATGGTTAAACAAAATCTAATCTATTTCAATCTACCTATACCAATGACTGAAGATCACTTATTATGATAATAAGTTTCTTTTGGTGGAGAATCTTGGAAAAAAGGAGAATGGGATAATAACTAGTTATAAAAGAGAAGTTATGATCATTTCCTTTACTCTTGCTTTGAATACAAGTTTAAGCTTTCAGGAGATTTTTCTGGCCCTAGCAACTTGCCTTGTAAATTTCAGGACTTCCTTGAAGTCTTACCTGTAGGTCTTTTAACCAGCTATGATGTAGCTCTTGAGTAGAACAAAGTGGCAGATCCAAGTAGGCCTTGGAAATCCTAAAAGAACACAGTTTGGGCATTTTTGAGGTTCCTCATACTCTGGATTCACTAAAGCATGAATCTGTTCTTTTCCTAATTTAAACATATTAAGCTTCTTATAGTTGTCCCTGAACAAATTCCTGTCCCCAGCCATCCTACGTTTAAAAAGGGAAATTGTAGGCTTTTAAAATTCACCACTATAGTCATTTATGATCAAGTGCAATACTTACTTTCACATTACTGAGAAACAGGTGCCTGCCAGTGTCTTGTTGCAAATAATTTGTTTCTTGTACTTGAACAGAGTAATCACCTCTAGATTAAGCAGTAAAATCATCTTCATGCATTACACTGCAATGACCATGAGAAAAAACTAGTTCACGATCCACTACCTTGACAGTCCACTCTAATTCAATCCATGTTCCCTATTTCCAAAATATTCAGGTAATTTCAAAACTAGTCTGGGATCCCTGCAAGCCAAAACAAGTTAGAGAATAAAGTCTCATAAATAAATGGTTCCTTAGACTTTCTCTGTCACTTACTAGAATCCTCCCAGATTTTATCAGGATATCATATGGAACTGTTTATTCACTCCAAGTCTTTGCTTACATTACCACCAATAACTTAATTCTTCTTACAGGGTACTAAGCCTATACAGGACCCAGTTTTTTTTAACCTGTTTTCCTGAAGATTCCTTGTCAACTCATCTCCAAATTGCACTATCATCCAAAACTATTAGGTCAGAAACACTACAAAAGAAAAAAATAAGAAAAGACTACAAATCCCAAGCAAAATTAGAAAAAGATGCGAGGTACATGTACTCTAACAGTGCATGGAAGCAAATGAGTAACAGCATGTCGTTTCCTATTTTTAGGGAGTTTATTAATTTGTGATTCTTATTTTGTCAAATCTATGCCCCCTTTCAAAGAAACTGGGAAATGTGAATTTGTGGTGACTAAATAACCCCCTTACACAGAGGCTGGCAGCCTTTCAGTAATGGAAGGGTGAATTAACATAGCTCAGTCATAAGGAGGATTGGAGTGTAAAGTTTATAACAGTGTTCATCTTCAACAGCAATGACAGCAGGAGGTTCCTCCACAAAGCAAGTGTACAGGGACTACTGGACTCACTTCAGCTTCTCAGCACTGGGAGACTCATGGAGCACCTACCAAAGCAACCTGCAACCCCTAGGGAGACCCCTAGAGTTGGGGGTAGGCATTCATAGCTCACATACAAGTTAAAGGCAGGTACTCCCCTGCACAACAAATCCCAGCAAAGGGTTCCTAGCTGCAGAGCATCCCCACACAGGTCATTTACCCGACTGCTCAGCCAGTCCGTGTCTGGTCAGGGATATACAAGAACCCATATTTCAATCCTTGTCACTGTAGCTGTTCCTCAGTGCACACAGCCTGCCAAGCTCTGAGATTCAGCAGACTGCAAGGAGCATCCTGAAGCACCATGCATTTTCAGATGTATGAAGGAGCCGCAGTGGATGCATAGTCCATTCAGCAACATATGTTAAGCAGCAGCAAGGACTGAGCCACAGGCTCCAGCATGTCTTCAACTAACCCATGCACAGCACACACCCCTGAACAGACCATTCAGCTGCTGCCGCTGCAGTTTCTCTTTGCACCCCCAAAACCATTTTGCACCATGCACCAAGCTGGTCAGGGACGTGTGGGTATCTTTGTTCCAGTCCCTGCCCAGCGACTGCCCACTACATGCTTCAAAACGGCTTGGGCCGCCACTGCAGCTCCTCTACATGACCAAAAGCATGCTGTGGTTCAGGATGCTCCTTGCAGTCTGCAGGACTCAGCAGGCCACTTAAAAAAGCTTGGCAGCCAGATTTGGCCTGTGGACTGTCCCTTGCCAACCCCCGTCCTTACACACAGATGCAACAGAATTCCCAATTTCACTGTTCTTCTGAAACCCAAATGTACTGAATGGATTGGTAGGGGTTACTCTAAAATACTGGTCATATTCCAGAATTCTACACCTTTAAAAGCCATTCTCCAACTAGTTCTACAAAGTTTTTTCAAAATTCAATTTCCTAGTTAATTTCAGTTCATTTTCTGCTCATTGTTTTTGTCCCATTTGATTGAAACCCTACTTGAGATTTAATTGAAACCAACATTCACTTGGCCTCTTTGGGTCAAATCCTGATGTCATGTAAATAAGTGGGAGCTTTGACATAGAATTCAAAGGGACCAAGACTCACCTCCTAGTGATAATATCTGGGATACACAAGGGATAGTCAGTCTGCCAGGTGACTGTCTCATGAGTAGTAAAAAGTCCACTCCTTCTTCTGGTATGGGAGGGGCGAACCTCTTTGGGTTCTAGCAATGGGAGGGATGGGAAGCAATGTGAATGAAAGGAAAAGGCATGGCCATATCCTGGTGCTGGTACAAAAAAGGCAACTTTCCTCAAGGCAGGAGCCAATTCTGATGAAAATATGGGGGATGCCCAGCGCTCAGAAAAGACAGAGAAAGTAGACTGCCTCAGCTGAAGGGGATACAAATAAATCCACATGAGCCCACACTGTGCTACATGGAAAGCAATGCCCTGGAAACCCCAACACATGCATAAAGAAATCAGAATCTACTCTTGTATTGATATAATGGAATATTTTGAAAAATGTTAATTTCATGACATGCCAGACCATATTTGTCTTAGGAGATAAAAAAAATGCACAAGCACACATATATGCCCTCTCCTATCTCTAGTTACCAAAAAGAATTGATGTGTCTTTCACTTGCTTGGAAAGCCTACATAAAGAAAACATAACAAATTAAAAAATAAAAAAATAAAAAAAAATAAAAGGAGTATGAGCCCTAAGAAATCAGAAGTATTGCCAGGAAAAGATAATGTCAAGCCTGGGGGGGTAGGATCTGGTGCCAAGCAAAGCTGGGGGCTCTTCAATCACCTCTATCAGTGCTCTATCAGTGTCTACACTCCAGCCAAATCCAGAGAAAACAAGGAGTCAAAGATTCAGGTCAATAAGCTTATAGGCGATTTGCACAAACAGCTCCTCCAGCAAGGTAAAAAACAAAGTCATATTGGCTTTCCTTTTTTATTTTTTCTCTTTGAACTCTCTGGTCCAAACACACCCTGGAAATGTCAGTGTTATATGCAAGAATTTAAAGAGCTGAGCTTCTTAATCCTGTTAAGAAAAAAAGAACAAAGTTGCCTGTAAAGATCTCCTTATTGAGCTCAAAGTGATTATGGTATAGCTGCCTGATGCTGCTCCTGCTTCCAGTTCCTGTAGCAGTCAAGGTAGAAATGTGTCATTAAAGTTACAACTAAGGAGAAAAGAAATGCTATTGACTGAAAATGGTTTCTAAGAGGGGGGGAAACACTGTCTAAACCTACTTTCTGATCCAACACACACAAAACACAGCAAGTATGTTGTTAAACATAGAATCAAGGTAGAAGAGAAGAAGAGCATATTTCCCAGTTAGAAACAAAAAACCCACACACCAGAGGGTAGACAGGATGCACAGAAATCATTTTCAGAGTGTTAAGGGTTTGCCAGGTATTATAGATGCTGGTGGTGATAGCTTTACACATGCAGTGTGAAGGGAAAGATTAATGCACAGAAGAACTTAGCCTTGTGTTAGCTGACTCTTATACAGAGGAGCACTCTGCAGCTGTTTCCCTGAATCTCAAGCCTGACTGCACAATTGGGTCACATGATTTAAAGTAAAAAAATCAGACCTAAAACTGGTCAACCAGCCTAGTGGTAAAATGTTGTACATAAGCTTAGTTCATGTTCTGAGCTCATTCCTCACTGTCCCAACCAGAGGATGCAACCATTGCAGGGGCTGCATGCTTATTATCTGGGTGGCCTCATATATTCCCAAGGACCCCTCACCTTGAATATTATGGAATAGTAATTGTGTATGTGTATGTGTATGTATCACTTGATCTCGCCCTCTCCTGCAGGAAAACATGGTCCTGTGAAGCATCCCAATCAGCAGTCAGGGACACAGTTTGTAAATCCACAGGCTGTAGCACTCTACAGTGGCACGAAGAACAGAGCCTAAGAGGAAGTGGTTTAGCCTTGGTATTGATTCTTAACCTGAGCCCCACACACTTCCTGTTACATGCCCTACTGAAGCAGGGCGCTCTTTGAAACCCATTAGGGCCGCGCTCTTTGAAACCCGTTAGTCCCTCATTCATGGTGGAACCAATAACTTGCTGCGGATCTCAAAGCCCATCAGTTTTTCAAGCTGCCAAGAATCCTTTTCAGTCCATCATATGCTGCATTCATTTGGGAAAAAATGACCTATACAAATAGGATAATGGAGCAAGACAGCTTACAGGAAGAACCACCACAGCATGGCTACAATCAGAAAGCCCTACAGGATCCAGGAGTTGGCTAGAAGAAGACTAGGAGCCCAAAGGGGTTCTCAACACCCATCTGCCCCGTGACAGAGATGCATCAACAAATATTTAGACTTCTTTCCCTTTCTCACCTATTGCGTTTTTCCTTCTATACACTTAGCAACTCAGCAGTCTCCCATTCTCAAGGTCTCTACCTAACCTCTCAATACACCTTTTCTCTTGAGTGAGGCCTTTCATCATATTGCTTCTCTCCCAAGTTGGGCAAGAGAGAACAGTGGATAAAGTAACACCTCCATGACGCAAAGGAGGCATCAGCTCTAAAGATCTCATTCTTCCCTCCCATTTCTTTCACAACACAAATTGTTAGGATGATGTGGAGGACTGAAGAAAACAGAATTCCTGCAGGATGCATAGCAGTTACATTGGCATTCTTCCCTGAAAGTTAGGAAGAAAATACCTAAGCAACTTTTATTTGGTTCCCCTTGCATGTAAATACTACAATGCTACGCAATATTCTCATTAAAGACCAGCTTTTCCTCACACAGCAAAACCAAACACACATCTATGTTAGTCTCTCAGTCTGTCCCTGCACCTCCATCTTATTACCTTTTTCTTCATCCCCTGACATATTTCCCCTTTCCTGGTCCCTTCTTTTAGCCTAGCTCTTATTTCCTTCTCCTCCTGCTCTGTCCCTATCACTTTTGCTCATCATCCCAGCATGCTTCTCGACTATTCCTATTCCACACTGCTTTTGTTAGCACAGGGAGCAATGAGAAACAGGAAACATGGTCTCCTTAATCTTAGTTTCTGTGCCAAACACCACAGCAACCTCCAGTTTTCAGGAAGAAAGCAACTGCAGCAAGAATCCTATTCAGCTGCAAAAGCCCCAGTCTAAAGCATCTGCAGTATAGACAGCATCTTCAGATCTTGTTATAGTCAAGTTTTAACAATTTTTACAGAGCAGGTGCAATTTTCAGAGGTTTTGATTTTGGGGTTTTTTTGTTTTGTTTCGTTTTTGAATTGGCCAAACAAGATGGATTTTCACAAGGACAGCCAAGGGCAACTCTGATCCCAGGGCTAATTCTTGCCAATTTCTAGCTTCTATTCCAAAGCGTGAAGGCACTAAACCTTTTCAAAGAAACACACGTAGGATTTTTTCCCTCTTATTGTTAGAAAAACACTACCATCTTCCCCTAAAAAATCCCTGAATTGTATTTATCTTTAGCTGAAACTTTCCGCATATTTTCAGCCCAGAAGGGAAAATATCCCCCCAAATGATTAATGTCCAACAATATTATAAGCAATTGAAGATAATAAGAAAGTGAAGACAGGTGTTACTGTCAACAGCACTTACACATACAGTTACCCATTTTCATCTTTTTATTTCTGAATGCTTGAACTTTTTCAATGAGATAACAAAAAAGCACAATTATTAACATTCAATAATTTTAATCAAGTCTTTTTAATAAAGGGGATTTTTTTTGGCTTGGGAATTTTCCAGATTTCTTGTAATAATTTATTTGTAAGCTAGAGGAAGAAGAAATATCAGAAAAAGCCATAATCTGAAACCAGGAAAATTCCCTAATGACATGCGTCTGAATCAGTGTGATTTGTTTGCTCCACACTTCACAGGAGCATTTTCCTTGCTTGCTATTTCTAGCAAACCATTTGAACCAATCTTAGAAACCAAATTTAATAGAGGGACAAGTTGTGCATTCATCCCCAGCCTCCAGTCACCTCAGTGAGGTGTGAACTCAGTCCAACCCTATTTCAATAAGATGCTAATTTCAATGACGTGTGACACTGAAATTAGCATTTCAGAGTTCAGTTCTTCCCTTGCTATTTGGAAAAGAAGGTAAAGTATGGGTAAAGTGGCATGAATCCCTTCCCTGCTCTCTCTGACCTCTCTCTCTTGTGGGAGCTAGGAAGGTGCTATAAGGTAGTCAGTGTCTGACATGCTTCCCTTATGATGGAGCATGGGCTCACTCTGCTAGGACATGTGACTGAGTAGAGAACAAGCTGGAAAAAACTAAAGGAAAAGCCAAGAGACCCACCAAAATCCATCACGTTATACAAGGAGAAGGAGACACACAGCACAAAGGGTTCTCTAGGGGTCTATTTAGTTCTTTAATATGTTTGGTCCAGATGTATGCAACTCCTGTGGTTTGCAGACCTCTAATATTATTAACCCAAACCATTTAAAACCCTCTATAAAACAAGGGATTGGGTAAAACTCCCAAGATATTTTTTAAATAATAAATTTCTTGGCCTCTGATTTCTGATCCTTCAGGGTACATTTGCTTCTCATTTTAAAGCTCTTAGCTATAATATGAAGAAATAGATGCTTACTTTAAAAGGTATGAAAACCTGAAATGCTCATATAATCTTCTATTTTAAGCAGCTGCAGAATCAAGAAAAACATCAAATATCACAAGATTGATGATAGAATCATGAGCTGACAACCATGGATCTTGCTTGATATGGCCACAAGTTTTTCCACAGAAAGAAGGGAATGAGGAAAGCTGAATTTTCTCCTGCTGCATTTTGTCCCAGGAGGCAGGGGTGGCACGGAGGAGGGAATGTGTACATCGTCCTACAAACAAGTTCTAAACTGTCAGCTAAGCAGCAAAAAAACCCCTCTCAAACAGAGAAGCGGCACTGAAAAAAAAAAAAAAGCAGCAATACCTTTATGCTCTCCCATGACTTTGCCATACTAGCATAGCTGGAAGGACATTAACAGTTTTATGCACCTTTTTATCCCCAGAATTTTCTTTCTATTTCTCTTCGTCTCTTTGTATCAGTTGCAGTGGATAGGCTTAAAGCTGTTTTTTTATATCTACTGTATACATATTACCTGGAAAAGGAGTTTTAGGAAATCAAAAAACATTCAACTTGAAGAATCAACAAAGGTCTTCACATTGGAAGAGGTCAGAACTTGGTTGTAGCTAAAATGGTGCACAAATTAGTGCACCAAAAAAATCTCTCCCAACTTTACAGCCAAAAAAATCCTTTGCTTTTTACAATGGAAAGGTGATCAGGTCCAAACTTAAATTTTTTAAATGTTCCGTTTTGCTGCCTGATCAAGTTATGAAGTGATTTCAGGCTTCAGATGTGCTGGGCCAATTTTTCTTTAAGTGCATCAGTAGATGCCCTTTTAAAAACAGTAAGAGAAAGTCAACTAAATGTGATCATGCCTTGAGCAGGAAGATGGACTAGATGATGTCTTGACTGGCCTTGCACCCTAATTTGCTATTATGCTGTGAGTATGCAAATTATCATTATATTAAAAACAAGACAGAAAATACATCCTGTATTTTTCACATCAAATATGTTTTTCTTCAGTGATAAACCTGTATTAAAACCTAGAGAGACTTTACAAGGAGTATGAGCACACTACATAACTGCATGATCCTTCAGAATCCCCTCTTCAGTTTACAATCATGATAACCCAGTTAGTTGTGGGATTCAAACTGCCAAACATAACTACAACAGTTCTCTCTATTTCTGAGCTTTTACCTGCAAGAGACCCTCAATAAAGCAATCAACTGGAAATCAGGTAAGAAGGGTAAAAATCAATGTTCTACATAACTGAAAGCAAAAGTACTTTAATATTATTTCCAGATGTGAAACAATATTACTAAGCAGGCCAAACATGGGTTAAGAATTAATTTTGTGTAGCTGATGCTAAAAAGGTTAAGGAAACTACAATAGATGCATCTAACACTTAAACATCTTCCCTTTACAAACCAGTGAGTTCCCAATCCATACAATGTATTATTGATAAACACCACTTTGCTCCTAAAATCCAAGGACATAGCATATTTCCTAGCACAGGCCAGGAAGCATGAGCTAGCCTGCAGTTTTGCCTGCTCTATACCTCATGGCAATGGATATCTAAGACCCGTTCAATATAGCCGAAATAAATATCTTTTGGTGAGTAACACTCAAGGTAGTCAGGCTCATCCTCTCTGAAACAGACTCTGTCTTGCATCAAGGTATTTACCACATGTTAATAGACTGAAATTTTATTCAATACGAGTCAATTGTTTTCTTATTTTAAGGTTTTGTACCAGTAGGACTTTTCCTGAATTTTAAATAACACAACTGTTTCTGAGCAAGTGAATACACCGGTGTTCTCTTAAGCTTTGTACTACACTAATTACCTTTATTACAAAAGTATTCCACTTCTTCACAGCTCAGATTCTCAGGTTCAAATTCTGCAGAAAAGCTTTCCTCCAATGGAAAGTCTTCTTTTGAGATAATGTCGTTTTCCTCAGACAGGCACTCTTCTTCTTCATCCTCGATGGCATCTTCAAGGGGCCCTTTAAAAAGAATCAAGGACACTGTACCAAAACCATCTAACAGTACCATATTAAATAAAACCTTATGTTGTCAATTTATAACTAAAGGGTTTTAATTAGGGTCCTCACTTCCACTGCTGAACTGGGTATTTCTAAGAGCTAGTCAAATAATATAAATTTGACAACTTAACCCAAGTTTTTGGCCATTCTTTAGGTTAATGCTATTACATTATTATTTACAATCTGTTTATGTATTTACTAGCACATACATTTTAAATATGCAAAAATATTACTGTGCTTATAAAAATATTTGCTAATCATCTTTTGTGTCATTCAGCCTGTTGTAATATTTAAACCAGATATTCCTAATAATGGAAGCTCCACATGCAGAGATGCAAGTACAACCCTCCTTGTGGTACTTTGTTAAGTATTTTCATTTAACACCATATTCTAGTTAGCATTAAAGCTGCTTAAGAGACCTAGACATTAGAGTCTTTTAGCCAATGAAGAGTTACAGCATAAGGAGTAATAATTTGAACTTCACCACATTGCTCTAACATTGCATCTCAACCCTGGTGTGGCAAAGCCTGTCACAAAGAAGTAAAAGAACAGTTCCATAGTCTCTGTGGTCATATATTCCTGGGCTTGTTTAACAGACTATCAGGTCATTTTTACATTGTTTGAACAATACAGCTTATAAGAATGGACACATTCCAAGAATGGAAAGATCATCAGGTCCAGTCCCCTGGTGCCAGGCACTGGACCCAATGATGTTCAGAGGTCCCTTCCAGCTTTGCAAGCTATGAATCTATGAACCACTGATTCATTTCAAAGAGACCAAACAGCCACCAGATGGTGAAGTACTGTCTTGGGAGAACAGTGATATCAAGCTGGTCACTGGACTGAGACCCTAGCTTGAACTTGAACCTGTGCCCTGAAAGGATTGTTCTGTTCCCCAAACCCTTGCCATCCACTCTTTAGCAAGGCTCTTTATTGAAAAAATGCCTAAGGGACTTACCAGTTCATAAAGCCCCACATTATCATAATAGAATGTAACAAAAGTCATAAATTTGGTATCTGCTGAAGAGCAAAAAATGTAGGCACTTTATGTTCATTTGTTAATATTAACTACCTGGTAAAGACATCTTTTTTTTTTTTTTTGGAAGATACACAATTTTACCTGAGATTTTAATAGAGATTTGAAATAATTGAATGTATTTTAATTGAACTGAGATTTTAATAAAGTCTATACTTTTCAAAATCCATCTTAAGAGTGGATTTCAAAAGGCAGATTTCATTATACATGGTTAAGGCTTGAAGAAAAATTACACATTCCTCTCTCTGATGAAAGCATGGTCTCATTCATAATTGACTGAAGATTTCTTGCTAGAAATGAAAGCTAGTTTTCTAATGAAAAAAATGTAATTTGTATTTATATGATAGTTTTCCAGTATTAAAAAAATACTACTTCTATGTAATCTATAATACTGAGATGCAGAACATAAATGGTTCTGTGGCACTCAATGAAGAGGGAGGGATAAAGTTGTTAAAAGAAATCGAATATTGACTGTTCTATAATTTCATATAGTTTATTATAAACCAGTGACTGCCTCTATTGTATCAAGTAATCAAATTCATTTGGGGCTAGACTGTGTAACACTTGCTCAGAAAAATAAGATGCTTGCCTTTTATTGAAACCACTGAGTGAGATTCCCAAATCAGCATACCTTCGTTACCTTCAATGGTACTATGCTGATTTATGCCAGCTGAGAAGCCAACTCAAAAGGTTCATGTGAATATATAATCACCACAGTAAGTAAGTAAGGGTTACACAATCTAGTACTTATTATAATGGTTTTCTTGGATGGCTAAAGAAATAAAGTTATAAACCAAAGTATAATCATTATCAACTGCATCTTCTTGTAGTCACAGAAGTCAGCAACTAGAAGGCATAGAGAATGAAGAGTGAACATTAATTTATATGTAGCTAAGTTGCTCCACAAAACAACTGATGACATATATACTGGGGGAAAGATGGACTGGTGTAGTTCCATGAATTTCATTTAAATCAAGAACTTCAATTTCTAGTTCTATTGCAAGTTCTGATTGCAATATTGAGATGAATTTTTTTTAAAATAGAAACACAACACATACCACAGATAACATCAAGAAGTTAAAATGGAGTTTATTAGTGTACTGTATGTATATGTAATATAAATTGGTAAGAAACTACAAACTTCAAATAATTTAGTCATTAATAACCAAAATTGGGGGAAAATAGTTAATAAGTATTGTAACAAGCCAATGATAGTCTTCAATTTAACAGACAAAAATTCTGAGTTTCAAAACAGATGATCTAATTGTACCTTCTGGCTCCACTGACTCTATTAACCCACGACACAGTTACTCTATATATGTATGTTTCTGTGAGTAACTCCAGTAAGCAACAGTATAAATTGCACTAATGTATAGAAAAGGGAAAAAACTAATCTCAGTAAATACAAAATTTCAACTATTGATAAAAAGAAATCATGTTCTGTATCTTGCCAGATATGGTCATATGTTCCTAATGTATTTTTCAGGCAGCTTGCACTTAAAAGAAATATAACTATCAGTCAACATTTCAGAATCTGACTTCCTGCTGAAATGTTGGTTTATAGTCATTTTACTTTCCAAACAAGATTCCTTTGGAAAATATATTAACAACATATGAGCAATCCAGTTGGCATGTTATGATGTTATGTTTATGCCTGTTCATAGATATTAGACCAGTTTCTTTGACTGGCTTACCAGTATATCCTTAACATCCTAATAATTACCATATAGAAGTTAAGAAAGAAATGAAAGTGTAGTTCATATGTTTTTATGTGCATCAGTCTTAGAAATATACATTTCATAAAAGTCACATTGACATTGTTTCCAAATAGTCAAAAGCCTCGTCATTTAAGTGCCACTACAAAGAAGCACAGAACCAATCAAAAAAGCAGCAACAGAATTGCACTCTGTATTTTTTTTTTTAATAATGCCAGGACTAAAAGCATAAGGCAAGGATTTTTGTGGGTGACATCCATTATTGGACCAACTGCTTAAAAGATAGCATCCAAAAAAATCCTTGCCTTTCACATCTCTCTCAAACCATTACAACTACAACACCACTCCAACACTAGACTAAAAACATTTTTTTTCAAAACACTTCTGTGGATAGCTCCCAGGTACAAATCATTCTCCTAACTTGTACATGCATCTGGCTAACTATGTGAAACTTGTGAAGCACAAGCAAAATCACTGATTTTATATGGATGTATGGATTTTTTTTTTGGTATGCACAAGATGCACATACACAAATCACCAATATGCGTACATTCCTGAAATGCTTATGTACCTAGCTATCCCAAGGCAAAGATCAAGAAATCAACCAAAGTCAGGACCCAAATTAAAATGATGGGGAATTTTACTAAAATGGAGGGGTCACATGTACGTAGAGGATAAAGAGTCAGTATTTTTTAAACCTAATGGTTAAATTGCCATTTTTTTATTTTTTTTTTTAAGAAATCTATTTACAAATTGATTCCATGCCCATTCTTGCCACAGTTAGTTACTACCTTGCTACCCAGGTAGTGCTACTAAAAACTACCATAACCAGATTTTTAAATGAAATAGTTTTAATAGAGTTAAACATAGTTAACCACTTCTTACTGTAAGGATGCCATCAGATATGATAGCACAATTCAATGTTTATTGATTTTTATCTTTCCATAAACAAAAATTTTGATGCTCCATTTCTGAAGCTAATTATCACCTCATACAATAGGTGAAACATCAGTAAGACTACTATTTGCATAGTAAAATAAAGAAAAACTAATTTATTACCCTTGATTAAGCCGTTTCTTTATTTGACAATGTATATTTAGAGACTACCGTAGACGTCAGAATTTTACAACTTCTCTGAAGTTACATTTCCTGGATTAAGGCAGACATATAAACTTTGCGCAGAGACCCATCTGACTTTTCTACATAAATGCTTCGGATAGCGACTCTGAGAAAACCAACTAAATTAAGTATGACGTCTTGAATGGTACAAAAGCTTGTAGTGGAGTTTCAAAAGTTAACTCCCTAAAACCTGTCTGTGATTTGGAAAATCTCTCCCTTTGTAGAAAGAACAAACTGATAGTACAGAACACAAATGACCTACATTATTTGCCTGGTCTACAAAGAGCTCTTTCAATTTCGTCTTCCTTTTACAAAAGTATCACCATTTAAAACTAGAGTCATAAAAGACAAAGAGAGGTGAAATCCTGTTCTACTCTGTTTCAGCAGTTTTCTCTGGTGTAGCATTTTTCCTTAGTTGTTTGGATTAACTAATATGCTGATGTATTACCTTCAATAAATCTGGATTACTAGGTGCAACTAAATCTATTTAGTTAGTAGTTTAGTCTGTGCGTTCCTTTTAATTCCTTGATTTAATTTGATGTGTATCATTTGTTAATAGTACTTTTAACTGTATAGTAAAATTATAGTATGCAAGCATCATATATTTTCCTATCTAATTGCTATTTACTCAGCAGAAGTAAGCTTCAATCCTTATTTTCTTGAAAAATATGAAAACAGATTTTACTGCGTAGAAAATACCTATGATATAATAAACATGAATTTAAAAAAAACAGGGGTAAAACAAACAATCAAACAATATGGCAAAAGAATTAATCTAAGTAATTCAACAAAAACTCCTCTAGTGGAAGAACCTACTCGCTTGTGTTGGGATTGGATTCCTGAAATAAAATTTCAAAAGTAAATTTTAAACCCAGGAGATTTAGGATTTCAGGGTTCATTCTGGGGGATGAGGTGGGTAGCATAAATGCTGTATTTTGCTTTAACAATTTTTTTTGTTTAAATTTTAATGTAGTTTCTTATTAGGGCTTTCTAAAAGAATTTGATGCAATCAAAAAGGGAGGTGAATCTCAAGGGTTTCAGATTAGCTGACCAGATAACTTGATAAGGAGTTAAGAATTTCCAAATGCACTTAGATAAAAAGCTTAATTTCTGATCTTAAATAAGCTACTATAGGCAACTGAATTACATATTTCTTCAACCCAGACTTCCCACTGGGAACTGAGAAAGTGTTTCCTTTATGAGACATTCACACAGTTTAGAGCAGATCTCAGTTCCTATATTGAGCTTCCTATAAATAATGAAGTATATTCAGATAGTCTTAATTCTAAAATAAATGTTTTATTTATTAAAAACATGTTTTAAAAACAAAGAAGAGAAACTTGCACTAAATCACAAGTAAAATTAACAGCAGCAACGAAGGAGTAAATGCAGCAAGAAACCCGTATGGCTTAATGGGCACAGTAGTCCACTTCAGAAAAATCACCACATATAATTTGATCCAAATAACAATATCTACTCAGGAGAGACTGACGAGTGAGCTGCATGTGCCTTCATGGAGAAAATTACTTCTGATTGAGGCCACTTGGCAGAGCAGTATGAGAAAATCTGAACTGTAGCTCCCTAATTTGTACCAGATTTACAGATATACAGGCACACATTTTCTAGCATTATTAGTCTCTTAACCATTAAAACACAAATAAATATATAGCTGCTTTTATTTATTTTCAAAATGTACATAAACATGGAGGTAACTGACCACTTCTTACAGTGCACAAATAGGCAACACGGGCAATCCTTTCCCCTCATTTCTAAAAATAAAAGGAAAATATAAATCAAAGTGCACGGGTGACGTTTACAAAAAAGTGACTCAAAGCATTTCAGGAAAGAAAATGGGTAATGTGGGAATGGACTGCCGCAGCAGTTCTCTTTGCCTGTAAGACCGGAAATGCAGCTTACAGGGAAACATCCCTCCATAAGAGCAGCTGCCTTTACAGGCACTCTGGGCCTGCTGCACCAATGCATTATTTCAGTTTCATGATGATATTATTCTAATTAAGTCAATGAGGTTAGAAAAGCATAAAACCCAAAGAAATGCTGTGGTGAATCAAATCCTATCATCAGTCTCTCCGTAAGTAGCAAACCACTTTAGCCTGTGCTCAAAGTTAAGCACATGCTTAAGTGCTTGCTGCACAGTGTTTTGCTTAAATGCTTTGCTCCATGCTGTGGGGAAGTCTCACTGAAATCATTAAGTCATAAGTGGTTAACTTTCTTCCCAGCCTCCGCTATTCCATGGCATTCTGACAGCAGCAACATCAAACAATCCTCTTAGTAAATTAAGGCGGCTTCAGAATGCCTACAAATCCTTACTGGTGAGTGGCTGGGGAGAGGTTAATGAGCATAATCAGCAGTTGTAGTAGTATTAAATAATAGCACTTCTCTAAAAAAAGTCTTGTGCACTGCCTAGTCCTAAAACATACCAGATCCACAGGATGAATTTTTTATGAGCTTGCTGATTTACCCAATGTTTTCTCCGGCTGATAAAATGCTTAGGGTGTGGACAAATGTAACAACTTAAACATTCCCAAGGGTAACCAGTTGGAAGCCGTTTTTAAAAATATAACTATTCTGAGGCATATAGTCTGTGTTAAAACCACAGGTCCCGGGTGTCTGGATTCTGGAAAATCCACTCATTTGTTTTCCTGTACAAATAAAATCACTTTCTCAAAAACAACCAGGGAAGGAGGTAACACCACCGGCCAAACAGGATTAGTTTAATGCACATGTTGGAAATATTGAGAAATCTGTTCCTAGAAATTAAACTGAAAATACAGTGTATAGGACAGTATTCAACCCATTCCACTTCAAAATAAGCATGAGATGAGGACACTGCAGGCTGATTCTGGGATTTTCTCTTCCTTTAGAGAATACTTGGTACCAGATAAATTCCTCCCATGTTTTTATTGGCCCTAGGAAAAGTCATCTCTAGCCAGAATGATTCTCAGCATTCAGAGAAAGGTCTGAGCTCCATAAACATTAAACGAAGCAGCCTGGCTTCTTCAATTTGGAAAGAAACATTAACACAGGGTTCTCAGAAACCTGCCCGCCAGCATATTTTTGGCCTTCCCCAGCATTTCAGGTATACTTTATAGAGATAACTTTATTTTCCATTTTTGGTTTCTGTCCCGGGTTCAGAAATCTCAACTTCCATTCAGCTCTAACTACCTGGTTTACAACATTATCTTTAACATACCATGGGAATCTCCCAAGCTGTAACAATATGGCTGAGTCAAAGTCCGGAAGTGAGGGAGCAGAGCTCCTGGCTCACATTGGTGAGATCAAGGAACATTTGAACATCTTGCTTTACATGTAATAACTCCCAAACTACAAACATGGCACATTGTTCTCAGAATGTCTTTCAGCAGTACTGAAGTCTTTGGTTCTCAGTTAATATTGCTTTCAAATGGCCATGAATTTTCAGGAAATAATAAATTAAAACTAGCCCTCCTCCCCCAGAAGTGGAGGAAAGCATCTTCATTGTGCAGTTCCCACCAATATTGACCAAAAAAAAAAAAAAAAGACTGAAACGGAGTTAGAACCCAGTTCCTGCAGCCCGGCAACATACAGCACCACCTAATCCCTGGAGCTGACTCTAAAATGAATAGCTTAAAATTACAAGCACACTCCTAGCAATAAGTGATCTGCACTCAGGCACATACCACCATATCTGTTCAGTAAGTAGGAAAACTTAAATATCATTCTTAGGAAGGTCAACACATGTCAAATAACATCACTTTAATACTTAAAGAAAACTATTCTCTCCTTAGTCTACGGAGTTGCTCTGTTAAGCTTAATCAAGTCATTTTTGTAATTCCTAGCTGTCCCACTGGTAGATTTTCAACAGCTCCACTCAGATGCCAACTTCTAGATATTCAGTACCTTGCAAGCACACCTTAAAGTCTTCTGGTATAGCCGTCTTGTATATTGGCAACATGAAATACTTCCTTCCATTTTGAAAAATTCAGCCAGTTTGAGAATTTCCTTGCACTTTAAATGGAGACTTATCAGAACAAACAAGCGCTCTCTCAAACTGGCAGAAACTTTTTCAGGGCACTTTAAAGAACAATTTAATGAGGAGAGAATAGGAGGAGAGCTGCTCTTTGGACACTGTTAATAAATGCTAACTTGATGTAATTGAGCTTAACTGCAAAAATAAAGTATATTTCTTTAGTGAAAAAAGGAACTATTTTAAATGAGTAAGTTCGTCCTGCAGCCACTCACTTTTAACGTAAGTTGCATCAGGGGATCTGGTAGGAAGGAAACATTTTTATTAATTTTTTTCTTATCTGCAAGCAGAATGTTGATTTTTTTTTCATTTACGTTCCTTGCCCGCAGGTAGCAGACCAAGAAAATCATATAGTAGAAATTTTTCCTTTTGATTAATTTCTTTCCGTGTGTTATGTTATTTCTTATATATAATTGATTTCAGGTTTTGCTCGTAGCTGTACATCTTTTTTTATATCTGCACCTACTGCCTACCTTCAATCAAGAAAGTTGAAGGAAATTACCTGAATTTTGTTAAGTTTATTAAAAAGAGCTCTGTGAGTATTTAAATTGAGTTTTGAAATGCTAATACAAGACAGATATTAAAGAATTTTAATGGTGGGTTCAATTTGACCCAAAGACTGTTGTAGAAAGGGTCAAATTTTATTCAAATTATTTCTTTGCAGTAAAAATATGAACCCTTTGATTCTATAAAAGTGGATTAATATTCTTCATTGCTAGGTCTTCGGCATTTTGGTGCATAGGAGCATTAACTATGCTTGTATACAAACTTTTCAAAGACCTTATAAATTCCAGCAATTTGGACCTTCATATTCATTTACACTGTAGTCTTCCCTTCCCTTACTATTATCTAGGAGACCACAATAAAATTGGTGAGTGCCTACTGCTCTGTCCTTCTTAGAGCCAAGACCTGAATACTTTCTCGTATTTGAAAAGTAGCATACAAGTACACTCAGAGCTGAAGTTCCAATTCTGGGGGAGCGTCCAGTGAAAATCATGTGCTGTAGTACACTTATAATCAAATTTCTTTATAATTTATCACCTTCCAAAAATGTGTGGTCTGGCCATCTCACTAGCAGTAAGTAATTGTAATGGATTGCCTTTACTGTGCTCAATCAGAAAAAAGAATTTACGTGCTGATCCTAACATATATTGTTGTTTCATTTATTGTTGCTTTTAAAATAAATGTAGAGTGGAATGGCACTTATAACAGCTCTGTGGCCCTTTTGACAGAACAGCAAGAACATGGCAACTTTTAAAAGATACAACATAGGCAGTAACACCACATCTTTATTCATAGTCCCAATCCTATACTGAAATGACTACTTCTAGAAATAAAGGGAAGTTGAAGTTGTAAAGATGCCTACCTAGCAAACTAAGGTAACAAAATGATTGCCAAGTGCACTAACAGTAAGGGGTGTGATATGGACATTTCATATGCAGAAATTGGACAGGGTTTATATAATGATATGCAAGGTATTTAAGACTCAAAATTACAAAACAGGAGGCTCATATGGGGCTTCTAGAACTCTAGGTACAACTTTGTCTTGTGACATTAAAAAAATAACAATAGGAAATTGGAATTCTACTTCTACAGGCATTTAAAAGTTCATGACATTATTTGCATGTCAGTCATGTCCTTTTGAACACCTCACAGGATAATGTCCATCTACAACCTACTGTACATTTCAAATTCTAAACTTAGTTTCTCGTGTTTATACTGAATTGTGGTCCCCATGTCGGTCATATCCAAACTGTGTTGCTTTATTTTATGATGTTCCTGAGAGGGTTTAGTACAGAGTATAGTTAGTACAAAGCTGCCTTGATCTACATCTCAGCTCTATATGTTCCTTCTACTACCTCCTTATTAAACTGGATAACAGAAAGGTAAATGGTGGTGAGCAGTACCAGAAAAGCAATGAGTATCTGACTCTCCATCATGGAAACTACTGCTATCCAATGAGCAGAAATTTTTTCAAAAACACCTTACCAAATTAGGTATCCAGGTTCAGCTCTGAAAGTATTCAAAGGTTGCCATATAGGATTATTACAACTCCTTAAATAAGCAAGAGGCCTAAATCCTGTTGGTACCCAACTTTCTTAGTCACTTTTAGAAAAAACATTGCATGTCTATCTACATCCTAAAAATGCATTGTAAATCTAAATTTTAATTTCTATTGATTTCCAGGGGAGTTAGACACCTAACCTGCTTAAGCACTTTTGAAAATCTTTATCAGTTACTCTTGCCTGAAAGACAAATGTTTAGTTAAATGTCTCATTATAAATGACATTGGACCTTAAACCTTTTCTGCCTCTACCCCTTACTTAAATTATGCCCTTATGGGTTAGGCAGAAGTACAGGCCTTTCAGTAACAAAGATGAAAACTATCCTGGGGTGAAAGCAATGAAGACAGGGCACTTCAGTATGTTTACCTCACAGTAAACTGAAGTCAGCTCTAGATGGAAGTAGCAAAATTATTTTACAGTGAAACTAAGGCATCTTACCTCCATTATACTTTATGCTTTTGGCTCAAAGTTCACATGCACAGTAGTTTCCTCCAGATCAAAAATAAAATTTTTGAGAGAGAGAAAAAGCCATCATATGTTCAACACCTAACCAGTTAATCATAAGCAGAAAATTCTCTAATGAACAAGCAGAGAAAAGACTCCTAGATATAGGCTGTGAAATTAAACAACATAGAATATCACTCAAAATCTTGTTTTCTATTACTTACCATTTCATTATTATCATTTCATCAAAAATGAAAAAAGAGAAACAATTGACAACAAAAAGCAAGGGAAGCACACAATGAATTATACCGACCAGGAAAGTTTAAAAGAAGAATGTATTTAAACCAAATTTTGGAAACTATTAAGAGCTTCCATTCCACAGATAGAAGCAGTCAGGTCTGCAATGCATTTGACTAACTGCATCCGATTAATTTATCTAATCCGTTTTTCTCAACTGCGGTCCCAGTTAGATCACCATTATATGACATAATCTCATCTCCTCTCCTCTATCAGTTGTCAGCACTTCCTCCCTACAGGCTTGACAACAACTGGTCCTTTACAGGCCCTCAGCGTTGCAAGACAGTGACACAGCCACTCAAAATGCCCTGCCATTAACTTCTTGGGTGACCCTGAAGAAGTCACTTATTTTTTCTGTGGGAGCCATCAAGTATGCTTACTTGTCACGTTTCCATTAGATTACATGCAACCTACCATTCCACTAGCACCTCTGACCCCAGTGTTACGTTGGTATGAAGGACAGCAAGTGAACAAATGAATGAATATGGAAGAAGAGAGAATAATGTCCAATTAATTGTAGGATGGCTCTGAGTTAAATCAAAGCGATTTAAATCATAATTTAAATCACTGGTCTGGAAGCCCCAATGTAATCATTGTTTTTTTACAAAAATTGAATTCTTGTTGTTTGATATACTTAATTCATTTAATTTCTTGAAACTCTGCACTTTTAGGGAGAGGTAAGGGCTTGATTCTGTGTACACAAATTTGCAGAGAAGCAAGAGGGCTGATGGGTAGGTGATCAGGTCTGTTATCTCTCATCTCCATATACTGCTGTTAACAAGGATGTTATCTCTGGAGACAAATCTAATTTGAGAACTGAAACTAAGCATCACAGAGATGCTTAATGGGATCTTCTAGACTGAGCACTGTGTCCCACTGAGTAGCGCAGTTTTCTTTAATCTTTACTAATCTATAGAGGAGTTTTTGGGAACCCCACAAGACTGGCCCCCTAATATAGTCCATGGCCTATTGTGACCTATTTATAAAACTTTTTTAAAAAGGTTACATGAATATTTTGTCACAAATAGTATATAATTCAAAATTATGATCCCTATTCCATGATAACTTTGGGCTTTAACATATCTTAAAATTATCTTGATATGTTTTTTTAAAAAGCATCTTAAGATATTAAAAAATTCAATTAAATAAAAAAAAAATCTGACAAATAAAAAAAAATGCAACGTTTGGATGAAAAAAATGTTGATTTTTTTAATCCACCCTAGTTACTTCTACTTGCTATTTATTACATTAGTCAATTTTTCCAGAGCCAACTTTCATAAGTTATCCATCCAATATGATACTTCCCCCTCTTCTATTTCCCACTCCACAGAAATAATTACAAGCAGCTGAAAATGAAAGGTAAAACAGCATAATCTTTTCCAATTTTAGGAAGACAAACTCCATTTTCATTATACCTTGACTCAGGACATTTTTTAACCCAACAAAGCAAGAAACAGTTATATTTACACTAACCAATCAACATCTGTCAACTAACAACTCTCTGCACATGACATGTAGCTCCGAACAATCCTATAAAATCCCTGGGGAAAAGCAACAGAGAATGTCACCAATTCGTTTTTCATTTTGCATCCTTTCCTCTGGGCGTACAGCACTGTGGTACTTGTTATGAAACAACAGACACTTCCTTGCATGCCTTAATCTAATGACTCAAAAAGCTCAAACATACAGGTAATGTGCTGGCTGTTTTATGCTCAGTAAGCCTTTTTTTTTTTACAGCACTTCTCATCTAGCAAGTATCACCATGCAAAGCAGTCTCAAGCAGGATATACCAACTAAGCTGAATTCTCTTACATGTGCCTAAGTGACTCTCGGAGCATAAAGCTATTTGGAACATTAAAGCTTGCAAAACAGAGATGGGTTCACTCTGTATCTAACATCAGTAGAGTCTTATGGACTACATACCAATCACAAGCCTTTTTCAGGTGATCACACAAGCTGTGAGCGACAGAGATACTAGTCTTAGCTAATCATCTCTCTCACTCACCTGCTGAAGGAAAAATGTGATGCAAGCAGGATCACTTTGAAGCCACTAATGATGTTGCTGCACTGCATTTAATGGACAGCATGTTAGCTACGATGAAAGTGGAACCTCACATCGAGAACATTAATGGATCAGAGAAACACACTCATTACTCACTGCAATTTTGCATCCCCAGTTTAAAGATGCCATATTCCAATTTCTCTCATAAAGCAAGGTTATCCTGTACTACTGCAGAAAAACTAAAATTCATTCCTGTTTCTTTAATATTTTCTATTTTTGTATGTGGTTACAAACTACCTGTTTGTTTCTAAGCATTTACTCTCTTCTCTTCTTCCCTTCTAGCAGCTTCTCATTTTCACAGTAAAATCAAAAGACGACACAGGACACATGGAATCTGGTCTCTCCATGTTATGTAACTTATCACTGTGACTCCCTTTACAGTTTGATATTCCTCTTTACATTACTTTTCTTCCCCCATGCTCTCCTATGATAAATGACTCTGTCCTTTGCTACAGGACAAATGTGGCCCCACAACCCAGATGGCATCGTCTGCTCTATGGAGTTGTGAACAACGAAGTTTCACTGTAGCACCCTGCCTTGCTCAGCATTAGAACCCAAATGCAAACTACAGAGTACCTTCAAAGTTTATACTTATCTCCTTAACACAGGTCAGTCAAGAATTTTAATAGCAGGATGTCTAAGGGACATGTACCTAGAGAAACATCATGTTCAACATCAATGGTGCTCAACGTATGGCCCATGGGCCAGATCCAGCCCACAGAGGCCTTCACAGGTCTGAATGTTCGGTGGTGGAAGAACGGTAATAGCATTAATTGCTGCCCCAGAGCTGCTCTCCCAGAGCCATGGCAATGAATACTGCCACTGCTTCCCTATCACCAAATTTCTAAGCCTATGGGGAGCTCCATAGACTAGATGTCATAGCTTCACATGCCAAAACTACACTGGTGCACAGGGCCAGGACAATGAATGAGGCTGTCCACATCTGGTTCCAGCATGGGAAATCAGGTCCACATATCAACCCCATGACACTCATCTGGCCCACTGGGTCAGATATTTAAAGTAGTGGTGCTCAACCTAGCTAGTAGGCCTGAAGCAAATAAAGAGGATAATTTGGAAAATAAAAATATAAATACGTTAGATGTTAAGGTTCTTAACCAGTCATTTTTCTAACAGGTTCGTGCCAAAATCAGTGGCAATTTACCTGATTAAGGGCCTTACAAGTTGGCCAATAACATAATAATAATAATAATAATAATAATAATAATAATAATAATAATAATACTTAGGAGTGTCTAAGAGCTGTACAAGCATTTAATTCATTATTTATGATCTTTAGGACCCTGGGTGTGAGATAAGTAACTAGGCTTCATTAGCAATTTTGAACTCTATTATAGAGTTTATCAATATGCAAGGCAAAAATCGAAGCGTCTCAAATTAGAACAGACTCTTCAGATTAGAGTGCAACAGAAATGAATGGTGCATGCTCTATGTAGAAATCAAATAACCTAAACAAAGCCTGGTGGCTTGAAGTGCAGCAGTTAGCTACAAAGCCAGTAATACCAGAGCCATTAGCATTGCCCCTTTGATCCAAAACAGCCCCAACCTGGAGGATCCATTCCTGCAGAATAGTAGTGGGTCATTCCTCTTCCAGGACATTTCTAACCTCTGAGTTTGCAAACAAAATTTTATAACTGTGACAATACTGTTAACTATAGTGGTTCTGTAAAGTAGAATATTATAGTACCATAGGGGGCTTTTAAGAGTCCTAGAGAGTAAAGCTCTATTAAATCATTAGCGGCTTAAAATAAAATATAGTGAAAGGCTGATAATCTGTAGTTAATCAATTCACCTACTTTATCATCAGTAAAAAATTGGCAGCTTCTCTTTGCATGTCAGTAAAAGATTAAATATAAACATTCTGTAGTGTAGGTCTTATTATTATTCAGTATATGGTATTGTACATTTGTTAGTACATTCTCAATTACTTAACATAATGAAAGTGAACCACAGTCCTTAAATAAAAATACATATTTTGCTTTGGTCTTTAGCTTACTTCACAATGCGACTCCTAATCAATAGTGAGGTTTAAATAAATAAAATTCTTCTGAAGTCAAGTTTTTTTTTCTAGCAATTCATTTAAACTAGGAATGACTACGGCCCACCACATCTGAAGCCCAGATACTCCATCCTTTCTCAGCTTACATAGACTGAATGTGAAGCAAAGTAGCTTCTTAGGGACTAAATGTATTAAGCAGTATTTATATTGCATTTCAGATCCAGTTGAACTGAGATGACAAAAATATAGTGTAAAAATGTGCATAGTATTTCCTGGAGAATTAAATGAGGGGTGAAAGGTCCACCCAAGCCAAACAGACAGCCTGGCTGGCATGATCAACATGCACCACTTCCTGTAGTCTGTTGCACAGAAGGAAGTGATGTGGGCATCACATTCAACCACCTTTGACTCCCCAGCCTCAATGCCCTTATACACATTAATAGCTGGGTTTTCAGGCAGTAGCCTTTGGCACAAGCCCAGAGAAAGATCTGTGGAGTTGTGAAGACGGGTCTTAACTGTTCTGCCTCTGCACCCCTATTGTAGATCGAGTGCTCTTCCAAAAAACAAAAAGGCATCAGATGCCAAACAAAAGACCATAAAGGTAGCAGTCACTTAGACGGTACACAATTTAGAATAAAACTGTAATTCACTCTGTGAGAAACTTGTTTTCATGTAACTTTTCTTAGGACTTCTTTTGGGCTAGGGACAGCAATTACACAAACTGATAAGTGACTGGAGACCAGTTCAAATCTGTAACACAACAGAAGTTCAATGCATATAAGCCATGTCAAAATGACCAAAACTAGTTTAAGATAAACCTGGATGGGTCAGTATCAGACTTAATTGATTTGGATTAAATTGGTTTATTGAACTTCTGTCCCAGATCCCTTCAGATTCAAGTTAACTCACAGTCCCCCAGGATCCCAGGATGCTTTGCACCTCCCAGCAAACCCCCCACCTCTGCTTCACAGGGTGAGCAGGCTAGCCTTGGCCCATGCTGTCTGCTCCAGTAGAGCAGAGAGACATGCTCTAGTACCACCCCCCCAGTTTATGGCCTGGGCCACTGCAGGCATGTGGCTACATTTCCAGAATCAAAACTGAATATCTGTTCATTTGCTTATTGGCTCAATCTACACAGCTTAGCATAACCTGCAAAGTTTGAATCGATTCAGCCTTCAGCTTTTCGACTGTACTTAGCCTTGAGAAACAGCTGAGGGTCCAAAAAAACAAACAATTTGTTACTACAATTATTCTGGAAATAAACGCTGCACTTTCATGTCCCAAGTGTATGACTTTTCCTGTTGATATACTTATTCTCTCAGTGCTGTTTTCAGTCACCATTTCCAGTTCATTTCATTTCACTCAAATAACTAATTCCACCTTTTTCCAGCAAAATAATAAAGTGCTATAAAAAGGAACCAGTAGGAAATGTCATGTGTTAAATGCCACTTGTTACCAGCTATAGCTTTGCTTAGGAATACCATGAACAATTTAGGATTGACAAAATATACTGAGCTTCTGCTAGAGTCTGTATAACCTGTCAACTTTGCCAGTTAATCACTAATTAATAGATTTGAAAAACCAAAATCATCTGTGTCATTTCCAGACAATGAGATTGCAAATGGTGCATGGTATGTCCTAGTCATTTCAATAGGAGGGGGGCAAGGGGGAAAGCTTTTTCTTTGGAAACCAGATGGCTATGTGTGTTATTATAAGGTTAGTTAAATCTCAAGACAATGAGCCTTACATCAAAATAGGAACACTTTCTGCTCTATACTTAGCAAGACTTCTAGCATGTATAACAAATGTTACCACTGAGGAAACAAAAATCCCTCAAAAAGGTTGACAAAGAGTCCAAGTCTATGCAACCCTTTCTCCGTTCTCTTCTTCACGGCTCAAGGTCTGAAAATGGCTTTCACCTATTCACCCATCCTCCTGAATATCTTGTCCTATATCAAAATATAAACAAATTAATTTTAGTCCACTGTAATCCTTATTCTGTTCATGTTCACTGGCGCTTCCTATTGCTAACTTTAACTGTCACAGTAGCTGTGTCAGTGTCAGGCTTTTTCAACATTTTGTTCAGTTGTTTTTCTCACTAACCCTACTGGTGATGTCTACCTTAGGTTATCACTCAACCTATGAGCCACCTCTGCTTTGCTGTAAAATTTGATCTTTTGGGTAAAATAAATGACTTCTGATGTATATTAATATTCTTTTTTTCCTCATATTAGGAGCAGCTAGTTAGAGAATTGATTAAGAGAAGCCTCTAAAAATATTAGTAATATCTAGATAGCATTATGGGATGCTAACCATTATTAAACTTGAAAACTACTTTGAACTATCTGAATTTACATGAACTATAAAATGTGATTGACAGAAGTAACTGAAACAATTTCAGTTTCAGGGTAATGTAGATGTTTCAGACTTTTCCTTTGATCTAAATTGGAGTTTATTTTTTTAAAAAGATAGTTTCCTGTGAAACTGAACAGTCTGGAAAACGTGTAATTTGGATTATTACCCACCCCAAGATTTTCAAAATGTATTTGAAATTTCATCTGATAGATATTTAATCTTTTTATTAAATGGTCGTGCATATTATGCACTATAACTAATGATATGCCAAAATATGACATAATACTTGATACATCATGTAATGTCTATTTTTTTTTAAATCATTAAATGAAACAATTTAGTATATATTAACATATCTCTTAGTTTGAAACCTCTCTTAGAATCATAGAAGTAGGGTCGGAAGGGACCTTGTAGGTCTTCAAGCCCGACCCCCCCACCTAGGTGGGAGAAAAAGACTGAACTCATTTGAGTCCAGCCAGGTAGTTATCAAGCCTCTTCTTAAAGATCCTCAGGGTAGGAGCCAGCACCACTTCCCTAGGAAGTTGGTTCCAGCTCCTAACCGCCCTAACTGTGAAGTAGTTCTTGCGGATGTCTAATCTAAATCTATTCTCTAATAATTTGTGTCCATTGTTCCTTGTCATGCCAGGGGGCGCTAGGGGAAAGTGTCTCCCCTAAACCCTTCTGGTCCCCGCTAGTGAGTTTATGGACAGTCACCAGGTCCCCCCTCAGCCTTCTCTTGTGAAGGCTGAACAGGTTTAGGTCCTGCAGTCTTTCAATGTAGGGTCTGCCCTGTAGTCCCCGGATCATGCATGTGGCCCTCCGCTGGACCCTTTCAATGTTGTCCACATCCCTCCTGAAATGGGGCGCACAGAACTGGACACAGTACTCCAGCTGTGGCCTCACCAGCATCGCATAGAGGGGGAGGATCACCTCCCTGGATCTACTTGAGATGAACCTGTGGACGCACGACAAGGTGCAGTTAGCCCTGCCAACCGTGTCCTCGCATTGTCGGCCCATGTTCATCTTGGAGTCAACAATGACTCCAAGATCCCTTTCTGTCTCCGTGCTCTCAAGAAGAGAGCTTCCCATTCTATAAGTGTGCTGCTGGTTTCTACTGCCTAAGTGCAGCACCCTGCACTCGCCGGTATTGAAACGCATCTTGTTTATGTCAGCCCACTCCTGTAACTGATCCAGGTCTTGTTGCAGTCTTTCCCTCCCTACTAGCGTGCTCACCTCACCCCAAATTTTGGTATCATCAGCGAATTTAAAGAGGTTGCATTTCACCCTGTCGTCCAAATCGCTGATGAAGAAATTGAACAGCGCAGGCCCCAGGACCAAGCCCTGGGGGACTCCACTGCCCACTTCTCCCCAGGCTGAATATGACCCATCCACCACCACCCTCTGAGTACGACCTTTGAGCCAATCTGCAATCCATCTGACTGTGTAGGCATCAATGCCACAGTCACCTAGTTTTTTAATGAGGATGGGGTGGGAGACGGTGTCAAAGGCCTTGCTGAAGTCTAGAAAGACTACGTCCACAGCAGCACCTGCATCCATTGCCTTTGTGACCTGATCATAAAAGGCAATCAGGTAGGTCTGACAAGACCTGCCCCTAATGAAACCGTGCTGGTTGCCCTTGAGCATCATCCCTGAAGCCGGCCCATCGCAGATGTGCTCCTTGAGAATTTTCTCAAAGAGTTTCCCAAGGATAGAGGTAAGACTGACAGGCCTATAGTTGCCCAGGTCCTCCCTCTTCCCTTTTTTGAAGATGGGGACCACATTAGCTATCTTCCAGTCATCTTGATTGTTCTGTAATCACAGTTTGACTCCTAATGATTTTAAAAATTTAAAAAGTAATACAATAATTTAGCTATCACATTACAGTATGTCATATGTAGACACAGAGATAACTGGAGTGCCATACAAGACAAAACTGACATCAAGAAATGTTGTAAAAACAATATAAAAATAAAATAAAATAAAAAGAAATTATTTTTGTTGGAAAGCTTAATTTTAAAAAAAATTCTCTGTAATTTTTACTGAAAATTTGTTTTATCAAAACATTTCAAATGAACAACTGTCCTGCTGATGGTTCTACTGACAGCATCATGAAAGCCTGTTGTCTTTTGTAGTTCCCCTTTTACAAAGCAAGTTATTCTATAAGAATAGGCCTCTCTACAATATTTTGGTATTTGTTTCCTTTTCTCAACTACAGATGCATGTAAAAAAATGAAGTGAGGCAGTCCTCACCCAGCCCCAAAATAGGATTTGCATATTACAAATGAAAGTTAATCAGATTTCTGTCACAATCAGTTCACTCATTTGTAGTTTAGGAAATAGATCATCAAATACCTGAATGTGGCCAACTTTCTGTCCCTGGTGACTGACATGTGACAGTCTAAACCAGTGTAAACTGGCTTTTACATTACTTTAACAAAGTAAAATAAAATCGGGCGGGGGGAGAAGATTGTAAAACTACGTTAGTGTAAATTATAGGGTAAGTTGCAGACAGATGACAAGTACACCTTGCATAGTGAGAAGGTGCTGTGGTTCCCATTTGGGTTCATTAGAGGCAGGTCCTGTCAGACCAACCTTCTCTGACCAGGTCACAAAAGCTTTGGAAGCAGGTGTCGCAGTGGACAGAGTCTTCCTGGACTTTAGGCATCTGTGGCGTTGATGCCTACAATCAGATGGGTTGCAAATTGGCTGGAGGGCCGCACCCAAAGAATGGTGGTGGACGGGTCATTTTTCGGCTCGGTCCTCGGGCCTGCACTGTTCAATATCTTCATCGGCAATTTGGACGAGGGAGTGAACATCACCTTGTTCAAGTTCCTAGGTGACACTAAGATGTGGGGGCAAGTGAGCACACTAAAAGAGAGGGACAGGCTACAACTAGATCTCAACAGGTTACAGAGGTGTGCGGATGTGAGGCGGATGGGTTTCAATATGGACAAGTGCAAGGTGTTGCACCTGGGAGGAACAACCAGCAGCATACCTACAGGCTTGGGAACTCCCTTCTCATCAGCACAGAGGCAGAGAAGGATCTCGGTGTCATTATTGATTCCAAGATGAACATGGGCCGCCTATGTAGGGATGTGGTCAGGAAGGCTAACTGCACTTTCTCCTGCATCCATAGATGCATCATGAGCAAGTCCAAAGAGGTGATCCTCCCCCTCTATGTGACATTGGTCAGGCCGCAGTTGGAGTACTGCATCCAGTTCTGAGCACCACACTTCAGGAGGGCTGTGGACAGCATCGAGAGGGTCCAGAGGAGGGCCACCCCCATGGCTAGGGGGCAGCAGGGCAGGCCCTACAAAGAGAGGCTATGGGACCTGAACCTGTTCAGCATCCACAAAAGAAGGCTGAGAGGGGAGCTGGTGGTCACCTATAAAAACTTGCCAAGGAGGACCAGCAGGCAATGGGAGAGGTCCTGCTCCCCCGAGCAATAGGGAGTAACAAGAAACAGTGACCTTAAGTTGATGACAGGGTAGATTCAGGCTAGACATCAGGAGGCACTACTTCACTGTCAGGGTGGCTAGGAGCCGGAACCAACTTCCAAGGGAAGTGGTGCTTGCCTCTACCCTGGGGGGTCTTCAAAAGGAGGCTAGACAGCCACCTAGCTGGGGTCCTTTCCTGGCCATGGCAGGGGGTTAGACTAGATGATCTTCTGACCCTACCAACTATGCAACTATCCATAATAGTTATTCTTCTGAATGCCCTGTACAAAGATAAAACAGTCCACTTACTTCAACTTCAGTATCACAGAACCTCTTTTGTAAAGTCCATGTCAAACAGACAACATGGAACTGATTCTACAATACACTTTCTAGCATTTCATCTATTACAGTTTTAAAAGATCTTACAACTATTTTGTGAACATTCAAATATGTTATTAGCTAATCAGTATTGCTGTAAAACTTCCCTACCATTTATTAAAAATATCTTTCTAAATTCCAAGTCATTCTTCCTGATTGTGGCAGGGCACTGTTGGTGCCACTTTAAGGGCAGTCAGGCAGCTCTTGGTGGCAGCCATTTAAAGAACTAAGTATATAAAGGCTGTAGTTTGCTGCTGCCAGCCCAGGCAGAAACACTGCCTAGCTGAGCTGCAGCAGGAACAACCCCGAAGGTAAGGGTAAGAGCTTATGAGGATGGATAAGAGGCTCTTGGTCCTGGGCATGACCTAAAACTGCACCCTGCTGGGAGTGGTGGCCTGGTGAGGCTCCCAGTGGCGTGGGAGCCCCCAGGAAATACCAGGCCAGTTACCACCCTGGTGAAAGGTGGCTTAGGGTGCCTAATAACCCCAGCTCTCACATCCCTAGTGGGTAAGAATGAGCAAGGGGGGCCCAGGCTCACCACAGAGTATTAAGGCAGGGCCCAGGTTGGTAGAGAGACCTGTATCAGTGCCCAGACTCTGCAGTAGAGGTCTGAGGCTGCATATAGGAGCATGAAGCTCCAGGGGGGTGGGGCCCCGAGCCTTGGGGAGCTATTAAGGAAGCTCCCAAGGCCAGGGATAAGGAGATTACCCAGGGAGGGCTTGGGGATGGGGGTTGGAGCCCCGAGAGTATATGTGCGGGCTTGCAGCCCAGCGTGTAGGCCCGGGGCCTCGTGTATGTTGCTGTATGTGCACGTACAGAGTAAACCCAGTGTGAGGGTGCTGGAACCAGGAGCTCCAGTGGAGAATGAGAGTCCCAGTGAGACTCCGAAGTTCAGTCCCCAGTGTTAGCTAGCTGGAGGGAACACCAGCAAGGCTTTGGCTGCAGTGTAGGGGAGGAACAGAGCTGCAGATAGCAGCCCCTGGCATTGGAGCAGGAAAATGGGCAGCCTCCTGCCAGTCTAATATCTTAATCACTTTCCAACAAGTCATGGCAAGCAAGACAGGCAGGCTGTTAGCCCAGAAACAGATGGGCGGGCCAACATTTGACCGGCCCTGGGAAGGCCCACTTGTTACACTGTTTATGACCCCTTGGATAATTTTTTTTCTTTCCTTTGCATTTACATCCTTCACATATGAATAGACAGTTGCCATGATCTACTTAAAGCATCACTTTATCAAGTTTCAAGTTTTATAGAATATTTAAATCTCACTTTTATCTTCAACTCTTACAGCTCCTCATGTATGTTGTTGCTTGCATCTTCAACTCCCTTCTGAATGAACTGAATGCATCTTTCTACGTGTAGTCTCTTCTGAGTCAAAAAGAGGCAGATCCCTATTCCATACTGCAGAAAAAAAAACTGTACAAAGCAAATACTGTTCAAGTCTGCAGCACTACGCAATACTTTGGAGAAGAGAGGCTAGAGCCTAAGACACTCAGGTAAGAGTACAGTTTGAAGATTTGAGGTAGCAAATGACTTGGATGCTATTCAGTACAGGTATGGCTGTATCCAAATCCAACAAGTAGAACTATTAAATACTGTCATTTTAAAGCCTGCATTTAGTAAGAAAAAGGAGATTTAGGACAAAACTATAAAATATAATAAATTAATAAAAATGGCCAGCCATCGTTAGTAATACAGAAACATTAAAATGGGCTTTCAGCAGTGCTTGTCACAGGCAATATAACATTGTCATTGTCATTTCTATGCGGCCAGTAATAGGGATTCTTTTGGAAATAATCAGATGTCCAAGATGGACATTTTTATATAAGTAACACTGCTATTAAAAAAAATAAGTAGACCCTATAGACCTTAATAATATAAATGTCAGCATGCATTACTTTAATACTTTTACATCACTATGGGGGTCATTTTTGAAATTTAGAATATTGGATTGTTTCACTTATGCATGGAAGAGATGCATACAGCTGAGATATGACTAGCAGGACATAAGCAGAGGTTCAGTTTTAGTGGTTAATATTGTTTTTGCTACATGTTTATTTCTCCCCTCCTCTTTCATCATTTTACTTCATTGCCAATACATGCAAGAATTTATTATTTTCTTTTTCATAATTCAACAAAGGACTCTTATATTATAATTATCATCAATATTTACAGATAACCATCATAACATAAATGCTGAAGCAATTGTTATGTCACTAGAAAAATTTAATTGCTGTATAATTAGTGTAAGGCTGTTCAGATTTTCTCTTAAGTACCAGTTTGAGGGTTTGCTTGATGTCCAAGCAAAATAAACATTCACAATAGGATCTTTTTCATATCATCAACCTTTAGACTTGATATATCTTTGAAAGGCTATTCTGTTGCCAGTTCCTAGACTCAGCTTTTCTTCTGGCTTTAATCATAGGCTAGTAGGGCTGGAAGGGACCTCTGGAGGTCATCTAGTTGAAGCTCCCATGTAAGATCATCCTTATTCAAGCCATCCCATACAAGTCTTTGTCTAATTTATTATTAAACCAACAGAGAATTCTGACAATTAACTGATTCCAAAGTTATAAATACTCGATCTCTGATGGGGACACAGAATTACAATACCAGCAGGTAATCAAGAGCAACCTCTTCCATAGAATCTAAAGGAAAATAAACAATCCAAACAAAGAAAAGTAAAATAGTGGCTACATTTTAAGTGAACTATTCACAGATGTAACATTTTTACAGGAACCACATCTGTATCACATGACATCTAAAAGTATTCTTATACTGGCAGCAGTATGTCCCAACCAGGGAGACACCCCCTGCTCCAGTAAAAGCCTTTTCCAAGTGTTCCCATGCGTATACTCTAAATTTGGAAATACAGCAGTGAGGCTACTCAGAAGTCATTCCCCCAGTGACTGGTCTCAAGTATCTGGAACCAAGGTTTTGAGAGTTGTCACTTCAGACGATCCCAGGACAGCCTCACTGACATATTTCTACATTTGGAACATGCAAATACAAGCAGGTAGATAGCGTGCACTCAGAGGCATCTCAACTGGGGGACACTGCTGCCACAGTGAAGATAAAAAGAGATTCAATGGGAATTGCAATAGGTAATGTTCATTCTGCCAAACCACATGTATCTGCATCCTAACTGTTCCAGGAAAGCCAAAAATTCAAACTGCAGGTACCTTTAAATACTAAATATCAACCAACAGAGAAATTATACTGAAGCAAAATGACCCTCAGCAAAAATATCCACGATATTTTTTTCATAAAAACTGTCCAGATGTCAGCTTTTAATTCAATGACTGTTATATCCACAGGGAACTTTAACTTTGTGATAGACCTACTAATTGACAGGTTTTAGTGAGATCCATCCCACATACAACTACCTAGACTGACTCTGGAGGCCCTTTTATCTGATTAAGTCAGTAAGAAATATGGAAAATAGTGAATACAACAGCTAAGGATTTCTCATTTTTATCTCCAGTTCACTCTGCTTTTTCAAAACTAGATTTTTTAAACACCCTCCCCCTTATTTTAATACATATAACATAGTCGTCAGTATTGAAAAAAAATAAACTAAAATCTCTAAACATGGTGTCATCATTGGGGATGTACAGAAAAATATTGTAAATGTAATATTTAAGTCATCATAAAAATCAAGGTCCATAGTATACATTCTTTTTTAAAAAGGTGAGACATTTAGAAAATGCCTATATCGTTCTTTATGACAACACAAAAAGTCTTATAATACCTTATGTGACTGGGAGAAAAGGAGAAGAATGGAATACAGCCAAGCTAGCAGAACAGTTGAAACAAAATGTGTATCTGAGCATAAAGCCAGGAAAAAACTGTGGGAGAGGGAAGCACCCATGTTCTAGTCCCAAAAGGTGAGTGGTTAGGCTGCTCACCCAGGAAGCAGGAGACCCAGAAAGGGTTTGAACCCCCACCTCTCTAACCACCCAACCCCAGGTTTGTTATTACCCAGGCCTTTCTCCACTGCTCCTTTTGAAGCTGGGTGCTGCCCCTTGCATTTAATAGTCATTGGTACTTCTGGCCCACTTCTGGGTCCACCGTGGAGCACATGGGCGACCCGCCCCTGCCCCCTGGCTCAGCGACTGGTTCCTCCTGGGTTGGGGGGAGGGGCACCCGGGGCCCCCTGCACAAAGTCACTGAGCCGGGGGAACATGGAGGGGGTCCCTGTGCTCTTGTGGGACACTCCATCTGCCCCACCTTCTCAGTATTCATGAGCCACACTTGGTACTTCAAGGTACATAGAAAAAAAACATATAAAGCTGCGTCTATGGCCAAATTGTTGATTCTCTGAATCAGAATCGAATCTTCAAATTCACATTCAGCAAAATCAAAATCAGGACAGTAATCCAAATCAGCTAATTGAATTACTGTCCCCCAAATCGGGCTGAATCTAAATTTTCTTTTTCATAATTCGAGCGGTCGCAAAGCTCTCTCATGTGTGGAGGACCTCTACCTGACTCAAGAAGTCTATGGGCCAACGAGAGGCAAAGTGCTGCTCGACCTGGTACTGGCTACAGGGGAAGACCTAATCGGCGACCTAGCGATCGATGGGAAGCTGGGTGACCGACCACGAGCTGATCACCTTCACCATCCGCCGTAAAGATGGCAAGTCAGTCAGCAACACAGAAGTCCTTCACTTCAGAAAAGCTGGCTTTGACAAGCTCCAGAGGCTTGTCAGTCAGGCCCTTAGGGACCACGACCCCAGGGAGATGGGAGTTCAAGAAGAGTGGCTGCTTCTCAAGGAAGTGATCCTCAATACACAAGCTAAATCTATTCCAACACGGAGGAAAGGCAGCAAGAAAGCATAGCAGCCCTCCTCGCTCTCCAGGGACCTAGCGGATCTCCTGCGGCTAAAAAGGAAAGCCTACAAAGGATGGAGGCTTTGTATTCTCCAAGGAGAATTATTCTGCACTGGTCCGGTCCTGCAGGGAGCAAACCAGGAAAGCCAAGGCTGCAACTGAACTCCAACTAGCTTCAAGCATCAAGGACAACAAAAAGTCCTTTTTCAGATATGTGGGGAGCCAGAGGAAAAGCAAGGGCAATGTTGGACCCCTGCTAAACCAGATGGGGCAACTGACAACTGACGCCCAGGAAAAAGCCAACCTATTAAATAGGTATTTTGCGTCAGTCTTTCATCAGTCCCATGGGATGCCCATGCCTGCTATGGGACAGGGAGATCCGGGTGATGGGGATCCCCTACCCTCCTTAAATGCTGGCCTCATGAAGGAACATCTTGAGAAGCTGGATACCTTCAAGTCAGACGGCCCTGACAATCTGCACCCCAGGGTACTCAAGGAGCTGGTGAGCATCATAGCCCAGCCCCTGGCACGGATCTTTGAAAACTCCTGGCGCTCTGGTGTAGTGCCTGATGCCTGGAAGAAGGCCAATGTGGTGCCGATCTTCAAGAAAGGGAGGAGAGTGGATCTGGCTAACTACAGGCCCATTAACCTGACTTCTATACTGGGGAATGATCTTAGAAAAGTTTATTAAGGAGGCCATCCTTGATGGACTGGCCCAGGCTAACATCCTAAGGGATAGTCAGCACAGGTTTGTTGCGGGTAGGTCTTGTTTGACCAATCTCATTTCCTTCTATGACCAGGTGACCTATCACCTGGACGAGGGAGAAGAGATTGATATCATATATCTTGACTTCAAAAAAGCTTTTGATCTGGCATCCCATGATCATCTCTTGGCCAAACTGGCCAGCTGTGGCCTTGGCTCCACCACGATCCACTGGCTGGGAAATTGGCTCCGTGGTTGGACCCAGAGGGTTGTAATTGATGGCAGTCACTCATCGTGGTGCCCTGTGACCAGTGGGGTCCCTCAAGGCTCTGTCCTTGGACCCATACTGTTCAACATCTTCATTAATGATGTGGGCATTGGAGTCAGGAGTGGACTGGCCAAGTTCTCCGATGACACCAAACTTTGGGGCAAAGCATCCATGCCAGAAGATAGGCAGGCGATCCAGGCTGACTTGGACAAGCTCAGCAAATGGGCAGACGAGAACCTGATGGTGTTTAACACCGAAAAATGCAAGGTTCTCCACCTTGGGAAGAAAAACCTGCTGCATCCTTATAGGCTTGGCAGTGCTACCTTGGATAGCACTACAGAAGAAAGAGACTTAGGGGTCATCATTGACCACAAGATGAACATGAGCCTGCACTGCGATGCTGCTGCTAATAAAGCGACCAAAACGCTGGCTTGCATCCATAGATGTTTCTCGAGCAAATCCCGGGACGTCATTCTCCCCTTGTACTCGGCCTTGGTGTGGCCGCAGCTGGAGTACTGCATCCAGTGTTGGGCTCCACAATTCAAAAAGGACGTGGAGAAGCTTGAGAGAGTCCAGAGGAGAGCCACGTGCATGATCAGAGGTCAGGAAAACAGATCTTACGATGATAGGCTGAGAGACATGGGACTCTTTAGCCTGGAAAAGCGTAGGCTCAGGGCCACCTATAAGTTTATCAAGGGTGACCACCAGGATCTGGGGGAATGTTTGTTCACCAGAGCGCCCCAAGGGATGATGAGGTCAAATGGTCACAAACTCCTGCAAGACCGTTTCAGGCTGGACATGAGGAAGAATTTCTTTACTGTCTGAGCCCCCAAGGTCTGGAACAGTCTGCTAGCGGAGGTGGTTCAAGCACCTACATTGAACACCTTCAAGAGTAAATTGGATGCTTATCTTCCTGGGATCCTAGGACCCCAGCTGACTTCCTGCCCTTTGGGCAGGGGGCTGGACTCGATGATCTCCCGAGGTCCCTTCCAGCCCTGATGTCTATGAAATCTATGAATAAATCCAAATTGAATACTGTCCACTTCACACACCCCTAATGTCAACCACTGACCATTTGGACTCTCTTGCACAATAATGGTTATTCTTAGAGGTGCACAGATATATCAATCCAATATCAGATCAATAAAGAAAATTTGCTGCATCAGAAATCAAGCCAAAGGGGCCAATAATTTGGCCAATAAATGCCCATGCTGTGCACAGCACAATACACCGGCAGTGAGTAGCAGAGCCGGCAGCTTGGAGAACTGCATATAGCTGGTCAGTCCAGTGTGGTGGAAGGGGTGGGGAGAGGGAGAAGGCATGGGTGAGGGGCAGATCCAATACCCCCTGTGGTGAGGGAGGGAGGGGCAGGCGCTGCCCAGGTGCGGCAGGGCAGGACCGGAGCCAGGGCTCATGGGGGGGATCTCCTGCTGCTGCTTGCATCCTGGGAGGGCATGGGCATGGGGGGCGGAGACTCTACCCCCAAATCTGCTTGGGGTGGGTGGGCTGCAGCTGCTGGCTGGAGCTGGGTTGCCCAGGGCTCATTTTGGCAGGGGTGGGGCTCAAAGCAGGCACCAGAGGCACTGGGAGGGGGCTGTAGACACCCTAGATTTCGCTGCAGCTCTGCTCCCAGCACTGCCACCCTGCACCCGCCTGGCATGTGCATGGAGGAAGGGCATTTAGCCAAGGCTGCACTGAGTGGCTGGCAGCAGGGTTGGGAACAGATGCAGCAAAATCTGAGGTAGCTGTAGCCCGCTTTGAGCCCTGTCCCCACCGAGAAGGCCCCTGTGCAGCCTCAGCTCCAGCCCACCTGCCCCACCCTGTGCAGATCCAGGAGGAACACACACCCCTTCCCACCCTCCCAGGGTGCAAGCAGTGGCTGAAGCCACCCCTCCCCCATGGGTTGTGGCTCTGCCCCCCCCCCCACTACAGGGGTTGTTGATCTGCGCCCCCCACACACCTTCCCTCCCCCCTCTTCTTCCGCCACAATGGACAGAGCAGCTGGAGGCAGCTGTATTGGAAATAGAATCGGTATTGGCCAATATGCCTCCTTAAATATTGGGTATTGATATCTGCCCCCAAATCTCTATCAGTGCACCCCTAGTGATTCTGCACTCAGAATCTAACAAGATAGACAAGCACAGCAAGCCAAAGAATCAGTGGATGACTTAACAGGTTCACAACGTCTGAATCCAAAACTTCCTAGCCTATGCTGGGCCTATCACAATCGTCAGTCAAGACCTTTGCCTTACTTTCCTCAGGATATTCAATACTTAAAACTGAGGGAAGGCATACATGTTAATAATGGTGACACAAGAGGTCCTATTCTTATTAAACTGTACAAGGGAGTATTTTTTCCTTCTGGGATGTAGAGTTCATCAAAAACGGTCTTGGGACAAGAAGTTCACATGCAGCTAAACAGTACAGCAGGCACAGGGGTACTGCCTAAAAAAAAAAATCTTGCCCTTCACTACAAGGGAAGCCTGAAACCTTCATGGTCAGATTGGCCTGGACTGGAAGTAAAATTTCTTCCTGATCCAAACTCTGCTCACCAGTCTGACTTTAAGTGAAGAAGCAATATAGGAACCTCTGGGTTTAAGCCCTAGGAAGACCATCATCCCCACCAAAATCCACAGCAATGGCTCCTGACAAAATCCAATGCTTCTGTGGACAGTAAAAAATACCCACAGCTTGAACAGAGAAAATTTCCTTTCCAGGTAAACCAGAAGCATGGAATAACCAAACACTTCACACTGAACTGCAGCCTAGGAACCACAAACACAACTCCATGCATCACACACCTTGACTGAAAAGCCAAAACTCCCTTTTCTATTATTCTATCCCCTCCATGCTTAATCCAGCTCCTCTAATCTTCTTACAGCCTGCTCTGGGCTAGAGAGATCCCATTATCTGAGCAATGAATGATTAAAGGTCCCCTGGGCTTCCAACTGTTTCACTTGTGTGTCTGACAGCACACTCCAGGCATTTATACTCTTAAGTCTTCCCTGACCAATGCTTAGACAATCTCTTCCTGAACACCTCCAATTGGTTGGATTTGATACAAATCAAATAGATTTAAATCAGTGGTCAGGAAGCCTTGATTTAATCATTGTTTTCTACAACATGTGCATTCTTGTTTAATATAACCTTAAGACATATTATTCACAACTCAGAGATAGATGTAGGTTTCACTTTTAGAAGGTACACACTATACATTTTAAAGTGGTGATTTATTTTGATATTTTTTCAGATTCATTTTGCAACTGTATCAGAAAACTGAATTGATTTGGTTATTTTATTTATGAAAGCTAACTGAAGCAGATACTTTTGATGTCATTGGGAGGTGAACCATTTCCAATTCACTAAATGAATCATGGATATTTGTGCCATACTGTACTAGGAGGACATCGAACTGCAGGCATATGTTATTAGCTTGGGACTTTCTTCACTGTCTCCTAGATTTCTTCCCATGCTTTATTTCTTCTGGCCTGGTAAGCCTGCTGCCATGAGTTTTTCCCTTCTACCATACCATTCCCTCATTAGATCTCAAATCAATGGAGAGGCTATACTCAGAAACTTATCCCTCAAGATTTCTAGAATATTCTTCTCAAAATGTTTATTTTGTTTCTACTGCCCTTTCCTCCTTGCATTCATCTCCAGACTCATCCTCCTTGCTCAGATCTACTCCACCCCCAACAATCCTCTCTTTATTTAACATCTTGAGACTTCGCACTTTTAGAGAGAGACAAGGGTTTGACCATGTGTATGAAAACTTGCAAAGTGAAAATAGGGCTAATGGGTAGGTAAATCAGGTCTGTTACCTCTCATCTCCATATATTGCTGTTAACAAGGATGTCATCTTTGGAAACACAAGTCCAGTCTGAGAACTGAAATTAAGCATCACAGAGGTGCTTAATGGGATCTTCTAGAATGAGCATCGAGTCCCACTGTGTAGAGAGGTTTTCTTTAATCTTTACTAATCTATAGAGGAGCCTCTGGGAACCCCATATGATTGGGCCCGTAATATGGCCTGTTGTGACCTATTCATAAAACTTTTCTAAAAGGTTACATGAGTATTTTTTTTTCAAACAGTATATAATTAGAAGTTATAATCCCTATTCCATGATTATATCTTTGAGCTTTAACATATCTTAAATTATATAATTTATATAGGTTTTTTTTTTAAGTATTTTAACAAAAGAATAAAAATATAATTAAGTTAAAAAATCTGATTTAAATGAAAAAAAAAATCCATGTTTTTAATAATTGATTTTAATCCACCCTGACCTCCAGTGACAGAGTCCACAACTTCCCTAGGCAGTCTTTTCCACTGCCTCACTGTTCTAATGGTGAAGAAGTTTTTTCTGATATCCAGTCTACAACTGTAAGTATCCTACTCTCTGAAGCAAGGAACAAAAGTTGTTCTCTCTCACTTATGGCAGCCCTTCAGATACTTGAAGGCTGCTATCATGCCCTACTTAATCACTTTTTCTACAACCTAAACATACTTATTTTTCTCAACCTCTCCTTGATGGCTTGCCTTCCAAACACTTTATGCATCACCCACCTTTGGGCACATAAATTTCTCCACTGTCTGTTTAAAATGTCGACCAGAAACTTCATACAATAAATAAAATCTAGGCAGTGCAGCATTATCACCTCACTTCTTATAACTAATGGTCCTGCTGATAAAAACCTCACCTTTTTTTGCAACTACATTAAATTGCCAACTTACGTTGAGTTTGTGATCCACCAGAACCCCAGAACCTTCTCAGCATGGCTGCCACCATGAAAATCTGGGTTTTTCATTTCCCATGGAAAAATGCAGAACACACAAAATTTCCCCTTTTAACTGAGGAAAAAATGGATTTTTCATCTTAATGGAGATGCACGCAGATTTTCCACTTTTGCAAAGAGCTCTCTGCAGTTATAGCCTGCAAGGGGCTTGCAGGAATGGGAGAAGGGTGGTCAGGCAGGGGGTACCATGTGCACATGCACGTTCACATTCACATATGCACATGGCCACAGGCAGCCTGGTGAGCAACTCCTGCAGGTAAGTCTGGTGGGGGGAAAGAGGAGAAGCCCCTATAGGGAGGGAGGGAAGGAGTGAGTTGGGCAGGGCTGGGGCTGCTGCTCAGCTAAGACACTGCATGGGGCTTGGAGCACAGGACCAGAATGCATGGCAACAGGGCCCCAGTGGGGAATGAGATGGGGCTGTAGGCAGCTCGTCTGGAAGATGGGCAGCATGAGGTTGGCTTCCTGCTGCTGAATGTATGCCCCCCAGGAGGAGACATGGCAGACATGTGCCCCCAGATCTCCACATGGAGTGCAGGCATGTGCAGCTGTCCATTGCAGGCTATAGGCTTCCCCACGGTCTCTGCAGCCCAGCAGGTGAGACTCAGTGCAGAGCAGGACCAGACAGGGAAGCTCCTTGCCGCTGCAAGCCCCATGGTGCCCCACCCCATTGGCTCTTCTCCAGCTGTGCCACCCACAGGTGGGGGAAATCAGCCTCTGAACTCCACTCTGCCATAAGAGCTCCTGCCTACCACAGGTGGCAGCCAGGGCTTGAGAGCTGCTGTGAAGGGCAGGGGGCTGTGGACCTGGGTCTCTGGCCCCATAGCCCTGGCAGCTGGGGTCCTCTTCCACCAGGGCTGAGGGGGGGCAGGAGGTGAGGGAGATCAGCAGAGCTGAGGGGCTATGGCTTGGGAGTGAAGGCTCTGGGCCTATTTCCTGGTGAGCAGAGGGGGCAGGGGGACCTCTGATTTTCTATGATAAAAAACCCAAAATCAAATTCCAAAATTGACAGGTACTTAGACTTTATTTTATTATAGTATTTTATTATAGTAAGCCTACCAGTATTTTATTTGGAAGCACTGGTAGGCTACCAAATTGCTTTGAAATTATAAATATATCAATAAAACATTGTGCTCAATTGATCCCTATATCTATCTACCTAAGATATGAGTTGATCAAAATGTTTTATTGACATACTTACAATTTTAAAGCAATAGTATATATTAGTAGCAGTTCATTTTAAATCATGGATTTGTGGGGCTTAATCAGAGAATTTATATTCTTTAAGCAGAGAAGACCAGGATCCCTGGTTATCACGCGTTCTGTATTTGAGTTTTTGATAATTCTTTCCTAGGTGTATCAGTTTGCATTTGTCTGCACTGAACTTTATCTTGTTGTCTCTAGCCTGTCTCTCCAATTCATCAAGTTCTTTCTGAATTCTCCTCCTGTCCTCCAAGGCATCTGCAATCCTTCCCAGTTTCTTGTCATCCACAGCCACTCCAGAAGTTCTCTATTCCAGCACCTAAATCATTAATAGATTATATTAAGGTAAAAATCTGTTCTCTTACAGGTTGGCTGATCTCCTACACAGGGCTTTAAACCAAGTTCATTGTGGGATGGGGATGCAGATGACAGAGAGAACCTAGGATCAACAAACCACAAGTCACATACTGGAACAGCCCATGTAAGTACTAAAGGGCCCGATGGGCATCTGGACAGGAGGGCATCAAGGGCACCCGTCAGGGGACTCAGGTGTCTCTATATTAATGCTAGGAGCATAGGGAACAAGCAGGAGGAACTCACACGCCTGCTTGCAAACAAGAACTTCAGCCTGGTGGGGCTAACTGAAACCTGGTGGGATTCTACCCATGATTAGGCAGTAAGCATTGAAGGCTATAGGCAATACAGATGTGATAGAGTAGAGAGAAAGTAGGGGGATGTTGCTCTCTGTGTTAAGGAGCAATATACATCTTCCATAATCAAGATGGGATCAGGGGAAGAGCAAATTGAGGTATTGTGGGTCAGAATACAAGGGGGTCGGGGGAAAGGGACTTGGTAGTGAGGGGTCTACTACAGGCCGCCACATCAGGAGGATGAGCTGGACCTGGAATTCTCAAGACAGGTCTCCGAGGCTGTATGGTCAAGGGACATAGTTGTCATGGGTGACCTAAACTACCCCAACATCTGCTGGGAGGAGCAGTCAGCTAGATCTGACCATTCATGTAGGTTCTTAATCTGCAAAGAGGACCTTTACCTAACACGGGAGGTATATGTTCCCACTAGGAGAAACGCTTTACTGGACTTGCTGTGGCTGACCTGGAGGTGACCTGGTGGGGGATCTACAGACACAAGGTAACTTAGGGAACAGTGACCATCACTTGATTGAATTCACTATCTGACGTAGGGTGGGAAAGATAACCAGCAGGGCAGAAGTGCTAGACTTCAGAAAGGCCAGCTTCAGTGTGCTCACAAGATTAGTTAGTGAGCAGGATGGGATTATGGCATGCTGGGGCCCTAAAATAGGGGTTCCCAACCTTTCTATGCCACAGTCCGACAAATTGAAGACCACCACTCAGAGCCCCACAGCCAGAATTTCCAGCTGAAAATCAAGTATAGGCATATAGGCTGTGGAAGTAGGGGGTAGATACCAAGGCAAAATATACCTAGTTGGCCCACACTTGCAAGGAGGCAGTTAGAAAGGCCAAAGCAGAAATGGAACTTCGGCTGGCAACAAAAAATAAAGACAACAAAAAGAAAGTCCTTCTCAAGGTATATAGGGAATAAAAAGAAGGTGCGGGGTAACATAGGGCCCCTAAAGCACAAACTAGGGCAATTAGTGACAGCTAGGGAGGACAAGGCTGAGCTTTTCAGTGAGTTTTTTGCTTCTGTATTCCTGAACATAGATCAAGATAAGTCTCCCCACTGGATCATAGACGGGCATAAAAGGAACACCAGCCCACCAACTGTTAGCACTGACTTGGTGAAGAGAGGCTTGGAAGGACTGGATGCGTCTTAGTCAGCAGGCCCAGATGATCTTCATCCAAGGGTGCTGACAGAATTGGTCAGTGTTATAGCAGAGCCACTGGCACAGCTCTTTGAGCACTCACGGTGGTCAGATCAGGTTCCAGAGGACTGGAAAGGGGTCAGTGTGGTCCCTATTTTCAAGAAAGGAGGACCCAGGTAACTTTAGATCTGTTAGTCTCACTTCTATCCTTGAGAGAACCTTTGAAAAAATTATTAAGGATCACATCTGTGGGAGTCCAATGGGAAAAATAATGCTGAAGGGCAACCAGCACAGATCACAGCAGGTTGATCCTGCCTGACTAACCTTGTTTTTTTTTTTATGATCAGATCACAATGCTTAAATACAGGAGTCAAGGTAGATGTCATTTACTTGGATTTTAAGAAGACCTACAACTCTCATCCTAGTCTCATAAATAAACTGAGCAGCTGTGACGTAGATGATTACACCATCAGATGGGTGGCAAATTGGCTTAGGGGTCACATCCAGAGAGTCGTGGTGGGTGGGTCGGTATCGACCTGGAAAGATGTGGGCAGGAGTCCCACAAGGCTCGGCCCTTGGACCTGTGCTGTTCAGTGTCTTCTTCAGTGACTAGGATGAGGGCATGGAGACCACTCTGCCCAAATCCACAGATGATACCAAATTATGGGGTAAAGTTAATACACTAGAGGGTAGATGAAAAAATCCAGGTGGATCTGGACAGACTGTTGAACTGCATCCTATTCTGTTCTGCCCACTTTTCCAAAGACAAGTGCAAAGTGCTGCACCTAGGCAAAAGGAACCACCAACACACTTACAAGCTGGGGGATGACCTTCTCAGAAGCATAGCAGCAGAAAGGGATCTCAGGGTCTCTGTTGACACCAAGATGAACATGAGTTGTGAATGTGATGAAGTGATCAGTAAAACCAACCGCACTTCATCATGCATTAGCAGGTGCATGATGAACATGTCCGGGGAGGTGATACTTCCCCTCTATGCAGCATTGGTCAGGCCACAGTCGGAATACTGCATCCAGTTTTGGGCACCGCACTTCAAGAGCAATGTGGACAACCTTGAGAGGGTTCAGAGGAGGGCCACTCATATGGTTAGGGGCGTGCAGGCAAAGCTGAGGAGAGATTGAGGGACCTGGATCTCTTCAGGTCTCCATAAGAGAAGGCTGAGAGGTGATCTTGTGGCCACCTACAAATTCATAGGGAGGTAGAGGGGGAGGAAGGGGCAGCTAGGAATAAGAGATGCTCTGTTTATCAGGAAACCCCTTGGAGTAACTAGGAACAATGGCCACAAACTGATGGAGAGCAGATTCAGGTTAGACATCAAGAAGAACTTCTTCACAGTAAGCGTTGCCAGAATCTGGAATGGGCTTTCAAGGGAGGTGGTGCTGTCCCTCATCTTAGGGGTCTTTAAGAGGTAGCTAGACGTGCACCTGGCTGGGGTCATCTAGCTCCAGCACTCTTTCCTGCCCCTGACATGGGGTCAGACTCAATGATCTACTGAGGTCCCTTCCAGCCCAAACATCTACAAATCTATGAATATGTTGAACAACACTGGACCAAGAACAAATTATACCACTGTTCAAGTGGGACACCACTTGCAACCTCCTGTATTTCCAACAGAGATCTATTTTTTTACCCTTTGCTTGCATATATTAAGCCACTGGTCTACCCACCCTGCCATTATTTTCTCTATCCCACATTTCTCCTATTTCTTTATGAGAAGGTAGCATGGGACTTGTACTGGATACATTGGACTTCAGTAAGGTTATTTCCTTCATCCACTAAACTAGTTATTTTGTTGGAGATCAAATACTCATATTTCATCAGAAATACATGTTTCTTGGCAATGTGTGCCCAGAGACTGCCAGAGAAGTAGATTTCACTAACAATCAGAACCAGTCAGCTACAATCCTTCCCCCTGTGTTGCTCATGAAGCAGCAAGGTCTTCTTAAAGCAGCTGCTAAGACAAGTGTATTGTGTATTCAATGCAAGTAAAATTTCTCAAAGCTCTTGAAAGAAAGTTCAAGTGTCTATCTACCAACTTAGTAGTGCCTAGAATCTGCTACAAGTCTTTTGTAGATTTCAGCTGTCCCTCTATAAATAGAGATTATGAATCTACCAGATATGGAAGGGTTTGGAATGTCTAGTTATTTCTACTATTTCTCTTGCACTGCTTCCAGCAAGATATTCAAGGGTATCAGCCATGCATTTCATCAGCCCTTTTGAATGCCTAAAAAATCATCTGTTGAACTAGGTATAGGAATAGATTGCCCTAACTAAAAGTTAACTAATGACCTAATGAATTACTAATACTAGATATCAGAAGTGAACAAAAATTGTAAGAGTTCCATTTACTTTAATGGGTAAAAAAAGAGAACTGAGGAAGAATAAGGCCCACTTTACCCTTTATGTCAAACAGGCAGAAAGCTAGCATATCTTAAGTACAGCCTGTTAAGAATCCAATCAAACCCACATATGCACATGCACTAAAAGAGTAGTGTCCTTGTGGACAATTACCTGAAAAAGAAGAGTGATTTACATGGCAGGGTAGACCTTGAAAAAAGCAGTCTATAACTATGATGACTTTTAGGCTCAACTCTACCTTTAGACAATACATACATTTCATTTGTTTACTTCTAGGGCTTTAAAGATGGTTCACAATTTCTCGAGGAATATTTAAGAGTCTTAAAAATTAAATACGAACATGTGTGATTCTTATGATAACACAAAACCTCTGGAATAACTCTTAAGTTCTTTTAAAAGATTAATTACCTGTTTTATTTTGTGAAAAGGAAAAGCTCTAAAATGTATGAAGAAATACTAAAAATGGCAATGCCATGTAAAGCTGTATTATGTTATATTTGTTCAATGTAACATTATAAAAAAGAGAATTCAACTGTAGACTCAGTGTAAAACAGGAAAGAGAAACAAGGGAAAGCTTCCTTTGAGATCATCTGGTGACAAAAGAAATGTCAAATACAATGATACATTTTATACCCTTTTGGGCAGTGACCATCTCATTGAGGCAAAGAGTCCAACTCCCTTTGGCTTGATGTCCTCCTGGCCCTGCTGACCCTTCTTGATTTACCAGTGGGCCAACTTCACCAGGAGGTTTGAAAGAGGCCCCTGGCCCTGACAAGCTAGTTGCTTAGTGCTTAGGGTACTTTGCTGCAAAGTGGAAGATGTAGATTCAAATCCACTTCTGCGGTGTTGCAAGTGAAATCCTGGGTTTACCCATCTCTAACCAAATGCCCCAACCATTAAACTAGAGTAAAATATTTTCTTCCTCCTCCTCCCCACCCACCATGACTTGCACAGATCTATGCACTTTCCTACTGGAAATAGGATCTAAAGTCTGTATAAAAGGCTAATTTTATTTGCATAAGTTTTATTTATGGCACCTTTTATATGATAGGAATTTTCACAGATGCCCTTTGTCAAAATTCTACATCTCTTCTGTTTGCTAACTTCTCTTGCTACTCGCCACAGAAAGCATTAGTATTTCAAAGTGTGCAGTGCATGAATATAGACCACAATTCTCATAGTTGAATAGTAATTTGGGGCATTCAACTCCAGACATTCTAAATAGCTCTAATTTTCAAACCTGATGCAGAGAAAAATCAGGCCCATTTAGGCTGTTCCATTCTGCATTGACAATTATGGTTACTAAAACATAAAACAACAAATACTAGTTTCATGCCATTAAAACAGAAGAGAGCTTACCTCTTCTCTGCCCTAGGCAGCAAGGTCCGAATTCACAGAGTTCTGTAAATCACCTTATGAATCCTAGAACCTCCAGGTATAAAGCAATAACTATTCCACAAAGAAGTCTGCCCACATCCAAAACTGTTTCCCTGGACACTGAAAACAAGAAGCTGAGACCAGGACTGAAAATATGAGATACCCTTCCAAGAATTATTTTTCATAAGTAGTCGTCACAGAAGCGCTGATGGTAGCCAGAGCCATTATCTGAAACCCTGACCTCCTGGCTTTTCTGGAAGGGAGCTCAAAGCATCTAGAGACTCTTAATGGAGGATGAAAAGCTTTGAAGGCAGGAGTATTCTACATGCCAAAAGGAGCCAACTGTACTGAAGAATCCACTGCCTAAAGTTAGAGACCTTATTAACTACCCAACTGTGTCTAACTTACCTTTTCTCAGCACACTAATTAAAGGTGGGGGGGGGATGGACAACACCTTTTTGCCTACAGTATCCTGTATTTCACTTAAGCATGCTTCAAAATTTGTTGCTGAATTGGATGACCTTCCCTTTGTACAAGCTCAAGTGTAATATATCCATACCCATCCTGTTGAAGATCTCTTCGGTATCTCTCTCACCACCAATAAGCTGTGGGGATGAAGAGAAATACATCCCTTCTTCCTTTCGAAGAAAAAAAACCAAAACAAAACAAGAAACAAAGGGCTTATTGTGGGCAATTGTTACTCTGGGCTCCAACGTCCAAAACTTCACAAAAGGTCAGATTTATTCCCTCTCATGCATGTGCATGTGTATGCTTACACACACACGCACAGACTTGTACACCGACATGCTGCCTTGTTGAGAGAACTGGTAAAATAATATAAGCTCAGGTCCCAGACATGCACCACTGGCACCCAGTTCTATACCTTTTATATAAAATATGAAACCACCATTATACTGTTAGCCAAAAATCAGGATCTAGATGAAGAACAGGTTCGTAAAACTGCAAGCAAGCTAGACAGATACTGTCAAGTATCTGGTTCTGGGTGTAAGATTCTGCCAGCTTTGCTAGCTTTCAAAGGCATCTGCCAGGAGATTATTAATTTGGTTAGCAGTATTCAGATCCTTTTAGACTGCTGCACAAAGAATGCCCATACAGCTGTGGTGACAAAAAACATTCACCACAATTCTAACAGCTTCCCAGACAATGAAGCTTATCAGGCACCAACTTAATCATAACAATTCATACATTTGTAACCTCTCAAGTTTATTAGTAATTCATTTTATTTTGGCAAGAATTTGAACACCCTATACTGCTCGCTTGTATGAAATGTTAACAGACCATGTATTTTGAAACACATGCCCATGTCAACACTAGGACATCTACTTGGTTGCTCCCCAACAATACAAAGTATAGTTGTATGGCACTATCCTCACACTCAAAGCCCATCACAGGTCCAGACCTTATTCTGAGAAGGCTTTTAGCATGCTAGGCCCCTTGTGAGCCATAAGACAGAAGTAATGAAATTACCAACCAATAAGGAAAAGTTAATGAGAAGAGGGGGGGAAAAAAAAAAACTCTTTCCATGACTGGATACTGGATATTTGAACTTGTGCTCACAAGTGATCAGTTCTGTGACCCTTTAAAAATGCAAAGCAATATAAAAAGCTTGTTTTATCAAATTAGCTTTCCTACAATATACCCTTCACACACGCAGATGCACACAATCCTGAAGATGTTTGTAGTGCGTATGCACACACACACACACACGCGATAAATGTCTCCAGTTCAACTCCATTCTTGATACTAAATATTAAATTAATATATTGCCATTTTTCTATTTCACATGTCCATCAACCAGAAAAATCTCCTCCTCTGCTGGTCACACTTTATTGTGCCACAAGAAACCTTATCTAATTTAATTTGTCACAACATGAAACATTAGATAGCAATGTCAATTTAAAACCCATGAAAGCCTACTCATTCTCTAGAAAAGTTTTCTACTGGATTTTAAACTACCTCATTTTGGGGAAAGAGGAAGGAAACAGATGTACAAAAGCCCACCTGTGGACATGTGTTGGCCAGTACCTCAAGTTGACAGACATTTTGTCACATCTTTGCCTCAAAAGGTTGCAGCCTGCAATTCAAGACTGAAGCTTGGATACACAGTGCAGAAATTCATCTAAATTTGAATCTATGCTTTGAACCAAGCTTACATCCTTCAAGGCTCCATTTCAAAGTATGGGTCTCACTTTCAGCAATTTAACATGCTATTAGAGTATTTACTAGTAGGACTAGGATTTAACTTTTGAAATCACTTTCTTCCTAGTTGCTGTGATCACATGATACTTTGCAGTTGTGGTAGTTCAGACATTTATACGTATTTCATCATATGACAGTATGTAATACCTTTCATGTGCAGTTAGAATTTCCATTTAATTCTAGGTCTTAAAATATCAACTTCTAAGGACTACAAATAAGTAATAAACACACGACACAAAGTTACTGGTAAGGGACTGGTAGAATGATCTTTATTTTCTGGCGTCAGGCACGTAAAACTAGCCAGTATTCCAGAAGTTTAGATCCTCCAGGTTGTACCAAGGCAGGGTGCAAGAGCTCTCTAACTGCAGTGTAGATTCTTACATAGTCATTTACTTGTGGTCATTTTTTGTTATGTCCTAGAGCATGAATTTGGGAGTGAGGGCTTTTAGTTTGAATATTCTGATCAACCAATGATTTGCTGGTTGCACATCCATAAAGTGGAAATATTCCTTGTTGCAATCTTCATAGAATTTGCAGGAAGGAGCAGTTTGCTGTAAAAAAAATGGCATTTGAGAGAAAAAAGAAAATCCTAAGGGAGGCTCCACTCATAAATTACGATAATGCTACTGAATACCTAGGGTCAAAAGTGAAGTGCTTTAGGAGGCAGTCAAGGAGCAAGACTAATGCAAGACCAGTAGCCCATAGCATTTATTAGCTAAGACACTACCGACACAAAGAAATATGCTTAGACAGAAAGGGTGCTTCTTTGGGTTGGGACCATTCCATCAGTCTACCTTGGAACACAAGTTGGACATACAGTATGATTTCACAGGCAATTAGACAATATCAGGAAGCTGTTAGTGAGTGTACCCAGGCAACAGTGCTTGAAACTTCACCGATACAATTGGGAAGACAGAAATACCACGCAGAAACATTAGCATTGTGGCAAATGTAATCTGGCAGGGCATCCTGCTACAGTACAACACAGGCAGTTCTACAGATCAAAATGACAATCTTTCAACATACAGTAAAAGCTCTCTTCTCCGGGAATGGGGGATGCCAGATAACAAAATATGCCAGTCAACTGAGCAGCCTGAACAGGCATCCTTGCCTGTTCAGACTGCCGCTTCTCCCGCCACGTCCAGGGCATTGCCATCCCTCCCACGGGCCCTTTGGGCACTGCGGGACAGGGAGGCGGGCCCTGCACAGCTTATTATGCCTCTAGGCCATAGGGGCTCGCAAGCACAGGCTGCTTTGCCCTGGACCATGGGGGCTCAGAGAAACCAGAAGTGCCATGGTGGGCACTTCGGGTTTCACTTTACCTTACAAGCCAGCGTTCCGGTTAGTAGAGCATGCCAACTTGAAAGGTGCTCGATAACACAGCTTTTACTGTACTACAATTGCCTTCCAAATCTTTGCGGGGAAACATCAAGCAATCCAACAAAGTACCTCACAGATGTGCTGCAAGTAGTAAAACGATTCATATTGCAAGATTAACCAGATTACAAGGAGACAACATCACAGAACATTACTCTGTACTGCAAAGTGGAGCTTTGTTTAAGGGTGGCCAAATAGATTTAAGAGTCCATCAGTACCAGGTTGAGCTGATGGATCCCTCCCACATTACATACAGACTGACTGTTCAGTGATCCAGAGATCAATGGTTTCTCACCTGATTGATACAGTGTTTGCCTGAGTCTACTCCTGCAGAAGCTGTACTAGTTACTTTTATTCCTTTTTCAGGAATAGTGTAAAATAATTTGGAAAGCCACTTCTACAATGTATGAATCAGATCAGGGACAGGCAATTATTTCAGACGGTGGGCCACTTAACAAGTTTTGGCAAGCTGTCAAGGGCCACATGGGTAGCCCCACCCCTTGACAAGTGCCCCGCCTCCTGGTCACCATTTTGTGATCAGAAGTCCTGCCCCCTAACACATGACCTTTGACCCCAGAAGCCCATTCCCATCTCCAGAAAGTACTCCTTTTAGCAAGGGGTTTTGCCATCTCAAAAGCAGAAAAATGCCTGTCACGGAGTGGGTGCAGGGGTGGCCGTGATCCCGCTAGCGGCCCCTGCCATGTCCAATTAAGTGATTCAGCACCCTCAACTCGCCCGCTACGTCTGATGTTCTAAGTTCAGTAAGGGAGGCTGCCTTGTCTCGCCTTGGACACTACTCTGCTCTATGCCCCGTTCCGATTGGGGTGCCCCAGCGCACCCCTGCCTTAGGGGCAATGCATGCCTCCAACCTCCCCTTTAGCACGCCCCAAGCCTCGCAGTTCTTCGTGGACGATATCTGGTCCTTCTGTCCCCCCTGAGCCCTGCCTGGCGCCTCTGGGTTAGCCTCACAACCAGCGCCCCCTTGTCTGGCGCCTCTGGGTTTTGTCTCGCCCAGGCTACGCCCCACTGGAGCCTGTCTTACTCTTTCTACGCATCTCGCCCCCTCAGGGGGCCTCTCGCCCACCTCTGAGCTTTCTCGCCCACCTTGGGGTCTCTGCCGTGCCTCTCGCCCCTCTCGGGGTCTCTGCCGCCCACTCTGGGGCCCATACCGCGCCCCTCGCGCTTGCCGCCCTCTCTGGGGCCCTTGCCCTCTCTGGGGCCCATACCATGCCCCTCGCGCTTGCCGCCCTCTATGGTGCTGTACCCCCGTGCTTCCCGCGCTTGTTGCCCACTCTGGGGCCTATGCCGTGCCTCTCATGCTCGTTGCCCACTCTGGGGTCTCGCTCACGCGTTTCCCGCGCTTGGGGCTCAGGTGGCCACAGCCGTGCCTGGCCCCTTGACCCTCTTCTGGGTCGCATGCCCCACCGGGCAAAATACCGCCCTCACGGGCTGGGGTCCAAAACCCTGCACACCGTGCCTCTCCGGCAACCGTCACCTGGGCTGCCCTGGCAATTGATAGCTAAGTGTGCATTGCCCTTATTAGTAGCGAGCACCCTAATGCTCCGCTACAATGCCAAATTATATTCTAAAAAGCAAACATCTACAGCATTCATTAATTTGATTTCAAAACGCATTTTTGTCCTGATTTACATGCATTTGTGTAGTGTACATAGAAGTGATGGCACAATAGCTTAAAATTAAATCTTACTTTTGTATACTGTGGGGGGTGCGTATAGGATTCTGGGGGGCTGTGGGTGTGTGGGATCATGTGGTGGTGTGCGTGGATATGTGCGATGTGGGAGGGGGTGTGGGGATCTGGGTGTATGGCAGTACAAAGGGGGTGTGAATGTATGGTGGTGTGTGCAAGTGGAACTCACCCTATGAACACACACACACACACACACCCTGGCATGGCCCTATACTCCCCAGTCCAGCAACGCAGCCAGGAGCCACATGGTGCTGGAGCAGGGAGGGGGCAGGAAAAGTGAAATGGCTGGGGGTGGGTGGGGCTGGGCTGCTCAGTACTGCTGAGGTCTCCCTCTGGGTCCTACTGCCCCTGGCTCCTGTCAGCTTTGACAGGCAGCCAGGAGTGAATAAATATTAAATTTACTAATTTTGTTTAGGGGCCTCATGGGCTGGATAGAATAGCCTGGCAGGCCAGATCCAGCCCGTGGGCCATAATTTGCACACCCCTGAATTAGAATGCAAGGTTGAAATTAGCCTGAGTTCCCCAGACTAGAATATGTCCTTGATATGTACTGGCAACACAGTATCTTGGTGGGAAAATGGCTGAATACTGCAGTCTTCTTACTTTCTCCCCAACATTATGGTCTTTCTTCCAACTTCTGTGGAAAGTGACAAGTTTTCCCAACGTGCTATATTTTGTCTACTTAATTAACGGAACTGCCTAATATACTCACCCGCCCAATCTGATTGGCAGTATAGAGAGGTCTTAAAGCAGTAATAAATTACAATTAATTAATATAAATGGGAAACTGAACTACCTTTGCCAAGCGTGGACACAGTTTTCAAGGCTAGTGTGAGAATTAAATGTATTTGGCCTCTTTTGAGAGGGATTGTAAGTTCCTGGCTAACTTAGAGCCAAAAGTGGCATGAAGACTTGATGGTTACATTTAAGAAGGCTAAGATAACACAGTGCTCTAAATGGCAAACCCATGAAACACATATACTATGGAATGAACTTTTACCAGATATACACAGCTGACTTGTGGGCATGGACGTACAGGACAGTGGTTCAGATAATGGAGAGCTATCCCTTGATTCTACCCAATTTCATCATCAGGCTAATAGCTGTTTCTTAGCCTCTAAAACTGAAAAGTCCTTACCTTTACTACACCTCTGACTGTAAAAGCTGCCAGAAAGTAGAATGATTATTCAGAAACTACACCTCCAAGTCATATGTTTGATAGGTGAAGTCTACAACATCAGCCTATGAGAAGTTATTGCTGGTCAAAAAGAACTAGCTAATCAATCAAGTTACAACTAAGCAAAGAACAGAAGCTTTAGCTATTCCCAATTTAAACCTTTTGGGCTTCTTTACATATATTTGGCTGAAAGGAAAAAAAGTATCAAAGTATTGAATTGAAACTTAGAAATGGATAATACAATCTTATAAAATATGAGATAAATGCAAACTGTAACTGTACTGACACAGCCCTTTAAAATCAGAAGTAAATCATAGGCTTTTCAAGACTAATTTTCAAATGAGAGGTTTTTGGGGTTTTTTTACAGAAGCAGTTAATAGGTATAATCAATTGCAGGTGCAAATGACAGCATTTAGACCAGATTCTACCATCAGTTACAATCTCAAATAACTACACTAAACTTAAATAGCTAGATTAGATCCATATCAAAAAGTTTGGCTCATTAAATTTGTTCACATAATCAAACAGTTTGAAGTTTAAAGTGCTACTATTTATGATCTCAATGGACTGACATATTGTTGTTGGTGCAGAAATTGCTAGACAATTTCAAAGAAAAATTAAATCCTCCAGCCTCTCTTTTAAAGTGTTAGTTATTATAGATGTCTTAGTTCTTGGAAACTCAAATAAAGACCTTCTAAAGACATTTCTTGGCTACACAAGTCTGAAGACAGAAAGAGCACAGATTGTAGAGTTGCAACAGAAAAGAGGTGTAGGTAAAGTTTAGCATATATGCAGTACGTACAGATACACATTCAGGACAAAAAGCAGATTTGTAATGAGCTGGGGTAGATCCAGTCCCCAGTTGGAAATAAATCAGGGTATCAGGCCAGGGGTGTCCAGAGTTACTCACTCTGGGAACCACATCTGATCCTCCACAGAAAATCAAAAGCCAGAGAGCAAGGGAGGACGGGGGGTGCTGAATAACCCAGAATGGAGGTGACCACCTCCTAGCTCTGGCTTTCCCCATATGGAGCATACCCCAGGATAAGCGGAATAGCTGCAACCTCCACCCTGGCAGGCCAGTGCTTGAGCCAGCAGTCCTAGGAGAAGTGGAAGAGCCACAAGTACCATGCCAGCGAGCCGCATGCGGCTCACAAGCCACAGTTCGACCACCTCTGAATTAGGTTAAGTTATCCCCTAGAAAGAGCAATCCTCTCTCTCCTGCCACACTGGGCTATATAAAAGCTAGTAGCACCCTTGCCCTATCTCTGGCCTGCTTGGAATGTCTGAACTCTGTGACCTTCAACCTTTGGCTTATAACTCTATGGTCCAAACTTCTGGCTTGGATCCCACTGCCTATTCCTCCTTGCTTCTGTTCAAGTCTATATACTCTAGATACCCTGCCCACAACCTTGACTGTTGCCTCAACCCTTGCCTTGCTATCCTAGACTAAGACTAATGACAAACTTTGATCTTGTCTTCCACTCTGTTAAACCTCTGACCTAGAGTGAGACACTTGGACTAGCTGCCTATGACCAGCTGCCATCTGGTTTGCCCTAGCTTTAAAGGGGAATGTGGTGAGACTGTACTTTTTTGGGACTAGAGACTGAAATTACACATAAACCAGTTTAAGTGATCAGAAACTGGTTTGAGACTATAACAATATAAGTGCAGTGCACGTAAACCAGTTTCAAAATGACCCTCATTTGAGATAAACCTGGTTGAATGTAGGATCAGACTTAACCAATTGAGCTCAAACCAGTTTATGCAACTTCTGTCTCAGACCCCTTCCTGATTTAAGTGAAAGAGTCCCCCAGCATCCCAGCACACTCTCTGGGCTGGGCTGTGCTCTCTTCTCCAGCAAAGCAGGGCTGGCCCTGCCCTCTGCTTCCTATCTGGAGTAGGGATGGGCAGGGGTGGGGCCCTGGAAGGGAGCAGGGAAGAGATTTATTACCCCCTCCCCTTCCCACCTCACTCACCTGTCCCACTGATACAGACCTGCATTTCTCCACTGGCTGTTCCAGCAGCGAGGACATGGCCAGCCCTGGAAATAGCTTGGAGTGAACTGGCTAGGGAGAGGGTTTAATTCTCCACTCCCTATCCCACCAGTATGGATCTGAGCTGGGGCCTGCCTGGTGCTCCCCCCTCGCTGCTGCAGCAGTGGAGCCAGGGTATGACCAAATGCTGGCAGGCCTTGCCTCTGAGGCAAAGGAGGCAGGGAGGAAGCTTATTCCCCCCTCTATCCCCAGGGGACTGCAGCAGGGATCTGCCCACCACTGCTGCCACTCACTCCGTACACAGGGTGAGCAGTGAGATAACCTCTTTCCTGCCCCCTCCATCAGATGCCAGAGGGAAGGGGAAATAACCCCCCTCCTTGCCCCCTTGCCTAAGGGGCCCTGATGGCCGGCCTCTGGCCAGGCCCCTGACCCTGCCGCTGGAGCAGCGAGGGGGTAAGGTACAAGCAGGCGGGGCAGAGCTGTCACAGACTACAGAGCAAGTGGTGACACTGAGGCTTGGAGGGGGCCATAGTACCCCAAACCCTCGTATCACTGCCGCTGCTCACCCCACACAGTCTGTGGCATCTCTGCCCACTCTGGAGAGCTGCTCCTTGCCAGGAAGAGGCTTGCACTCCAGGACACCAGGACAGGAGCTGTAGCCTCCATCAGGGTCACTCTCCTCTTGCCGCTCCAAGGGCGGGGTCAGGACCAGAGGCCAGCCAGCATGGTCTCCTTAGGCGGGGGGGGGGCAAGGGGAGGGGTTATTCCACCCCCTCTGCCCCTAGAGGACTGCAGCAGGGTCTGCTCACCCTGATCACTGCTCCTCAACCCCTGCAGGGAGTGAGCAGCGGGATAAGCCCCCTCTGCCAAATACCAGAGGGAGGGAGGAAATAACCCCCATCCCTGCCCCAAGAGGGCCATGCTGGCTGGCCTCTGGCCATGCCCATTCCCCGCTGCTAAAGTGGTGAGTGTGTGTGTACACCTCCCTACAGTATAGACACACGCACTCTAAATGTTTCGATTGTGTGCACTGGAGTTCTAACCTCCCCTTAAAAGGTTTAAAACTAAAACTGGACTTTTAGTGACTGAACCATATTACACAAACACACAAAAATATATAGACACACACTATGTATGCATGTATGTAATAGTCTGTGAGTGTTTGTGTCTATATATTGTGTGCGTGTGCATGTGTGTGTACGTGTAATCTTATATTATACATACACACACACAGCTCACCCTCATGGAAATTTTCCAAAGAAAACAGATATACAATGAATATATAAAGATCAGATATTCCTTAAGTAACAACTTCCATTATAAATGGAAGTGGACGTACTCCTCCCACCCCAGAATACCCCATATCCCAATAGTTATAGCACCCTCCTGGGATGCAAGGGATGAGGGTTAAAACCTCCATATGTCAAGAAGGACACTGAACCAGACACTGACAGCTACTCAAATCACTTAACTAACCTATAAATAGACCACCATATGTGGCATTTTGGAAACAAAAGTAATCCCTGCCCCTTGGAACAACTTAAGTGCCTTAGATTTCTGGTTGTGAATTTGGATCTGAAATGGGTCTCCCTTGAGCCTAAAAATCAGATACCTAATCTACACCCTTTTCAACACACTCCACCTGGGTGGCTTCTCATTCATGTTGGTTGACACAAATCCCAGTCTAAGACTCTTAATTCTCCCCATGCATTGCATAGAAAGAGTAGGCATTTAACTCACGGTTTTCAATTCTGTTTCATCAACTGGCAACTAAAAGTTAAGCATCATGCCAGCAAGCATTAAAACACATAAATGAGTCAGCAGATCTAGCCCTAAATCACTTTTAAGAAGTCAAATTTACTCGGTGCTTTTCTCTTTTAAGTAACTGATCTCAACAAATAGAGCTGCAAGGCTTTCTGTATCTTGTCAAGGATACTATGCCTTTCCTAATATAACTTCTTTATGAAGGAAGTATATGTGTTAGAGCCAAACTATTTTTAACAGTGAAGTTGTATCATGGACACTTAAGGTAAAATGTCAAGAAAGTAAGAAATATTCTTTAAAAGCTTATAGTCCAGAAAAAGAGACCTAAACAAAGATTCCAAGAATATCTCACTTCTATTTGTGTTTTATGTTACTATGCATTTCTCTTCCTTACTATTGACCAAAGCCATGAACCCAAATTCCTGAACAGTCAAAATATGGAACTGCTAGCTAATATATAAATTAGGAAGACAGGTTACAGAAGGTCACCGCTGGGAGGGAACCCAATATACTGAGGAAAGGACTGTATTTTGTGTGCTGTGATTATACAGTGTCTAGGAGAATGGTATCCTGGTGTATATCTAGGGCTCCTCCATGCCACTGTAATACAAATAACAACAACAACGACAACAATGGTATTCTGACTCTTAGCTACTCAGCAATAATACCTCTTAGATTGCTTGCACTTTGGTTAGCCCGTTGTTAACCACAAAACCACACTTCTCCCAGAGGCAGGGATTCCTATCTTTAGTATAGTGCTACTGTCCAGCAACCAGTTGTGTAACCAATTTGGAAAGCATACAGCAAGTCCTCCCCTAGTAGCTGATTTAAGTAGTGGCCACCAACTAATCTCAAGTGTTTGGGATCTGAACTGAAGCTCCAAGGTTCAGTCTCTTATATTAACCCACTTGTGGTGATGTTAGAGTTGCATGTGACAGGTTTTATTGTTACAGGTTTTGCTTTGTTTTTAACTAGCTTATTTTCTTCTTAGAATCAGAAAATAACTTGTGACACCAAATTCTGTTCTCAAAATTATAAATCAGCAAATTAAAGTGTGACAGGTGCATCACATTGTTATCACTTGCATTTCCCTTATTGCCTTAACTATGTGAATGAACCTTGTATTTAAAAAACAAACAAACACACATCCTCAGGAAATGGGCATATAAAACTTTGTTTAGTTACAGTTAGGATTCCATCTTAACATGCAATCCTTCAAATTAAGCTTCTATATTTAATTCCCTGAAAAAAGGAAGAAATCTTGGCTCAATCCCAATAGTAACGTCACAAGTTATTCACAGAAAGTGCAGATCACTTACCTGACCCTCTCTTCAGATATTTATTAAAAGTGAAGTTATTGATCCTGATGGAACAAAGAAGGGATTCTCACAACCATAAAAATCCGTTTCCTTCCACCTACATAACTGTATCTTACCTCTAATGGATTTGTGGCCAGGCCACCATCAGAAGAATACCAAGCACCTAACCTTATTTATCTACTGGTATTAAATGGGAAAAGTTTCCCTTTAATTATAAAAAATGATTTAATATGCTTGATGAAAGAAACAGACATACATTAAAAAACCCTTAATTATTCAACCTTCTTCCTATTCTTCACCCCAGGCTTTATTACTTTACTTATGTTTTCAAACATTTGTTGCATTTTACTCTTGATCAGGACACAAATATACTTAATGTACACCTAATGATTGGTGTACATTAACTTATTAAGAAAAAAGTATTATTCAACAATTGCTTACACATTTCATATTAAAAAATCAATCTTCGTTCAAGATGCAACTTAGAGTCAACAAAAACTTGCAAAGGATCCAAACATTTAAGATTGGTGTTATTGGAGGTTTCCTTTTTTTAAATGTAGCTTTAGCTTACAAACAACAAAGAAGCTAGTTGGATAAATGTTATATTTCTAATACTTGGACATAAATAACAAAACATTGCATTTATAAAACACATGAAAACTCTTAAATAATTATAACACAGTTCAGTTGGGAAAGATAGCTATTTAAGGTTAAATGCTTACATAATATTCCAAAGCAGTTTGTAGTTTTGGCAGTATAACTTTCTGAATTTTTCTCCACTGCTATAAGCTGCAATGTATCCAACAGGGAAAAGTCACTTTTTGGGAAGCTTTAAAAGCATATTCTACAACGTGTGTATAAAAAAAAAATACATTCTTTATGACAAGTTATGACAGTAAGCAAGGCTACAATATTGAATTTCAAAAGAGGACTAATTCTTCCTACACTCCTTCTACATTTAAGTGTAAAACTGAATTTATTTTATATATGTACTACCTTTCACTTCTACCAATAATAAAAAGAGATTAAAAATGAAGTATAGAATTTTTTTTTTTAAAGAAAGAGTAAGAGAATTAAAGGAAATCTATTACGTTTAAAAAGGAAAACAAAACTTGGATGAATTTTAAGAGGTAAGAATGAAAACAAAATTCAAAAGAGAAACAAACAATTCCATAGTATAGGTGCTCGCACCAGCAGATTTCAAGTGATCTGGTGGGATTGTTAAATAGTAGCTGGTACCTGAATGCAAATACTCAACAGCATAAGGTCTAGGAAGCAGTCATCATTGCACTGAACATGTTAGTCCTGAGTTTTATTTAAAAAACACAAAACAAAACAAAAAAATTAAAAACAAACAAAAAAAACCCACATAAAACAGAAAAAGTGAATCGGCCGTTTTCTAAAAGTGAGGCAGCTATTCTTCTAAACATGTCAAATGTAATATAACCACAGGAGTTCCAAAGCAGCACAGAATTATGACACCATGTTCCAAACCAATATTAGTTAAGCACTGAGACAGATGATCTAGAGAGGCTGTAGAACCTCCATCACCGACTTTTTTTTTTTTTACAAGCAGGTTAGACAAACACTTGTTTGGAATAATTCAGTTAGGGATAATCTTGTCTTGAGCAGAAGGTAGATGACATCCCGAGGTCCCTTTTAACCCTATGATTACAAGCTATCAAACAGTTGGCATCTAGAATGCAATCCAGAACCCAGAGTGTTTAGGCTGCCCAGGAAGGAAAAGAGGAAATTTAAGCAATGCAGAAGGGCAATCCAAAAATCCATATAGTGAATGGGAAGCCACCTGGATCTAGCTAAGAGGACATATTTAGGCATACAGATGTATCTGAAACCCTGCTGCACTTCAGAGTTCAGGTTACTCAACTTAACAGAGGGGAAGACCCAGTCTAAGCCCAGCAGGATATAAAAGGAGACTCCTTGAGTAACCAAGGACAGCAAACATGGCAGCTTGCAAACAGTTCACTGGAAACAAGGGGAAGAAGAGCCAGACACCAGGCACCAGATCCTGCTCCAGGAAGGTAAGTGACTAGGGCTGCTTGTGTGTTTGGCTTGTTGAATGTCTTTTTGGTGGACTTTGTGTTTGGGCATATGCTCTCAGCAGCTAGGAGCACTGCTAGCTGCCCATGTCTGACAAAAGCTCTAACAAGGGGACAGAGCTAGTTCAGGCCCAGCGGGGCATAAAAGGAGACTCCCCGAGTGATGAGGGAGCAAGCAAACAAAGGCAGCAAACAGGGCAGTGCACAGACCAGTCTGCTGCCCCCCTCTCTGAAGAAGAGCCTTTAAAAGGTAAGCTCTTTCTTTCATTAAGAATAGCTAACCTACATATATTAAGTGTAAGTAGCTAAAATTCAACAGTTAGGCCAACACTTGAGCCCCTTGCTTAACTAGAGTCCCGAGCAAAGAGTTCATTAGGGAGTTTGCCCGGAAACTCACTCTTAATTTCTTTACTATAAACTTGATGAGAGGAAGCAGGGATTACAGGGAACAATAAGCTGAATGAGTCAGTGTGCCCTTTTTGCAAAAAGAGGCTAACAGCACACAGAGCTACATTATAGGGCTGTGCGAAACTTCAGTCCCCGATTCAATTTCCAAATCGGCCGAATCTCCAAATCCAAATCTAATCAGCAGACCCTTTAAATCTCTCCAAATCAAATCGGAACCTTCCAAATTGATTTGGAGAAATTCGGAAAGATTCAGCGATTCAGACATAGACACAGCTTTAAATGTTTTTTCTACATACCTCAAGGTACCAGGCAACTCATGAATGCCAAGATGCTGGGGTCAATGGAGTGTCCCACATCAGTGCAGGCGGCTCCCCAGTATGCTGGGCAGCAGACCCAGAAGTGGACAAGAAGCAATTCCCATGCGCTTCCAGGTCCACCGGGGAGCGCGCTGGGGAACCCACCGCCCCCCCTGACACCCTCCCAGGTCAGCATCTGGTGCCTCCTGAGTCGGGGGGGGGCACCGAGGGTCCTCCCCATGGCTGATCACTGAGCTGGGGAGGCACAGGGGGGCACCCTCCACTCCCCCTGGTGGACCTGGAAGTGGACTGGTAGTGCTTCCGGTCCACTTCTGGGTTCACCACTAAGCACACGGGGGGAGGGGTGTCCCCACATGTTCCTGTGGGATACTCCATCTGCCCCAGCAGTGCAGTGTTCATAAGTTATGCCTGGTACCTCGAGGTTCATAGAAAAAACACATTTAAAGCTGTGTCTATGTCCGAATCGCTGATTCTTTGAATCAGCATAGAATCTTTAGATTCAGATTCAGCTGAATCGAATCAGGGACAGTTTCATAGTTTCTAGGGTCAGAAGGGACTTGAGCAGATCATCAAGTCCGAAAGAGTACTGGGGTCAAACAACCCCAGCAAGGTGATTGTCTAGCCTTGTCTAAAAGACCCCCAGGGTAGAACCCAGCACCACTTCTCTTGGAAGTTGGTTCCAGATCCTAGCCGCCCTGACTGTGAAGTAGCACCCCCTGATATATAGCCTGAATCTACCCGCTGCCAGCTTGTGACCGTTATTCCTGGTCACTCCTGGTAGTGCACGGGGGCATAGGGACTTCCTCAGTGCCTGCTGGTCCCCTCTGACTAGTTTGTAACAGGCCACTAGATCCCCCCTCACCCTTCTCTTGTGGAGGCTGAATAGGTTCAGGTCCCGTAGCCTCTCCTCGTAGGGCCTGCCCTGCTGCCCCCTGATCATGTGAGTGGCCTCCTCTGGACCCTCTCCATGTTGTCCACATCCCTCTTGAAGTGCGGCACCCAGAACTGGATGCAGTACTCCAGCTGTGGCCTGACCAGTGCCACATAGAGGGGTAGGATCACCTCCTTGGATCTGCTTGAGATGCATCTGTGGATGCATGACAAGGTGCGGTTGGCCTTCCTGACTGCATCCCCACACTGCCAGCCCATGTTCATCTTGGAATCAAAGATGACTCCAAGATCTTCTTTTGCCTCTGTACTGATGAGAAGAGATTTCCCCAGCCTGTAGGTATGCTGCTGGTTCTTCCTCCCCAGGTGCATCACCTTGCACTTGTCAGTGTTGAATCCCATCCTATTCTCATTCTCATCCACCCACCCCAGTAACCTGTCTAGGTCTGACTGCAGCCTATTCCTCCCTTCTAGCGTGCCCACATCCCCCCACATCTTAGTGTCATCCAAATCAACTAATTGAATCACTCTCCCTGATTCAGGCCAAATCCAAATCAAATATGGCCCACTTTGCACACCCATACTGCATTAGTAAGAGCATTGCCATCAGGTTGAGGGAAGTAGTTATTCCCCTCTATTTGGCACTGGTGAAGCCACATCTGAAGTGCTGGGTCCAGTTTTGGGCCCCTCACTATAGAAAGGATGTGAACAAACTGAAGAGTCCAGCAGAGGGCAACAAAAATGGTGAGGGGGCTGGGAAACATGACTTTTGAAGACAGCATGAGAGAACTGGGCTTATTTAGTCTGCAAAAGAGAAGACTTTGGGGGCAAGGATTTAATAGTAGCCTTCAGGTACCTGAAGGGTGGTTGCAAAGAGAATGAGACTAGACAGTTCTCAGTGGTGGCATATGATAGACCAAGGAGCAATGGTATCAAGTTGCAGCAAAGGAAGTTTAAGTTAGAAATTAAGGGAAAAAAACTCTCTCACTAGGAGGGTAGTAGAACAGTAGAACTGGCTACCTAGACAGCTTGTGGAATCTCTACCCTTAGAGGTTTGTAAGACCTTGCCTTGGCTGGGATGGAAAGCTTTTAAGCAGTGACTGCACTAGATGACATCCTAAAGTCCCCTCCAATCTTAATTTTCTATGATTCTATATTTTACTGGATCAGACCAGTATTCTGGCACACATGGGCAGAGAGTGGATGCTGAAGTGGGGAGTGACCAGGGTTTTTTCCACTGTTCTTCTCTTTTTCTTCCAGAGATCTGAATAGGGTTCATGGTCTTCCTTTCAGAAAGATTATGGAGGTGCTTCTCTTTTATAAAAATATTACTGATAAGAGAATTCCAGCAGCAAGTGAGATACTTAGGTTATAGGCTCAACATCTCCAGTCTTTCTTTTTTCTTTATTCTTCGTCAGTGCCTTGCAATCGAGGATGACTGTCTTATCTTATCGCTATGTCCAAAAATGGCTGATGAGGCCTATCCATGATCAACAGACTCTACTGCAGCTCGGGCATGTGTTTCCAGGGTGCAGGTGATGTTTGATTCCTTATTTTTGTCTGTGACACAGTTGTGCCACTCCTGCTTTTCCGTCTCCTGTTGTTGTCATGAGGTTACAAAATACTGAGATTCCTGCAGGAGACTCTTCCTCCATTTGGGGCAGTCCTGGGCGACACTCACCCATGGGTTGACATCAATGTTGCATATTTTTTTAAGGTGGCTTTGAGGAGTCCCTGAAGTGCTCTCTCTGTCCTCCTCTTGAGTGCATGCCTTGACTGAACTGGGAGAATAAAACTTGCTTTGGGAGTCTGGATTCAGACATCTAGATGACTTGGCCAGCCCAATGAAGTTTATATCATATGATGATCATTGCCTCAATACTCATGGTGTTTGCTTGCAGGAAGACATTTAATGTTGGTGCATGTATCTTCCCACTGAATTTGGAGGATCTTCCGCAGGCAACGTTGATGGTACTTCTCCAACAACTTTACACATTTCCTGTATGTTGTCCATGTCTGAACTCCATACAACAATGTAGGGATCATGACTGCTTGATAAACCATGACCTTGGTTTTGGATCTAATGTTGCAATCTTCAAACATCCATTTCTTCAAGCATCCAAAGGCTGCACTTGCACATTTGAAGCCATGTTGGATTTGTTCATTGATGCCAACTTTCTGTGAGAGACTGCCTCAGAGGTATGGCAAATACTCAGCTTTCCCCGATGCCTCACCATAGATCTAGATTACTGGAGCTGGGGACTGTTCATTAGGAGGTTATTGGTAGAGGGCCTTAGTCTTCTGAATGGTATGCATCAGTCCCATTGCCTTGCATGTCTCAGTGAAAACAACGATTGGCTGAAGGTCTTCTTCTAAGCAGGGTGGATAAAAATTAATGATTATTAATTAATAAATAAATAATTGGATTTTTTTTTTTTTATTTAATTGTATTTTTTATTTTTTCAAGATACTTTTTTAATAAAATAAACCTATATAAAGATAGTTTTAAGAGTCCATGAGGTGCTCACTAATTCCAATAGGGAACTCACTGAGTTGCTTTGAGTTCATAATGGCAAAACCAACTCCATGAAATTGGTGCTCTCCTTCCTATTTACCCTTCCAGGAAAAGATATAGCCACCTCCATGTTCTTTGAGCTGCCCATCTCCCACTCACCATGCCTTGCTCAGTGCAGCTACATCAGTATTGTTTTACCTGAGTTTCCAGCCCATGGTTGCAGTGCAATGCTCTGGGCATTCACTATTAGGGTCATCCATGAGGGTCCTGATCTTCCAGGTCCTGAAAATGATGGTGCATCTTTGCTATTATTTTCAACTGCAGCAAAAGTGATTCACACTGATGAAGTTATCCAAATCAGAAATAAGGATCCAAATCAGAAATAAGGTAAGCAGGTTATGTTGTAGGGCACCTTTTCTAGCTGCCTCCCCATATCTGGTGAGAAGAGTGGATCCTGAAGAAAGATGCTTAGTCAGTTACAGCTGCTGAATCATACTTCTGTCTTGTGCAAATGCTAGAGAACCTTTTTGTAACTGTTGGTTTCATGCCAGTTCAGGACCAGGAGCTTCCAGACCTTACAATCCAGCTCCAGTTGCCGTTAGCTGGTCACCAAAGGGCTTGAGGAATGTGCTAGAAAAGCTTTTTTTTTCCATGTAAGCTGCTTGCGTGCGACTTCTTTCATCATGAAGAAGCTGCTGCACATCAGCTTCCACACAGCTCCTCTCCCTCTCCCCCCTCCCTCTTTCCACACACACAATTCACTGAATGTCAAACGACCACTGAAAAAAGATTCAATTTCAATTTCTTATGATTTAGTTCTACGAAAAAGAACTTTCCAGTCTCTGTAATATACTCTGTCACAAATGGTTTGAATTAAAGACTATAACTAGTTTGTAGCAAAAAATTAAACACAAAAATGTCTCAGCATCCCCTCCTTTCCCTGTACCTCTCCTTGATGCTCATAATTTAACACTCCCAAATCCCATAATTAATGTATAGAATGTAAATGTAAGCTCCTACTTACTACGAATCATTTTTTAAAATTTGTCTTCTTTCTTGGCCTAGTAACTAGATCCCTTTGTCTCCTCTAAACAGACAAGTCATACCTCCAGTCAAATTGTGCCATTGCTAAAATACTGGACAATGTATACAGGTTTAGATACAAGTTTCAAAACATATTTTTACAGTGCAATTTTTTTCAAACCATTTATCCACCACGACAGCCTACTGTCCAGGAAGAATCTTATCAATTTTAGAGTTTTATATGGCTAAATTGTTCCTGCACAAATAAACATAACAAGGAGCAGGATGCGTCTTGGTAGCCCAAAATTTAGAAAGATTCTTGAAGACAGATTGTGGGGAAAACAGAAGTTAATGCTGACCACAAGTTCATGAGTCATACACTTTTTTCTAAAGAATTTGTTTTCTTCCATATAATCCTGATTCCTTGTTTAACATTGTGGAATCTAGTCTCATCTTGATATGCCAGTTTGCAATTGTAAATCACTGCACAATGTAAAACTTGCTAAAAAAAATGAGGAACTTTTATAGGAGTGGAAATTTAAGCAATAGTTCTGAGACAATCCTGCTAAAATGTCATTTATATGCTTGGGAAGAAGTACCTTCTCTTACTGCACATTCAGAAGATACAAGTTCCAGTTCTGGAATTGCAAGTAATAATAAATCATATCTTCTTTTTTTTAAATCTGCTTACATAAACCAGATAAATTGACAAATTATCAAAAACTGTTCTAATGAAGATCAAATTCTGCTCACTGTCAACAGGACCAGGGGGATCACAAGTAAACTTGTTAGGACTCTCACATGGATAGTGTCATTGAACAGCCTATAATTATAAGCCTCAGAAGTATTGTAATATCACCAAAAACATTAAAATAAATATAATTTATATAAAGCATAAATAAAAATCAGTATTTTGCCTATCACATTGATATGAGAATCACTGTTTACAGCCTGTTCATATGTAAACCTTTAAAATGCCAAAATTATATTTAGAAGTACCCTAGAATTGAAGGCAATTCCTCCTTTAGTCCATCTTAGTTTAATCTGTCTAACCATGAGGACAATTTCTTCTATGTCTGAGTCCAATTTTGTACTTGTTCCTTACACAAGGTTGCCGTGGTCTTCAATAGAAGGAACCAATAAAGGTTATTTACATAGCTAAAAAGACAGCCTAAGGTCATAAGTTAAAAGTTGTTGCAGCCTCATCCCACACAATTCCTACTGACTTCAAGAACTCTCATTTTGTGACACGTTCTGTATATTAAAATAAATTACACCACTGAAGAAAACTATTACTGTATACTTCTTTAAATACAAGTAGGGCTTCCTCATTTAGCTAATGCCAGAAAACACTCCAAAGTAAACAAAACCAAGAATGTATCCTAGACATTTGTGCACATAAATCTGAACTCAAACAACAAATATGAAAATAATTACGCATTCAAATACCTCTGTTTCTACATACAAACCTCTGGCCTGTTTTTTACCCAACTTAGAAAGATGTTCCACTTTTCCAGACGACCTCTGATTACAATCTGAGCCAAATGTACTTAGATACAGCTTAAAACAACTGCAGAATTGGGTCAAGATTTGTCCATAGTCTCACATTTGTAGGTATTAGCCTTCTGCTTAATACAATAATAGCATTTTTGTAGAGGTCAGCATAGGCTTTGATAGTTTGAAAAGTGCTGACAATTGGAACAAGAAGAAATTGTAACTTATGTATCCATGGTCACTGAGGAAAAGCTTTGATATATTCCAGACATATCATCTATGGTTGATACTACAGATGAGAGCACCGTGGCCCTCCGCCACAAGTAGCACTACTGGGAAAAGTAGCATACAGAGCAGTTCACCATGCAGGACAACTTCTGCTTATGTAAATCTGAAGGAGATCTTTCCCTGAGCAGCTTTCCCTGAAGATGGTTTGCCAAAAATTCTGCAAGGTTTTTCTTGGCCACATTTATCTACAGGAGAGGAAATGATCACTCCTTCATTTATCAAGAACTTCCCTATGAAATCTCTCTACAGGCCTTGACATAATATTTTTTATGCCTGGATCCATTTAACAATGTAATTGTAAAAGCTAACACTTAAAATGTCTAAAAATAAAATTTTACTGAATAACTACTTTTTAAATTAATGAGTTGTGTTATTACTAACAAGAAATGCTAGCCATCATATTGTTGGTGTTATAACAACAACAAGAACATTGTTGACATTATAACAATATGATGCAGGCAAATCTCATAAATATCTTAGATTTCAAGACCTTATAACTTGATTAAACAAACATTTGGGCTGAAATTTTTATGCTAATCCTCAGTCCAAAAATAATTATCATTTATAGAAAAGATTAATAAATTTCATTTAGCCAATTTACAGGAAAAAAAAGTGTGTTTTACATTGTAGACAACTGTTCAACTACTTTCACAGATCAGGGTCCAAATTCTTCACTATGGTAAATTTTCAGAGCTCCACTGAAGGTAAACAGACCTTTGTTAATATACAGTCAAGACAATTTATCCTACCCAATTTACCCAAAAAAACCAAAAAAAAAACCCCGAACAACTTACAGCTTTAGCTGCTTATACACTGGTAGCACAAAATATTCAAATTTAATGACTTAGTCTTACCAAGTCTTCAATAAGTATAAGTCCTCAAGTGCTTTAATTTTTTTAAAGATCAAATTTTAAAGTATTTTAAATTTGTGAACAAATTTCTCCAACGTTATTAATATGCCAAGACATCAAACAAGTGGCTAGGATAATTGTCCATATTCCTATTCCACATCATCACCACAGTACGTATTTTTCATTAGTTAACTGTTCACGTGTCTCATGTTTAATTCACATTTTCCCTCTACTTCACACATTTTAAAGGACTGCTAGAAACTGGTAACATGCAAGTTTCATGGGAAAAATTATTTCCAACTTTACATGATGTAAGAGAATAACAAAAAACAAGAAAGCGGTGATGATCAATTCAGCACAAACCATCAACATACCTGTTAAGCAATTTTGCTTTTCTTCAAAGAAATGAAAATGAATGGAATGAACAGGATTAAAGCTGAGAGATCGAATACTTAAATATACAGATGCTAAATGATGCTCCTTCACTTGTGCTTACCTTACCAAATATTCTGGGTTTAAAGCAGACCAGGCTGCAGTTTTGATAACATCTGCTACAACAAATAACAAAAAAAAAAAAAAAAAATGGTGTGAAGTCTGATGAATGTTTAAACAGAACATTTTTTATGGATCAGCTAAATCTTTTCTGCTTTTTAATTAAAAGTAAAGAAAATGGAACTTAATTATCCTGTAAAGATTAGCTTGTGGGCATCTTCCTGTAAATTACTTCTAATTGAAAGCAAATTGTCAAGTGACATTCAAAGTACTGTCCTTTAAAACACAGCTGTTCTATTGCTGATTTCAGTGCATTACAGTGCTTTCTTGTTACAGTATGGCATATTTGAATATTTTAACAATTTGACTGGTTTTGTATGGATTATTTCCATTTCTCATATCTTAATCACATTCCCTCCTCCAAAAATGAAAAAAAACCATTAGCTCCCATGCTGCACTGCACATTCCTGAAACATCCTAAAGTACTTCTTACAGGTCTACACCTGACAGCTTGTTGGGTTGATCACCTACAATAGGTGGTTTCTATTATATAGCTATCCTAGTTAGCTTAGTCATTGTAGCTAGTTAGCCATGTTGTTCTCTCCCAGAACACAGTTTAGGGACAAAACACACTAGATGTATTAAGTTAGTTTAACAGTATGTAAGATAACAGGCAAATGAATGTCTGACTGTTTATATTTTATCTGTTTAACCATTTGTAAAAACGTTAGGCTATTTTAATCACATTTTAATAAATATTCTAACATAAGCAAGACAAAACTATTTACCATTAACATAAATTTATTGAACTATTAAATGAGTTTGGCAAGTCACTTAAAGCATTCAAAAACAGCCATTTACCAGCACAGCTGGAATTACAAGTTGAATGACAAAAAACCCATGTTATGGTCGTTTATTAGATTTGTCTTGAGACCATGGGATTTCATTTGGATGGATAAGATTTCAGTCCACTCCTTTGTATCTCTGTTGCCCTGGGCCATGGGGGCTCCGCGAAACCGGAATTGCCACAGTGGGCACTTCCATTTTCGCTTTTGCCACGTCGACTGGCATGCCAGTTAGAGCATGCCGGTTTGTAAGGCGCTGGATAACACGGCTTTTGCTGTATATATTTTTAAATGTGTGTGCATATCATTCCATCACTGCTTGCAAAGTATTTCACATGTGAAAAACTGAGTTTAAAAAGCAACTGTTTAACCATATGAGACGTATCTATATTTTAAAAACTTGCATTCAGATTTAGCTTTTAGCTCAACAATTGAAAAAGACACAGTGGAAGGAGAGGTAGTCCTCTGGAAAGCATAAGGTTTTGTAGTCTCCCAATAAACCTCCTGTGTTCTCCCGAAGCAGGTCAAACACTAAGCCAATCTTGACATCCCAATACAGTTTTTTTGTATTTTTAAAAAGTTGTCTCTCTTTCTGTGCATTCAAAATTCACAATGGAGGGGGCAGGGGGGGAAGGAACTGAAATAATTTTAGAATATTTTAACTATGAATAATGTTTTGTATGTTCTTATTTATAAATGCCTTGTCTGACCAACTTCATAATCACTGGCAATGTTCTTCATTTTTCCTTTGGCAAAGTACCCCAAGGAGTCAGGCTAGAGACAGTGCCAGATTCTGGCAAAAGCGGCAGCAGCCACTCAGATACAGACCCAGCACTCCCCAAATTATTATGGCTAGAAAACAATGGAGCTGAGCCAATGTACTAGGAGCAAGGCAGTGCAGAGCTTCAAGATTTGCTACTATAAATGTACTCCAACTCTCACTTAACACTCCTACCTACTGGAGGCAGGAAGAAGAAGAGACACACACCAAGAATTTGGGAGCTATGTTATAATGTTGCTATTGGCCTATAGAAGGCCAACTAGCTATAGTTTGGAGTGTGTGCGTGGCAGCTGGGGCCTAGAAGGGAGTCTTTTCTGACAACCCTTTGAGAAGAGGGGCACAGTCTGGTTGACTGAAATGGATTGTCCATTTAAAAGCTTTTACGGTGTAAAGCTGTATTTTTTGGGCATGTACCCCTCTTCCTGCAAAATACTGCTGCTTATATCCCCTAAACATAACACCCCTAGCTATTCATTTCTTATGAAGTGTGTTGATACCAACATTAGTGCGCAACACCACTATTACTCACCACACATTAACTGATCAGAAGCTCCAATGCCAATATTAAAATGCAGGCACACAGTCCTTGGCAAAGCATGATGTATGTGGGATACTTGTAACCCAGTTTGAAAACCACCAGCCTTGGGGGATGTTCTCTCATTGTCCCTGCATACTTCACAGTGCCTAGCTCCCCCACCCTCTTGGGAACACTAAGTTTAGGATTTAGAAGCACTAAATTTAGGATTTGTGCCTAAATTACAGCTATTTGGGGACTGATAAAGAGAATTGAAAGTATGCCTATTGACTTGAATTTAAGAGATAAGAGATAATAAGAGGTATGAATAGCTTCTCTTAAAAATACAACCCACACAAGATCCCAACTTCATTACTTGGTGGTAAGGTAGATGCTTTATCAACTACATTTGCTAAAATTTTCCCACAGAAGCCCTCTCCCCATTTCCCCTTGTGCCTTCAGTATAATTGCAACTATAATTAAAAGGAAAAATACATACAAATAAAATGCCAGATTTCAAACAAGTTCTGTATCATAGGTTCACATAAAGATCTGCCTACAAACTTGTGCGTACATCAGACTTAAACTACTGTGTATTCTGTGCCTCCACATCAAATCTTTTTTTTTTTTTTTATAAGAACTGTGCTCAATACAAGAACAGAGAAGAAAGCAATTGTGCAAATTACTGCTGGACTTGCTTATTCCTCCCCTTTTTACTGAAGGACTCTTTATTATGAAACTGGTAACACACTGATCCCCCAGCTCATCCCCCTGCTTTAGGTGCAAGTTAAAGAGCACTTCTGATGTTTCTGGGATTACATCTGCTGGTTGTGAGGGTTATTCCCAAATTAATCAGACCAGTGGTGCTCAACCTCCATCCTTCAGACAAATGACATGGACCCGTGCACTAGATTGTGCCCACACACCAACCCTGCACTGGATTGAGTCCACAGATCAATCCAGTGCACCAAATCTGGTCACAAACCAACCTAGCACCACTCTTCCAACCTACAGCCCAGAAAGGTTGGGCAACACTAGGTTGGGCAAAAGATTGTTTAGGAAAAAACAAGATTATGCTTTCTCAAGTTGGGGGTTCAACTAGAGGAACTCCTGAGGTCTCTTCAACCCCTGGTTTCCAATTCCATGGTTTTTACTCTAGACTAAAATGTTTAAAATTCTGGGAGCATTATTAAATGGTAAATATTACTTGTATTGCATTGGAGTTGTAGGGCAAGGCACTGCCTTGCAAAGCCTTAAAGATATCACATTCCTGCCAGAGATGGAAAAAAATGACCTAGTTGTCTGAGTCGCACATTCCTTGAGTGCAACATAACAGAGCTCCATGGTGCCTCTGTGCCACTTACCATGAACAGCAGAACTATAATTAGGCTAGAGGTATAGCTAGTGGCTTTATGCACATCATGGGTACCCTGGCCCAAAGTCCAACCTAACGAGAAGACTAGGTCTTCTCAGAGAATCTTCAGACCCAGCAGGAGCAGCCTCAAGCCAGCTGCCTTGGTTGACAATGGTGGGAATGAGGACATCAAGTAGTTCTTCCAACAGAATCTATTATCCTGAAGCTCACATACAAAAGCAGATTTTATACTCTAAGGCTTAATTGTGCTTTGAACTACTGTAAATGTACCAGGAGACTTAGGAATCTTGGAAGCCACAAGAGTAGCTTCCTTCTGAAAGCAGAAATGCAAGATCTTTCTAGGACACAAACAAGTGTGCTAGCAGTAACATGCACCTGCTGCCTTTCTTCAAGACGATGCTATTGCAACCCACTTGTACTGAAGAAGGAAATTTTTCAAAATGTGTCCACCCCGGGAAGATCAGTGAGACTCCCTTGAACTTACTTGGTGGGGAAATAACGATGGTTGTCAACATGTTGGATGTACTACTAAGACTGAAGGGAGTAAACACAATCGTAACTACCAAGTTTGGAGTGTGTGCATGGCAGCTGGGGCCTAGAAGGGAGTCTTTTCTGACAACCCTTTGAGAAGAGGGGCACAGCCTGGTTGACTGAAATGGACTGTCCATTTAAAAAAGAAAAAGGAAAACCACTGACTGATCAGGTCTGGGTGAGCTCTGGCTCCTGCCGGCAGGGGGTAATAAATCTGTCCAATATCCCAAGGACCAAAAGAGGCTGGAGGGGAATTTTAATAACTCTTCTCTCAACCACAGAAACATGCATCCTGTTATGAGCACTTACTGGGAAAAATAAATATAACAAAACATGTTGGATCCAACCCCTGTAGAGGTATATTCAATCTGTATTAACTGAGAGAAGCTCTCTGAGGCCTGAACAGACCTCATAAGACTGTGGGGTGGATCCTACCTAAAATGGAGTTTCAGGCAAAAATAGCAAGGACTGGGCATTAATACCTGAAACACAGTGGAAGAGTTCTCAGAGACAGGGAAGCTGGTTTGCAGCTTATTCATCTCCAAAGAGCAATATAATGTATGTATTTTATTTTATATGTATTCAAAAATACTTGCACGCTGTGATTTTAGGTTTTCTTTCCAAGATTATTTATTGTTTAGTCATTACTTGTTGGAGTAAAAATATAAAGAATAAAAAAGTACAACACTGGTCACTGAGGCAAATTTAAATGTCCCAAACTAGGAGCTCCTGATGTGTGCATGCACCTCCATACATGCACATGTAGAGAACCTAGAGAGGCTGTCTGCTTAATATTGCATAATCCTTATGTGATCTTTAGGTTGGGCATGTCTGCAGCCTTTCCTTGTCCAGTATAATTTAATACATAAGAAATGGTTATAAGGCCTTCTTAGCTAACAAAAGTTACATGTAAACTGATATAGGTGATTAGAAACTGGTTCAAATCTGCAACACAACAGAAGCTCAGCACACAAGCTTTCAAAATGGCTGAAACGGGTTTAAGATAAACCTGGATGAACTGATTTAGTCTAAATCAGTTTATTGAACTTCTCTGCCAGATCCCCTCCAGACTTCAGTTAACTCTCAGTCCCACAGCACCCTAGGATGCTTTGCACCTCCCCTGCAAATCCCCCTTCAGAGTGGGCAGACTAGCGGTAGCCCAAGCTGTCTACTCCAGCCAAGCAGGGAGGCATGCTCTAGCACCCCTAGGCTTCTGACCTGAACTACTGCATGCATGTAGCTGCATTTCTTGAATCGGAAGAAAATGTCTGTTCACTTGCTTATTGGTTCAATCTACACAGCTCAGACTAACCTATGAAGATGGAATAGATTCAGCCTAGGGATTTTTGACTGTCTGTACTTAGCTAGAGTGTAAAGAAGATCTAGAAGTGTCTATTTTCACTTTCAGCAGAGAATCCAGTATCAAACCTACAAGCAGATGCTGGCACATAGACTGTTATACCCACATATACACAGAAAAACTTCAGAGATATTTCCACCTCTTTCTACATTGATGACAAACTCCACACTGAGTCTGAACATCGTAATGTAATGGGCAATATTAGGGCAGACAGGGGCATTGGGTTTAAAACTTACACAGGTTCAGCAACCAGAAGATTCTACCAAAGAAATATTAAACACCTAGAGATTGATTCAAGAACTGCCTTCCAACTTTTACAAAACTGAGGCACCCTCCTCCCCCACTTCTTTAAAGAAAGCAACTACCTATTTAATGCCATTAATGATGGAGAAAAATCTTAGAATTCACTCCTTCAACTGTTTTGTAAGCTTTTGAGGAGTGCAAAAAGGTCTTCCACCTTCACCATATTACCACCATCCAATTCTCTATCAAGGTTGAAATGTGTTGCAAATGCCAAGTTCTTTTCTGTGCATGTATTCACTGGTACATGCAATGCTATTTTGTTTTTTGTTTATAAAACACCAAATTACAAAGATGTTATACAATTCTTTCTTACACAATTAGGCTACCTTAGGTGTGCTCTTTTTATAAACTTTTTTTTTTTATTTTACAAGATTCAAAGCTAACACTGCAGTATGAGTGCTGGGTTTACATTTATAAACAGATGTACACTACACTCAAGTCCAGCCATGGGGGGAAATCCCTTTGCTTTCTGGAAAAACTTCTTACATTCACAGACGGAATTCAAATATGGCCTTGTATTAATGAAGCACAGGTAATCACCATGTTATCACATAAGACATCCAGTGTATGTGCACACAGTATATTGATACATTCTGCAGCAGTTCTCTCCTATGCTATCCCATCACATGGCCTGAAGTATTTGTTGCTTTCCCATCTCACTTCCATTAATAAATGCCTTCCTTAAAACCCTTTTCTCTAATAACATTTTAGAGCAACAACTAAAGTACTAACAGTGTTTAAAACCTTTCAAACAAGATATATGAAAAAAATTAGGGACGTGTTAAACTATTTTTTTAATCATCATTTAGTCATCTTAGATTTTATTATGTATGTCCCCAAGCACAATTTTATTACGCATGTTTCCACAGATCATGCTGTATTTATCTGGGCTCCTATGTGATACCCATCATATCAGTGTCTAAACAGCTTTAACATATTTAAGCAAGACAAAGTACTGTAATTACACACCTTGTCAAATACTGTCCAAAGTAATTGTGTAAAATACTATGTAATTGACCACCCCAAAAGTCAGAGTTCAACTGAGCTTATGAGTGTACAGACTGATATTTTTAGGAGGATGTTGATATAATATTTTTAAATGACTACTGCACAAAACTACTCAACAATTCAAATGTTATTAAGTAGCTGTGAATCTACACAAGTCCTTTTATACAGATGGTACTATCTATGATGAAAAAGTTCAAAATTGAGAACTGTCTCTTTAAAGCATGGAGTATAGTGCCTGTGTGACAGGATCATCATCTAAAAAGAAAAGAAAAAAAGAAAAAGAAAGATGGCTTGCATTCAACACCCCAGCAGGTTTGTTCAGGGCTCCAGATAGTAATAAAAAAAAAAATTAAAAAACCCACCATACACACTTCAGAGTTCAACACTGATCTGACTACTAGTGTGATTTTTGGGCGCCTGTTGGAAGATGCAGTAGAGTTATCAATCCGAACAGACACACAATCCGGGTCCAATGTCACTTCTCCTCATTATGTTAATAGTTAATACATGCAAATGAAAACACTCTAGCAATTTGATTTCTTTGAAGATAGTTTGCATATTGTCTTAGCCATAATGACTGTACACTTCTCTCAGCCTTGATTTATGCAAGGGTAGTTTAGTTCATTTTTATCAGCTCAAGTTCATTTTGGCTGCTACTGGAATGTATGTGTGTATTTCTTTTTTTACCTTTCACCTAATTACCATTCAGGTACCATAAGCAGATTTTTCATGCTATTGGTGTTTTTCTTAATTAAGAAACAAATGAATTCTCCCTAGCAAAAAAGATGGAACAACAGAATAAGATGCCAGAGGCTGATGTTCTGCTTCTTAATTGAAGCTGTTTCATTGTTAGGTGTCTGTTGTGAGGGGGCAGAAATGTCACGAGTTTACTGTGAATAGTATAAAAATAACAGCGTAAATAGTATTTTTAAAATTAAGAATGAACACGGGTATATTAGCTTTGCAGGCATAATTTCAATCAAGATTTATCTCCCTTCGCTAACAGAATAAGTTCTTTATATATAAATAAGTATTCTCATTTGGAAAGCCCCAGGGTCTAATCCCAGCCCAGAGTGAAACCTTTCCTTTTACTTGTCTAGTATCTGCCCCCTGCTTGCAGGGTGTTCAATTAAGGAGGTACCTCCTTTTACCAATGACAGCATCTCTCTCCTTCATCCTTTCCAGCAAAATGTCTCTTGAAAGAGAAAAAGAAAAAAGTTGCTTATTTTTCCTGCTACCACATAACCATTAATTCTTATATAATCAATGCTTTTAACACTACAGATTACTAACAATGTGTCAGCCAGTATGCTCCCAAATGGACTTTACCATGTAATCTAGGACTCTGGAGGATCAAGGACTCTTAGGAATGTTGCATTATGGGCCGAACACACTACTCATACATAAAGGGTCACAGATAGCCCCCTAAGCTGTAATGCAAATCCCACTGTTGTCAAATGAGAGTTCTAAGCAGAGCCTAAGGACAGTCTGGCCCTGAAAGTTTATAATGATATTAGGTACAAAATATATTCTTAATTACAACGGTATACATCCAGAGTAACACCAGTGACACCAACCAGATGTATAATGAACACCAATAACTTAATACAAGTAGGATGGGATACAATACTACTGTAACATTATCACACAGGTAGCCGGCTTCCGATCCGACTCTGAAGTTTCTTGCGAATGCTGAACTTCTGTTTATTTCTAAAGCAGTCATAAGGGCATAAGAGGTATAAAATGAGGCCCCCAGAAACTGGCTTGCTTTTCCCTTCAGTTACATAAATATGAGGAAAGGGAGAGAGCTGTCAGTAAGAGAATGAAAACAAGATTTTTTTAGTACTGTGTTATCCCACAGTAGACCAGTTTGAGATAATCCATATCTTATTGAAGGGAGGTACCACATATTGTCTTACAGAAACACTGTAAGAACGGCCCCCCGGTGTAGAAACTGATCTTCTGTAGAAAACTAAAGCTTTCATCCTTTTGTATTTTTACAGTATTTTGGACATGTGAACATGGGATTTATTTTCCTCTTTATCAGCGCTATCATGCAATAGGTTTTACCATCGTTAATACCAAAACCACATTTTGTAGATGCAGATTGTGTGTCATGATTTGGTGCATATATTTTGAAATGAAAACTATGGACATAGTGCGAGAATGCTTTTTTTCCTCCTCCCACTTCCTTTCTTTGAACCTTTGCTGGATTTTTTTTTTTCCCCGTTTAGCCATACAGAATCAGATCCAACACACAACAGTTCACTGGCATGCTGTTCCCATCCATTAAACTTTGCTTTTCCTATTCAGATCCTAAAATTTCAGAATTTCTCATCTTTGAATAAATGAAGACATCAAAACATAAAGAAGATATGAAAGGATCAACTCTCTTCATTACACTGATTGTCATGTATAAGTCCATTAACTTCAGTGTAGTAATTCTTATATTACACCACTGTCAGTGAGAGGAGAATCAGGCCTAATGTTTTCAGTAATTAACTGCACACAGCGCTGTAATCACTGCTTTCCAAAGGAGCACTAACTGGCAGTCTTCATATGATAAACAAACCATCATCGCTGCTTCACCCACTGGGCTCTCTGCTGCAGTCTCAACTTCATTTTTTCCCCCTCAATCACTCTCTGACCTCTTCACATGGTGTCCCTGCCAAATTCTTGGCATTGGAAGTGAGGGGGAAGAGGCCATACCATAAGCGTGTTGATAATGAGGAGATAGAAATAGCAAACCAGCTGGATTGTCCTAATAAAGTATGTCTGGGATTCAGAGACACAACAACACTTTGCTCAGGTCACTGCTCAGTGTTTTAACGCCTTAAATTCCAACTTGACCTTTCACCAGTCTCTATTAAGGACTATTTGGAAAATTAGCTGATTTAGATTTAAATCTATGCCCTGCTGCTATCTAACTGAATTAGAGTTTGTTAATCCTGCAGACATTTTTTTTTAATGGGTCTTTTCTCTTTTGGTTCTGAAGTACTAAAAACAAAAAAACACTCCCACCTTTTCTATTTATTTATAACGTGAATTTAGAATAAATCAGGGATGTCAAATGCAATCTTTCCTTGCTTTCCTAAAACAGTTTAGTGTCTTCAGTATAATTTAGGAGATTCCAGAACTTCAGTGTGGGGACTAGAGATACTGAATCATTAATAAACATTTCCTTTTTAACAAATCTTTATTGCATGCTGTATGTTAACCTGGCATTAAGGAAAAATCCCTCTAAAACTTTATCTTGCTTAAATAAGTGGCCCAAGGAGTTGGGTATACCCCAAAAAATCTTTCCCCCCGGAATTGCTTCACCTTCAGCCTCCTGTGTTGTCACAATGCTACTGGTTCCTGTATGTCTCTGTCGATTCCAGGGTAGTAAGTTACTAAAGTTAAGTAAAACCAAGCCAAGAGAAAAACTTTTTTTTAAAAAAACAACAAAACCATCGCCACATTACAGACTCTCACAAAATGCTAACAAGCAAAAATGGCACAAAACCAGTTAGGACTTATTTTTGGAAAGTCATCTTTCAAACTGAAAAGGGAATAGCCAAAGCACCCTTTTTGATTAACAGTTTAAAGCAGTAAGTCTCAACAAGGGTAGCAGAGCACTGGGGTGCCTTGAGATAACACAACGTTATCACTATTACATGTGAAAACATGATTCACAAGATATAGCCAGAGATTTCAAATGGGAATTCATAGTGTTGATATGAATGTTGCGGTCCTAGAGAAGAGGCAGCCATTTTGCAACACAGCCTGTCCACAAGAGCCAGCTCCAGGCTAGGGTTACCACATGTCCAGGTTTTCCCGGACATGCCCTCTTTTTTGGACCCCTGTGCTGCATCCGGGCTGTCCATGCGAGAGAGCAAGAGAGAGCAGCAGGGCTACAGGAAGCAGAGGTCTGTGGGTCAGGAGTCAGGGGAAGCAGCAGGCATTAGGCAGATGAATGCACAGGTCAGCTGGGCACGAGTCCAGGGGCCTCTACCAATTTGGGACCCTGGCCTCAGGATCCTCATCAGCAAGGAAGCGAAACCCACAGTTTTCAACTCAGAGCCCATCTTTGGCGCTAAATTTAAAACCGTGGCTTTCACATTCACTTTCCTGGAAGGTGGAAGCAGGGCTCCTCCACCAAGGGGGCTGGGCAGAGGAGCCTTTGCTGGCAGCAGTGCTTTGTGGGCCTTGGGGGTTATCGCCCCCCCCCCCCCCCCAAATTCATCTTGGCACCGCCAAAGCCACCCTTCCCCATGCTGCTGCAGCCCACAGCAGCTCCTTTCAGGTCTGTGTAACAGGGTCCAAGCCACAGTCAGCCTGCGGGGGAGGGGGGGCAGAGCCGCCCCTGTGTAATCAAGAGTGGGGGAGGGGGGAGGTCTTGTGAGGGGAAAGTGGGTCTGTGTGTGGGTGTGCGGGGGTCTGTCTGCATGTGGGGAGTTTGCATGTGTGCCTGTGTCCATGTGCAGAGTGTGAGAGTAGAGTGCACGTGCCTGTGTCTGTGCATGTGTGCACATTCAGCCACAGCAGGAGCAGGAAGCAGGGGAAAGAGGCAGGCATGTGCCCCACAGCCCGATGGAGTCCACCCAGCCTCCCCCACCAGCACTAAGAGGGGAAGGGGACCCTCTCCTCCCCACTGCAGCCCAGCTCCCATGGGGGGAGGGGGCCTCCAATTTTGTGCTTGCCCAGGACTCCAATACACATTAATCTGCCTCTCCCAGCAAGGCTGGGGGGCAGAGGCTGCAGGTCCAGAGTATGGTCCAGACACTGGCAGGGCTGGGGGTCAGGAGTGAGGGGCATGGGTATGAGACGGATGACTGTGAGTTAGGTGTGCAGGGGGTTGGGAGTGTGGGGCACCAGCAAGGGGTGGGGGCAGGGCATTACTGTTTGGGATTGAGGGGCAGCAGCAGGGCGGGGGGGGTTGTGTGACTTGTCAGTGAGGGGCAACAGAATGGGCAGGGACAGACATCACTGCCCTCCATCATATTCCCCCTGCCCTCCCTCCCCTCTGTGACAGGTGTTCTCCTTTCTGGAATATGGTAACCCTATTCTAGGCCACAGCTCTGGAAAAAGAAATCCCCACCTCTCCATTCCCCCACATGCTACCTTCCATAGACAAGGTGTGCCACTTACATGAAGTTGTGTGGCATGCAAGAAAATACAGTAATATAGTTGAAGTTCAGATCCACAAGACCCAATCCCAAAAGGTGAAACAGAGAAGGGCACAGACAAGCTTACAGTACCACGGTATTTTCTTTGGTGTTTACCACTAACCGCCCCCTATTCACTCACTTCTTATCAATTGCATGACAGTAGTTCAAATCTGGTATATTAGGGCTCAGCCCTACTTACTCCACAGGCTGAATATGGACAATTGCTCATGACGCTCATTTTTTTATACCTGGAGTTAACTGTCCTATCAAATCAGGAGACGAACAAATCGAGGAGAATTATTATTTAGGGAATGTTAAAAAGGGACATAATACTCCCAAATCCAAACTAAAATCAGGACAAACAAACAAACAAAGTCTTTCACCAGGTACCAATTGTAAATATTACTCTATATTATCATCCAAAAACTGGAATGGTAAGTGCTTTAAAATGCTACAGAAAATGTTTTGCTCTAGGATTTTTTATATTATTAGTATATTATTTATACTCTTCCTAGGTACTTTTTTATTAGAGTTTATTATTATTAACAATGTCAGTAGTAATATAATCAAGAAGGACCTAGGAGCAGCCTGGCATCCCATGTATACTGTATAAAATAAAATTTTACATCTTTACAGACTGTGGAACATGTGCCCCTTTCAGTGTGTGGCAATTTAAGTCCTGTATTTTAATAAAATGTCTGGTCATTAGGACATACCTAGACTGATAAGGACAGCCCTTGGCTCCCACACTGTCAAACAACCAGGAAGAGGCCCCCAATTAGATCCAGTGGACTAATGGATAAAGGCATCAGTATACAGAGCAGGGTAGTGTGGGTTCAAGTCCCAGCTGGCTCAAAGTCCTGCTTTAGGGGAATAGAGCTAGACTGTTCTCAGTGGTGGCAGATGACTGAGCAATGTGTTCACTTTCAGTAAGTGAAGTATAGGTTAGACAGAATTTCCTTATTAGGTAGGTAAGTAAAACACTGGAACAGGTTACCAGGAGTTACCCAGCTGGGATGCTCCTGCTGTGAATGAGGTCCCTTCCAGTCTTAACTGAGTGAGTCATCTCCATCCAGGCTGTCCACACTGAAGAAACAGGCAGCACAACACAGCACTTCTGTGAATTAAGATGTCCACTATTTGTGTCCTTCTATGCTTGGCTCTTTTTACAGGAAGTAGAGAGAGGGGTGGAAAGGAGTTGGAAGTATGGTACAGGGAAGTGAGAAATAGCAGCTGGTGCTCGTAGCCTGAAGAGTCCAGCTGAATTGCAAAAACACTCAAAAGGTAGCTCAGGCTAGGAGTAAGACTTGATCCAAGGCCGTTAAATTCAGTGGATCTTCTGAGGTCAGCCTGGACTGTTACCAGTGGTTGGGATTCAGCATAGATGATTATCAGCAGCTATGGGCTTGAAGACAGTCTTAAGACTGACCGCAATCAGCAGTGTAGACATACTGTTAGCAGTACATTAAACAGCTGTGATGAAATAAAAGGTATGTATCACCAGTAATTACCAAATTACAATGCAAAATGTATGGTGCTGTATCATACTGCAAATCCCATACTACTGCAGTTGTTTACAACTAGTGACAGTAAAGAATGCCTGATAATAGTGCAAGATAAAATTGGCTATACACTCAGCCAATATGTAAAATATTTTAACACGTGTGCACCATGACCAATGATAAACACAAAGCCTTCTTAGATTCCTCTAACCAGAGCCCTGACCCTGAAATAATCAAATGAGGTGCACACACAGCAATACAACTGCTGTTGGTAAAGAACTAAAATGTAAAATATCCTAAGTCACCAACAAGCATGGTATATACATCTTTTTTCTCCCTGTGCAGTTTAAGGTGTAGCACCCATATACATAGTCATCTATAACACACTTTACCGTCAGGAAAATGAAAAAAAAAAGAAAAGTGTCTTAACATGTCATAGGTCTAATTACCATATATACTTGATTCCAAGATAAGGCTCATGATTCCCCTCTCCATGCACCACCATTTAGCAAGAAACAACAAAACGTCCCTCATCTTGAAATTAAGTATGGAAGTAGCACGGGCCGGGGTGGGGGGGCCGGTAGACAGTGGCTGTGGCTTTACATATGGGCTAGAGCCACAGCTGCTGCCTGCCTGCCTCCCTCTACCCCCTCCCCCCGGCTCAGGTCCCTGTCCCCCTCCGGGTCTCCACACTGTAGCTTTGAGCCCCTGCCCCGCCCTTCTCCCTCCACAGGCTCTGCCCCCACACGCTCTCCCTCATGGTTTAAACTTGCTTCATGCTGTGCTTCCCCACTGCAGCCTAAAGCACAGAGCATGGCCCCAACCTGCTCCCACTGCAGAGGTGCCATCTCTGTGCTCCTGCTACAGGGATGGGATGGGGCCAAGCTGAAGTGAGCCTGCCTGTGAAGAGCAAGAGTAAGCAGTGAGGGGGAGCACAGAGCAGAGGGCAAGATGCCTGCCCTCTGCTCCCCTATTGCTTCCCCACCACCTGCCCTGCTACCACCGCAGTAGTGGAGACTGATTTAAAATGATCTTCCAATAATTATAGGCAATAAAGAGAAAACTGTAACAAATGTACAAAATTTACCAAGTACAGAATGTAATTTCTTTTTCTTTTTTTGGGGGGGTTGTCTTAAATCCAGGGTGGCCTTCAATTTGGCTGAATATGGTATCTCCTATACATTCTCCCCCCCCCCCCCCCAATTACTTCTCTTCATTGTTCAAACCCTTCTCTTATGTGGTAGTGTTTAAGTCATGAATGTGACAAAAAATCCTCAAAATGTCTAGTGTTAGACTACCCACAGTTTAAAACATGTCTACATAAACAGCAAGTCAAACAAATTGGACTAGTTTAGGTAAAATCCACATAAACAAACAAATAAATAAACCTTTTTTTAGAAAATTGTTCACTGAATAATTTAGCCAGCCTAGTGAAAGCCATCTGCTATAAAATAACTCTGTTAAAAAACATGTTTTATTTCCATTGAACTCTAAACCTGATGTTTCATAAGGTTGAAAGCAAAGGTTGTCATTTATTTCCATGCGTAACTCTTTGCTGATGCCAATTATATTTCATCTCCATATCATTCCTTCAAAAGTTAATTCACAGAGAATCAAAATGCTTCATTTACTATCTTGCTTTGTAACATATCTATAAGCAAAAGATGTAGGACAACGTTCAGAAAACAAAATTTTCATTCTTGATTTCATGCAATTTTTGAGAGTTTACATATTTATTTCCACCATTTATTAAATTTTAGCATATAATATAAAGCAGTGATAGAGAAAAAAAATAATTGGATCAACTTCAAGGATATAGCATCTTTAATAAGGTTTTTTTTAAAAAGGAACACATTTGGCACTGGGCCAAATTTTTAATATATATATATACACGAGTGAGAGAGAGATATCTATATAAAAATAAAAATAAAAGAATTTTTTTTTGTTTAAATCTAGATCATGTGTGCACACTCCCCCCTGCCCCCCGAGAGATGTATAAAAAGTTTGCCTGGGCATAACAGTCTGGATAAAAGTGACAGGCATCTTAAAATCACTCAGAATGTAAAACATCTGATATGTATGAAAGATGAACTGTTTCTGGCACAGCAGTTCAAAATTTCAGAACTTAGGATAACATCCTAAGAGAGATAAACTTCTCTTTGTATGATGGTTCCTATAATAGCATGACATTAAAATCTTAGACACACAGACTATTTCCAAGACAAAACTCCATACCATTAATATAAGATTAATAAAACAGACATTGCATCTATTGAAAGTACAGAGCCACCATTGTAGAAAAGGAGTATCCTCCTACTTATGATCTTGGTTTAACATACGATACAAATCTACAGCAAATCATTTCTGCAGGTCTTAAGAAAAAGAGAAAGAGAGAAAACTTGCTAATAACTACAGTTGGGCTATTTTTAAAAGCCAAGAAGAATAGTTTATTTATATTAAACTTGTATCAATAACTTCAGTGAAAGAGAAAATAATCACTTCGTTGCTAAACCACAAAGGGCATCCAGGAATCTGGATTTTATTCTGGACTGTGCACTTTAATCATTAAGTGCTACAGTACTAATTGACTTCCAGTAAGAGCTGTGGGTAGTGAGGACCTTTAAAAAAAAAAAAAAAAAAAAATCATGCCTGGGTATCAAAGGCTGGCCATTCAGAAACAATGCTATTAGAGACCCTTTAAAAAAATGCAAGCCTTAATTTTTCTCTAACTAAAGCTTCCCCATCTGTGAATATTATCTGTGAGATAATGATTTCCAACCCCAAATGAGTATTTCAGAGGTTTAATTCAGTAATATTTGTAAAATGCTTTGAAATGTTCAAATGTGAACAAGTTCAAAATTTTATGATTTCCAATTACCTGCTTACTAGGAACTTACACCACACCTTCCTCATTGAGGAGATAAAACAAGAATGTGTGAAGGAACTAGCTTTTATATGTCACATCATCTGCCTGTCCATGTCATCACCAGCTTTTACAGCTACGTTACTCACCATTTACCATTCATTTTATGTGCATGTTTGGAACACCCAAAACTTGATGATGATCCCATTTAACAGTTACTGTTAGAGGTGATTTTCAGGTCCAAGAATAAATAGACAAAAGTATAAATATTTAATGTGAGCATAGAAATCATCTCTAACATTATGCATTATGGCTGTTCAAAGAATATGTATGCACACACATTTAGTGGTAAAACATTGAATTTTATATAAAACATAAATAAATGCAAATGGGCATATAAACGTGTGTGCACATTCGCACAGCTTTACTGAACAGGTTAAAACACCTCTAACATTATCTGCAAATAAGGATGTATCAGAAAGTAGGGGATACTCAAGAAACTCTTCATAAATACACCTGAAGTTGCACTGAGCACCTACAAATTTGTCTGGTTTTCAACATGACCATGATGACAAAGGTGAAGGCTAAATAAAGGTGCCATATAGTGCCATCAGCATAGTGGTTCTTACTGTATTATGAATATCTCCCACTGAAAACTGGAGAGAGAGATAACAAATATGGATTTAAAATATTTTTTTAAAGTTCTGCTTTTAATAAATAAATATTTTATAATAAATGCAATTAGTTAGGAGGATTTATTTTTAGATAGCTTTTTTCCTCCCCACACTCCTGCCAACTGCACACCATTCAACGTATAATTCAGTACCTCAGGGGACAGAAGACATCTGGGAAGAGTTGATATAAAAACAAAGTTGATATAAACCAGTATTGAGTTAAAAATAAGATTCAAGTCAAAATTGATTTTAAGCCATGTATCTGATATCCTAATAACACCACATGACTGCGGATTTTAAAATATTTTGGAAGAACACAAGTGAACTTTAGTTTTTCAAAAGAGTTAATCAGCACTCGAGTGCCTCTGGTTTTTATTCTTACCTATGTTTTATATTGGTGCAACGGTATAGTCAATCTTAATTTACACTACTTTAAGTGAGATAAGAATAATATATCAGACACTCAGTGTTTTTGTTTTCTCCTTTGTCTTGCACTGCAGAAGCTACTCTCTTGGGAAGTGCATTATGTTTGCTAATCAGTGTTGCTGGGGGTGGTAAAAAAACAACCTGCCCCCCAAAAAACCCAAAAAACAACTCACCTTTCCAAAACCTGTGTCATAAGCATTCCATGCCTGACTTCCAACATTCTTCTTTCTTGACAGCAAAAACTTCTGAACCAACAGTCAAATAACGTCAAAGTGAATGTCAGGCTAATCAGTCCAGTCATAACATCCCCAATGCACACTCCCACTTAAATGAGATTTCCTAAGCTGCAGGACTAATCATAAAATTACACAGTCTAGCTGGTCTAAGTAGCTGATTGTTACTTTCCATTTATAAGAATTGCTGATCTTGATTATTTTGGCTACGTGACTTTTTTTTCTTTTAATTCATCACCCCTTATTTTCCTCTGTGTATAATTAGATAACTCTCAATTACACACCTAAGAGGTGTACAACTCCAAAACTGGCAAGGTAAAGAAGGCACTTTCCATAGTCAGATATGAAAAAAATAAATAAATAAATAAATAAATAAATAAAATGACGCTTTTGTGAAACAACAGGAAAGAGCACCTATAAAGGTCTATAAAAATACAGTTTTTTGAAACTTTAAAAAAAAATAAGAGTATTGTACTCAGTGCAAAAATCAAGTTGTTTTAGGATACAATATTTACCAAAGAAAACACATTTATGAATCTGTAATGGAACTGAAAGTATATGTGGACTTCAACAGTTTGCTTCTCACCACCAGGTGTACTCATAATGTTTCTGTAAAAGTACAACACAAGTGTAGAGATCTAGAAAGGAGCCTAAGCGCCAAAATACAAAAAAATCAAGGATGATGTTACATGCTTTGACAGTCTCAATTAAAACATTTGTTCGCATATTTCTGTAAGCCTTGAACTTAAGTTTTTGAATCACGCCTCCAACATATACCTTAACTCCTATGTGAAAGATGCAGGATAAAATTCTGTAATTCCTGCACAAGGCTTATAAAATAAATAAATACATAAATAAAATGACTCAGGTTCCTGGAGATTAGACAGTAAGAAACCAACCTTTCTTGAAGTATAACTAATCACTGTTCAAATGACCACCAGTTCACCTACACTGATCACTTATTACTGGTAGCACTCCAGGTTATACTACGGGTTCTTTTATTCTTCATTCCAGTTATACTATCAGCAATACAGCACCTTGCAGAATTCATCTTACTGATATTAAGCCAGCAGCATTAGCTGAGACCCAACTGTCCTTTGGAGATCTGACCCTTAAAACTCAGAGAAAAGCGATACATCATAAAGGATTTCTAGAGTATCAAACTGTCCAAAATCTAAATTTAAATCCAAGCTGTCCGAATTCCAATTCTGTGGCAGTTGTACACATTTTCATTGCTTACATTGAAAGCCTTCCCACTTGAAAGCTATAATATTTCCATTTTCATTTTTTCTGTTATAGCTATTGTATCTTGATTGTTAATTATTATGTGTTCTGCAAAGGAATGGCATATTTAGCCTCCTTAACTCACAGTTCTTCATTCTATAGCAGCATTCCTATGACTATTCCCCACTTAATTCACAGAAATTACATTTTACAGAATTTTAGCATTTAAATTTTAAAAATATAGTACAGTAATCATGTACATCTTGTCAAAAATAACATAACCCAGTGGAGATGACCAAGTACAAAGTTATAATATAGTTGTTTTCTATATGACATTATATATCTTAACCATACACATACCAGAACATTTATTTTATTGCTGCTCCAGTACCAGATTTAGGCTTAAGTGTATTGTCCATCAAAGTTTATAAACTAGGTGATTCTTTAACTTGTATTGTTAGTAAATATTTTAAAAGATAGGAAATACATATTTTGCTGTAAATTCACTATTGTAGCACGGTTTTATTTTTATTTCTTGCCCTCTCCTTATTCTTTTTCCCTATATGGGTATTGACCAGAGATTATCTGGTCTCTCAACAGACCATGAAAAGTTAGGTCTTGGAAGGAAACAAAACAACAATCCAAAGCCCCACCTCCTGGGAGCCCAGCACTGCTTGACACTTTACAGAAACCGACCTTTTTGTCCTTCAGACTTGCCTACCAGGCCCCATCTTCTATCGCAAAAGCCAAATCATCTGATCCCAAACTAACTGTCAACTGCTTGTGATGGTGGGGAAGCCAGACATCAATCAATCAGTTTTTATCAGAGGCGCTCTTCGTTTTTCTGTTGTACTCATCTTATCATCTGACCCAGTTGTAGCCCTGACTTCAGAAGCTTAGAGTAACTTGATGACAAAAATATGCATCTGTTTGTCCAAGATGCACATTGTTAAGGAGTGAACTTATATTTTAGTAAACAGTGAACATATTTTCAAATGAGCTCTCAACTATTTCAGTATTTCTTCCCATTCTCAATTGGTCAATATTAATTTAAAATTCCACATCTTTCTAAAAATGACCATCAAAGCAGTGTTCCTAATTTTTTTTAAAGGGCATCGATATAAAAATTAAGTCTTTTCTTTTTATAAATTGAAGTTAATAGCATACCCGGGGGCTGATCCTGGAACCCTCACATGAATAATCAATCTGATTAACATTGGGGCTGCTGATCTATAAGCACTGCTCACACGGGTAAGGGAACCCAAAGCTAACTGTTCTAAGAACCAAAAATGACTGAAGTACTGTAAATGAATATTATCAGAATACCAAAGCTTTCCAAATACATTTTTCTAATTGGATAGAACATTTCTCTCTGCATTTCCTAGCTGAAGACTATAATTAGAAGTTGGAAAGAGTTAAAGAGGAAACTGATTTTTAAAACTGCTTACAGTCCTGGACTTTTCCTGTGCCACAGAAGCCAGTAGGATTTTTGCTACTGGCTGCAATGGGTACAGGATCAGGTCCTTGGTTGGGATGGTTCATTCCTTCTGTATAAAGCTGCCGGTGATGCTTTTGTACATAGAAGCCCTGATTTACCTCTCTCAGAGATGTTTTAGAATGAGAATGTACATAACTCATTAAATATATAGCCAGAGTAGGAAAGCAGGAAATACAAATTAAATATAGGATCCAAAAAAATTTACAGGAATATTCACATTATTTTCACGTTAAGTTAAAGACCTACAAAGAGTGCATTTTTTCCCCAAGCTATAAGCACTAACAAAAACATATCTTTAAAACTTTTTTCTCTCTCTCTGTAATGACAGAATAATCAAATATAAAGTAGTTCCTATTCTGATCTCATTTATAAAGGCATAAATGCATTGTACCCAGCAGCATTACACCAGCAGAAATGAGATAGAAATCAATCCAAATAATTTGTTTTCTGCCTAAATTAACATCTCCATGAACAATCTAGAATGTATTTTTAAGTTTAGTGAATTTCAGAGGGGAAAAAAAATCTTCACAACAAAAGGCATGCCAAGATTTCTTCTCTTATACTTGGACCAATAAGGCATAGAGTACTTGATACTTATAAATAATTGTACTGTTGTTAAAAGCATTTATTATAAAAAATGAATTTTAACAGGCAGTACAAAGTCTTGTCATGAAAAGCATACCTCAAGCATGAAAAATAAAGGCTATAAAAAGGTGACACGTGTTTCAAAAGGGCACACAATCCAAGCCATGAAAACCATTTGAGTAAAGTAGAAAGCACTCTATTCAAACAGGGTTCCCATAGTATTTCAATGAATTTTGCAAGCACCACATTCCCTGAACTTCTTAGCATTTTCACTATATGTGCAAGTCTGTCTTTGGCCCCAATCCTGTAAACATATTTGCACATACTTTGTGCAATACCATCAAAAGGACTATTTGTGTGTATAAAGTGAAGTAGTGTCTGTTCCCTTCCATTTATAATTAGAATGGTATCATACATTTCAAACAGGGTTAGACAGAGACCAAAAGAAACAAATCTGGAAAATTCTGCAGCATCGTATTTTATGCTGCATTTTACTACAGCCTGCACTGTTCTTCCTTTGAAAATAATGGAAAACAGTTTAGGTTTGGGGAGATTTTTAACTGTCCTTTGCTATTATGAATCCAAGGTAAAAAGACAAGAGTATACTAAAAACATAGCCCGTGACACAGTTATATCAGCTAATCACAGCCTGAAAGCTGTAAGTCCACTTGTCTGCTAATACAAAGCAACATCAGTAACGCATCTATGTGAGTGCAGTGAGTAATGGACACGAAGAGTTTACGAAAAGTACAAATACTTCACTGCTAATCTGGTGTTATTTCAGATACTCTACTAGTTATAGTCACATCACAACCTAGTAGTCTAGTGTTACCTTCTTTTGATAGAAATTCTACTAAGCAGTCAGGCTGTAATTCAGTAAAGAGAAAGACAGAGGCCACAGTTCACCTTTATTTACATGCTTGTAATGATGAAATTGTGTGGTTATAATCTGAACACTAAATATGACCCAAAACATTTTTGATCCAGACATTTCTTAAACATAAGAGGAAAAAAAAAGAACAACTTTTAAATGCAAAAAAATGTCAGGGATTATTCTAAGAATCCTTGATAAAAAAATTACACACTCTCCTTTCTACATATTTAGAAAATGCTACATGACTTTCCATAATAATAGAAGAGGTCTACCAAAAGAAAGGATGGCAACTTTTGTGTCTCTCCTGTCCCTCAGAATGGAAAGTCTGTGACAAGTGCAAAAAAAAGGAAGACCAATTCAGAACTACAGTTGGGTTCACTCACCATATCTAACTGAAAGGGAGGAGTAGATCTGTATCCCCTTTTTTAAGTGTGTTAACCATACTAAAACTTTTTTGTACTTACTAAACCAAATAGATTTAAAACTACTACAAATGAAAATGTTACATACTCACTCCTCTACAAGGGGAAACCTACTATGACAACCATCTGCAACACTTACCAACTCATGATGGCACTACCCTTTCAAAGCATTAGATAAAAGTAAATAATCAATGAGAGATGTCAATACCAAGAAGTGATTCCTTTTGCAGTGTAAGGATCATTCTCATGTTTTGCAAAGAACTCTTCCTCACAGTTGCAAATGTATTAACTTAGCCTTTATAGTTGGTAGTCCTAAAGGAATACACACACACACACACGCAGCTTCACTACTTTAGATGCCACGTACACTTTTAAAAATTTTCCTGCCAGCGCACAATGAAAAACAAAAACCAAAAAAAAACCACACACTAAAACATTATTGATATTGTACCTCCAAATATATACGCATTTCTTAACAGAAGTATTCAAGATACATTTGTGCTTCAGAAAACTACTCACTTAGATTTTCATCTCTTTTTAAAACGTCCCAGTATAAAATTTAACCTACACACACACACACACACATATATTCAGGGGTCTCAAGTGCAACATTTCAGACAAAGATATCACTCTCAAAAGGTTCATTTTAATAGTTTATGGTGTATAACAAAACAGCAGTAGTGATATTTTATTATTACAGCATCACATAATACTGTTATCAGTTCATCTGTCTCCAAGGATAAATATAACTGATTAGGCTATAGCATTAAGATAGCCTCTGGTCTTTGTTTCCTTGTCATTATTTCAATAGGATGGGGAGGGCTGATTTCATTACAGTAGTCTTGACATGTTGTTTAATCTCTTAACATAGAAAACATAAATACATGTTCACCTGTCCCATACGTTTCTCAGCTAACTCTGTATGAATCTCGACTTAAAAGGAAGAAACCTCAACTGTGAGGAATACAGTCACATAAATGAAATAAAAATAACATACTTCATTTAAAATGTTTGTCAAATGCACAAAATATTGAGCTTTAAATAATCCTGACTACACAATTCTCCTTCTCTACCTTTGTGTCATCTCAAAAAAAACAAAAAAAATCTGACAGTAATGGCATGACACCCTCTCAGACAAGCCTGTGGGCATTAATATTTAAATCTTACCTATCCCTTGTGATTGGAATTCAGCCTCTATTCACAAACAAAAACTAAATCAATGTTCTTAGAGTTCAAACTAGATCCCTAAACAGTTTGCCACTCTCTATGCACAGATAAGATAAACTTTCTTTGACCCAAGAGATGAAGTTGCCATGACGATCAGAGAGTCCACTTTCTATATTGATATTTTGCTGATGTAACAACAAATAGAACCAGATTCTAGGTCTGATAATGATGATTAATTAATACCAATATTGATCCCTACAAGCAAGAGACAAGGCTATTAACTTGAAGCCTGAAAAGTCAATTGTTACCTGTGGCAGAGATACTAGCAGCTGATTTTGAAACATAATAAACAAATGTGCTATCTTTATGCTAATACCTTTAAAGGGATATGCCCCTTTCTTGAACACACTCCACACTCAAACCCATTCCTTTAATTAAATGTTTACACCCATAACCAAAACAAAAAGTTTAACAAATAATGACAACAGAAACTATCTGAAGAGTTGCATACTGATGTTCACATTATACTTATATGAACTACTAAATATATTTTAGTTTAAAAATGTAGGCTTGGCATTTTCTTGTTAAAGCAGCTCCAAAGAAAAAGCCCAGCCAGACTATTCTTTTCAAAATCTAGCATTTACTAGATATAAGATTTTTAATCAAAAGTGCCATTTTTGGTCCATAAATGTTTCCACATTTGAATACGGAAAAAGAATACAACCCACAGGTGAAAGCATCAGTGTAGGACTAAAGACCTTTCAGGCAGATCTGTCCAAATCAATTTGCAATACTGACTTTGCCCATTTTAAGTACATGGCTTATATTTATAATAATTGCAAATGTGTCTGTTCTACAGTAATTCCCTGTAAATTTGAAATGTAAACAGTTTAAACATCTCATCAGGGAGCTTTCAAATTTAAACATTTTACCCCTAAAAAAGAGTAAGTGTCACACAAAATTATTTGCTTCAAAGAACTGAAGCTTTTTCTTCATAAACAACTAAGCATATTGTTCCTATAAGGATGCGTTTTTGTCAGATTTTGGAATTAAGTGAGAAAATTTCTTCCTGGTTTACTAAAGGGAAGGATTTTGTAATCAAAAGACCGCATTTACTAACTAGTATGTTATGTGACTTCACAGTAAGTTTCCTTATTAGTAAGCTACATCTGTAATATTGATAAAGTACATTTTACATTTAATAGAAAATAATTGGTACCACTGATGGATGGCTTCCTTTCCTCCTCACTTCATTACACAAAACCCTGTATGAATCTTTGCATTAGCTATTACACATCTAACAAAACTATGAATTAGTAGAGACCAAAAATTAGGAGCAAATTATCTAATTGCATTGCTTTCCCTTACAGCTGAATGATGTCTCATAATATAAATATTTCTATAATACATGACTACAAACATATATCCTGTGTTAATTCAGGCTGTATATATCTTGCACCATAAAGATCGACTGTTTGCAAAAAATTAGTATGTAGCCTTACAAAACCAAAAATCATCATTCATTTTTCACGCTAAGCCTACAAGCAGCTGCTTACCTAGAGCTCAGTTTTGACTGTAAACTGGTGTGACTGGAAGTGCCTTTAATGTACTAGTGCAATTTATAGGAGTACAAAGTTAAATTCTGTTATATGCAAATAAATAAATAAATATATGGCTATTTTTAAAATGACGAAGATTTGAATACTTTGTTTACTGGCTTACTTGCTCAAGTATGATATTTCAGACCATTTGCAGGCTCTCTCTTTCATAAAGTATATAAAGATCTTTACCTCCGACTTCCACTACTGAACTCCAGTACCTACACACAAGGTTGTAGGATCTGAATACCACTGCATTTGTGTCTGTATTATTGCCTCCATTAAACTTATAAAACTCCACTGAATGATTTATGAGCCTGCAGTCAATACTTTTTAAAAATCAATTTCCAAACAGTTAAAATAAAATATTGTTTGTGGTCTTTCAGATACATTCTGCTCCAAAAATTTCAAGTGAGGTGGTATCATTATACATTTTAATGAACAAATATTATTGCGCACTTTATTGCTTTGATGAATAACTTCTGAACTTAACTATGTGAACAGTGTATTTTGTTTTATGACATAAAACAAGTTACAATTTTGTAAAGTTTTAACTGTGAAATTTGGTTAGTCATTAGCAAACAAGATAACATATGAGAAATAAAAAAGTTTTCTACTGCATACTCCGTTAGAGAAGAC